>NC_138777.1:86898985-87470339 GCF_965119305.1 Pelophylax lessonae | reverse complement strand
AATGCATACCATTATACAGTATATGTCTGTGTTAGGCGCTGTACTGCCTCACCATAAAATAAATACATACATTTACCCCTAGGGCATGCATTCATCACTTCATTGTAAGTGACTGGGTGCTAGTCAGCATACAGGCACCTCATACCCACAGACACAGGATCTAATAAAACACTAAAAATTTCAGTCACTTCTAATCAACTTGCATCTGCCAAACAGATCAAGGCTACCTAGCACCAACAGTTTCTACTGAAAACATCAAGGGATCAAAACTGTTGATGGCAGTATTCCAGTATATAAGATTTTTAAGACTGAAAATACAGTATATACAAAATTGCCCAGAGTATAACCAAAACTGATTTCCCCACATGTACACAATTCTGCACTCCAGGCCAGGTTGATTGGAGAGGCAGGAAATGGGAGTGTAGAGATCTGCTGCCCTCTACTGTCTTATTATTGTTGTTATTATTTCACATGCACAGAGCCATATAGCTAGGTCTGTGCTACTTTATGTGTAGAGGTCACTAGAGATGGGCCAAATGACCCCCTGTCCGTTTTACGCCAGAACGTTTGAACATCGCATAAGTTCAGAGCCAAGCAAAGAACCCCATTGAAGTCTATGGGACCCGAACTGGAAAAATCAAAAGTGCCCATTTTGAGGGCTTAGATGCAAGTGATTGGGCATACAACGGGTATGGAGGCCCAGGTACTGCCACGGGGGACATGTATCAATTATAAAAAAGGTTTGTAAAAAAATATCATTTTAAAATGAGCAGTGATTTACTTATGTTTAAAGTGAAATAATAAAAATGAAGAATTCCCTTAAATATAGTACCTGGGAGTCTCTTTAGTTTGCCTGTAAAGTGGCGCCTCTGTACTGTGTATTGAACCTGCTGCAGCAAAACTGACATATATAAAGGAAAAGAAAAATCACATTTAAATTTATTTTCCCTGCAAGCTTTCTTTATTTTGCAAATTGTAAACAATGGGCTTTGGGAGGCAGTCTGTATGATGAGGCCACAATTTAGTGCACTTGGAACAAGATTTGAGATTTTTGGATAAATTCTGGTGTCTCTTTGGGAGACTTTGGATAGAAATAACAAAGTTTTGCACCACAGTGAACAAGCCTTATGTAAAGAAGCCAACTATAGTACACGTTTAGGTCCAAGTTCATGGGGGAACATGACTACCTATTTGTTGTTTACCAGTGTTTTATCCACTCTGTAGGCTCACCTTAATCCCTTCCTTAAACTCAGAATCAAAATATGAATTAAGTAATACCTGTGCATAGTCAAGGAGCAAGTGGCTAATGCTGTTTTTAAAATTTTCAGCTGACTCCTCCATGCATGATGCTGGGACTATGGCAGGAGTAGCTGTGGACAAAGAGGTACTATAAGCCACTCTTGCAGCTGCGGTGGACTGCACACTAGTCTCTGCTTGGGTGATAGAGGATGAGGATGGTTTAGTAAGCCAGTCCACCACCTCTTATGCATGCTGTGGCTGGATAGTACGGCCAACATCACTAAACAGAGGAAATGGTGCCCTGCCTGAGACATGCACTAACACACTGAAATATACTGCAGTAAAAGTGCACTAACGCACTTCAATTTACCGCAGTAACTGTGCACTAACATACTGCAATTTACTGCAGTAAACGCACACTAACGCACTGCATAATACCGTAGTAAAAGTACCCAGATGCACTACAATATAATGCAGCATCACTGCCCTGACACTATACACTGACACATTGCAATATACTGCTGTAAACCTGCCCTGACATACTAAACTGACACTAACGTGAACTTGGTGCTGAGCTATTCACTTTAAGGTCATCACAGAGGACAAGGGGGCACTCTTTACGTCTAGATGAAAAGAGATTTAGTCTCCAAATACGGAAAGGTTTTTTCACAGTAAGAGCTGTGAAAATGTGGAATAAACTCCCTCCAGAGGTGGTTCTAGCTAGATCAGTAGATCGCTTTAAAAAAAAGCATGGATTCTTTCCTAGGTGTACATAAAATATCTGGTTACTAATATTTATAGCTAAAGTTGATCCAGGGAATATCTAATTGCCTCTCAGGGGATCAGGAAGGATTTTTTCCCCTGCTGTAGCAAATTGGATCGCCTTCCTCTGGATCAAATGTGGGTATAGGATTGTGTATATGGGATTGTATGGTTGTGTTTTCTTTTTTGTTATTTGTTTTCTATTGGTTGAGCCAGATGGACTTGTGTCTTTTTTCAACCTGACTAACTATGTAAAGTGAAAATGAACGGTTGCACTATACTCACGCTGCCGTATCAATATATTCACACTAAACTGACACTAAAGTAAAAAAGAATGGTCGCATTACACTCAGCTGCACTATCACTATATTTACACTAAACTGATACTTTATACCATAGAATCACACTAACTTGCTAGTAGCAATGAACAGAGCCCTGTTCTATGTCTCCCTACGCCAATATCACACTGCAAATAGCTGCTATGAGAAGGATATTTTTAAAGTGAAGGGTGGGACTAAGAGCAATGAGCCATAATTGGAGACAGTCATCATGACAGTGTCCAATCATGGCCCTGACAGTGCTTTGTGCCCTAATTAGGCAAAGGTTTCATTGCTTCAGCCAATCAGGTGGGGCAATGCATTGTGGGGGGCTCGGCAGCGCAGTGCATTGTTGGGCATGCAGCAGGCTGAACAAACAATCGAACTCTCGACAATTTGGATATTTGCTGAATGGGCAAAGAGCCAATATTCGGCCCAAACTCATGCCAAACTGTTTGCCCAACACTAGTGATCACCTTCCAGTATTTTGGTAGGGGAACCTGTTTATTACAATGTAGCTTATATGAAGCTCCTGCTATTCTAGTTAACCCTGTCCCTTCTCATCTGGGATTTTAAAGCTTTTAGCTTAGGGCGATCAGCATAGGCTGGAAAGAGCCAGGTTAGACATCTGGTGACCATGTCAGGATCATTAGCTTAGAGGTCATTTTACATGTCAGATGAGAAACCATTAGGCCTCATGCACACTGGACGTTTTCATAGTTGCTTCTAGGGGCATTTGGCATTTATTTTCCTGCCTCTAAATGTCCCTCCATGTTAGCCTATGTCTCCACACACACATAGGCTTTTAGCAGTGTTTAATAGCTTTTACAGGCTTTTGGAGGGAGCAAAAAAAAACACTGCCAGTGCCTCCAGGAGCAGCTGAGTTTGGGCAGAAAAACCTCTTCACGCTACTAAAAGCTGCTATAAGCTGCTGAACGCTCCTAAACGCACCTAAACGCTAGTGCTTGAGCATAATTAATTTCAATTGGCAGAATAAATTATTTATTCTGGCCAATGAAACAAATTAATTCTCAAGAGCTTGAGGCCCGTAAAAACTCCTAAAAGCTTTAGACACTTTTACAAGCGTCAGGCATTTTTTCTGCAAAAATGCTGCTGGCTTCTAGGAGAGGTAAAAAAATGTCCTGTGTGCATGAGGCCTCAGGGAGCGACCAAAATACTGAGTAGATAGGCTAACTCTAAAGCCCCGTACACACGTACCGATCATCGGCGAACGATCGGCCGTCTTTTGTCCCCGGGCTGTCGGGCTGTCATGTAATGGTTAACTTTCCCTGTGTTTTTTATTTTCTGAGCATTCCCAGTCTTGCAAATCTGCGGTCTGTCGGCCGAATTCTGTACTGACTGGCGAACAATCGGCCGCTCTGGTGTCGGCATACAAAAATTTTAATGCTTGCATGACAGATTCTTGTCGGCAGAATGTGCGCTGACGGCTGTCGGAGGCATCATACTAACAAGCGTACAATCGGCAGATCGGTCGTCGGCCGACGCTTGTCTGCCGACGATCGGTACGTGTGTACGGGCCTTAAGTTCCACACTGTAGTTCCTGCCAGTGAGAAGCTCCATTCGAGGCTGCTTGAACAACAGTTGGAGGATCTCCACATGAGCGCAGATCTTATCATCAGGTCCCTGACAAAAAGACAAATGCCGCATCATCCTAAGGCCCCTGCACCTGGACTTTACTGCAACATTCATCTTGAGGTATCACTATTAATACCTATATATATCTATATATATCTGGGAATATGTGCACAATTCCAGGACTCCTATCGGGCCTTTGCTGATAATATCTGTTTGCATATTGAATGTATGTATTGGTAATAAGTAACCTCTTCTAATATAAAGCTTGTATTATTTCTATACTTGTGTGCATTCATATGCTTATGATTAATGTTATATGCTGGTTGCAGTAGTTCTTCTGCTCCCAATTACTTTGTTTAGATCACAGATTCATTTCCTAGGAAGGGAATCCCATCTGTTCACAGAGGCCCTGTCCTGGGCAGAGGCACTGCCAACTTTACTATTAAAGCAAAGCAAAGGTTCTGATTCTCTTATTTACCTACAGGTTTAACGCAATATGTATTTCTCACAACTACCCCCAAAAGAGAACTACAGAGGCGGGGTGGGACCCTTAACTGTAGTCAGTGTTCCAGAGGACCCAGCTATCAAACTGATAGAAGAGACTTGCATAATGCATAGTGTTATTTGCAGCTTGTCTGTTTGGGAGCCTTCATTCATAAGTAGTGCTCATGCATAACTGAAAGTGTTGTCTATTGATCTGCACCTAATGGCAATTATAGAAAACCTGCAATAAAACCAAACTGTTTGCCCACTAGAGATTTATTGAGCGATACTGCTTTTAGGGGTTTTATACAGGTAAATGTGCTCTTTGGATTTGTTTATGATTTTTTTTAACCACTGAAGGACCAGAAGGTTTTACCCCCTTAATGACAAACAGAGCTTTCTTTTAGTGGTTTTTGATCACCTCTGCGATTTTAATTTTTTGCGCTATAAACAAAAAAAAAGAGCGACAATTCTGAAAAAAAAAAAAAATATATATTTTTTTTACTTTCTGTTATTAAACATTCCCAATAAAAAAAATGTAAATATTTTTTCATCATTTTAGGCGAATATGTATTGTGCAACATATTTTTGGTAAAAAAAATCCCAAAAAGTGTATATTGATTGGTTTGCGCAAAAGTAATTGCGTCCACATACTAGGGGAACAATTTATGTCATTTTTTTATTTATTTATTTTTTAGTAATAGCGGAGATCAGTGATTTTTAGCGGGACTGCGACATTGCGGGGGACAGATCGGACACCTAACTGACATTTTTTACACTTTTTGGGGGATCAGTGACATTACTACAGTAATCAGTGCTAAAACTATGCACTGTTACTGTACTAATGACACTGGCAGGGTAGGGGTTAACACCAGGCGCGATCAAAGGGTTAAATGTGTGCCTAGGGGGTGCTTTCTAACTGTGTGGGGATGGGCTCACTGAATGAACACAGAGACTTGTGTTCCGAAATAGAAGGAACACAGGATCCCTGTGTACATTACTCATAGAACAGCGGCCTGCTGTGTTTATATCGGCAGACCGCTGTTCTGTCTCCATGGGAAGCGATCGTGGGTGCCCGGCAAACATCACAGCCACTGGACCCACTGATTGGCTCCCCCTCTAGCCAATCGGCGCATGCGCGCACCTTTGGCGGCGTGCGCGCACACTAACTGCTACATGAAGCGACGTACATGTACGTTGTTTCGCGTAACAGAGAGGACCTGCTGCTGTAAAACGACAGGGACTGGTCGGCAAGTGGTTAAACAAGAATATGCTATGGGGGTACCCTGTGTCTCCTTTCTCTATTTTCATTTAGAGGTTGCTCCGAAGCTCTCAATGGTGAGATTTAACTGGGACGTATAAAGTGCTGATTGACCACATTTGAATATAATGGTCAATATAATCTGTTAAGAGGCTGGAGTGCATTCATGGGTGCACTTATATAGTTCTTTCTGTATGGGTGTTCATAGATTCAGGCCGCTCCTGATGATGGCAGTGTGACAAACACATAGGCAGAGCCTAGCATCATTGCGCCCCTTCTGGTTTGGGTCTATGGAGCGCATCGCGTTCCGGACTTCCTGGTTTGGCACAAGCAGACTGATTTTGATCTAATGTAAGTGCACTACTTTGATTTCCAAATAAAATCATTCATATGGATTTACACTATGGGGTCTATTTTTGCCATTTCTTTGCACTCCTGATACTGTTGGGGATTGGAAGGAGAGTTCACCAGAGGCATACAGCCGGGTGTAGCTATAAAGGCTGGATACCTGTGTTGCAAGGGGAAAGATGTCTTGTGAGTAAAACAGCAGGGGGGGGGGGGCACGAGTGGAGACACCGGGCACACTGCATGCAGTTGCACACCCCCCTGGCTATAATATCATGAAATAGTGCTCCTTTTACTGATGCCACCATAAGGACCAGCAAGGAGAGCTGGAAAGCTTGGACTAACTAATGAGATACTGTATAAGATTTATGGGCTGTTCACTTTAAACATGAATCACCTTGTATTAGCCTATGGTTTATGAATAAATTGTCTAGTGAAATAGGATGTCCACATCACTTGAGCACCTTTATTTACCACATGCCCTTTATTAATAATTAAATCTTTTTGCACATAATTTTTGCATATGTTGCACAATATTTTTTTTATATTTTCTGGTTTATTGCTTTTTTGGTTTATGATAAACTGATCGAATATACTAGTTGTATATTGCACACAGAGCAGCGCCAAAACCCAAATTTTACATAAGTTGATATATTGAAAATTGGAGCAACACTAATTTATGTGGACTTTTTATGGACATTTTGTGGTAACACAATTAATCCATTATTGATTGCCTTGTATATAGGCTACTTTCACGGTTTAATCTATATATGTTTGATATTTTAATTAATTAATTAATCTTTATTTGACAAGTGGGTGATATTTGGAAACGTTTTATATGGTCATCAATAATTTTATAAGTGAATATCTGTCTCTGTTTTACCATGCTCATTATGACTAAATTCACTATATAAACATTTTACCGCCCCTTCTCCTCCCTTATTCTTATTCAGACTTTCATGGACTAAAAGGTGGCAACCTTCCTTATAGCTTACAGAATGTCACGTTATACCCTACCCCTGGCTAAGATTATGGAGAAGGCAGAGTGGCCAATTTACAATTGTTGCTTGGAATGCCAAGAGACCCTGTCCTGGATATGACTGTAACACTACATTAATACGTATATACAGAGATGTATAGTAACTAAGTAGAACCACTTCACTACAGTACTTAAGTACCGAAAGGCGGTATCTGTACTTTCCTAGAGTATAATTTTTTTCTCCTACTTCCACTTTTACTTCACTACATTTTTTCAATGATTTCAATACTTCTACTCCGATATTTTTTTTGTTTGCTGCATAGTTACTCGTTACAATTATAAAAATTACCACTTCCTGAACAGTAGATGGCAGGTTTCATGAAGCTCAAAACATGTGTATTATCAGCGCATACGAAAATAAATGCTACTGCATGTATAAATAAAGCTGCATTTGAAATAATAAAAAACAATATGATGTTCAAACTTTTGACTTCTTTCTTTAATAACTACATAACACACTACTGGTACTTTTACTTTCAGTACTTGAGTAGCAAGATTTTTAAAAAAGCTTCTTGCAATACTTAAGTACAAAAAATGTTGAATACTTTAGTACTTCTACTCAAGTCACTTTTTGATAGAGCACTTCCACTTCTACTCAAGTCACTTTTTGATCGAGCACTTGTACTTTTACTCAAGTATGGGTTTCGAGTACTTTATACAACTCTGCGTATATACTACTTTTCTCTATTATGCTGCCACATGTAACATCACAGCCTCACATCACATAAATACATGTTTAGTTGAGTAATTCTTCCAGTAACACTGCAATGCTAATTCAGGTATAGGGAGAGGAGAGTGACACAGCCAGGGACACTATACTGTTTAGCAATGAATGAGGATGAGAGTCCTAGTTCCACAACTATGGTTCTATGTTTAAAATTGCTCTAAAGGGAGAAAGCTGACAAATAGGAAAAGGCAGAAAAAGAGTTCTACTGCAAACCTAAGGCCATTGTTGTGAAAAGGAAAGTACGGAATGCAAAGTTTCAAGGCCACAACCACTAAAAAACAGCTTTAATGGAATTGGTAAAACTGCTTTTAACAACAACTGTCCTTCAAGTTATTTTTTTGACAAGCAGCCCTTTAAAAGTGCAAATATTTAAATGCCATAAACAATTCATGATAGGGCTCATCGTACTCCAAACTTTGTACTGTGGATGATGAGATTACTTACACCCTCTTAGCAAAAAATGTTTTGCTCACAATTATTTTAACTGTAACAACGCAATGTATAACTAACACTCTTTGTTTACTCTCTGTTATTTTATCTTTTCCTAGCATATTCAAGTATTCTCCCAAGAATTTCTTCAGAGCTTCTTTTTTATTCTGTGTATTCACAGCTTGCCTGACTCCTTATCTCCGTCATGTACCTTTTTTTTTTCCATGAATCGCTGCTCCCTTTCTGCATTTGGTTTCATGTTAAACATTCCCTTATCTCCAAGAGCCCAAGTCTTGCAAGCCTGATTGGGCAGATCTTTCAGCACAGTCACAGCTGAACGCTGCTGTTTTCTGGGGGATTCAAGCCTCACATACTTACCTCTACCCTATGTTTTTACCAAACAGTAAATAATGATTACATTTATAAAAATGGTGCTGTTGAAACAGGCAGATGATGTATTACCAAACTTCAAATAAAATAGTATACCATTTTATTTCAATTGTTTTTTCTTTGTTTTGGAATGTAGAAGGATTAGAAGCCTTGTTGGGTATTTACAGCTATCCAGAATTCTGTTAAGAGTGTCAAACACAGCTCATATTTGTCCAACTGTTGCTGAATCACCTGAAATTCAAGTCATGGGTGCCATAGAAGGGGGAGGTGTGAGTGAGGCGCACGATGCGTCTCCATCCCTATTCAATTTGAAAAAAGAGGGTTGGGACTTTAAGTGAGAGACAAGACAAGGCTGCCAGGGCAAAGTTTATTCACTTATTGGTACATACAGATATACAAATATAACAGATGGAAATATAAAATCATCGGGATTAGGGATGATCGAACGGTTCGGGTCGACCATCGGTTCGACCCGAACATTGGATGTTCGATATTCGGCCGAATACCGAACTTTTTGCGGCAAAAGTTCGGTATTCGGCCACCAGAACCGCCCAAAATGCACTGGGACAGGAACTGGGCTTTAAAAGCCCGTGATTGGCCCAGAAACGTCTGCAAAAGCCAATGAGGGGGCAGGAGTCTCCTAGGAACGTGATTGGAGTGACTACGGGGACCAGAGGCCAATCAGGAGTGAATACGCCCCACACTATATAAGATGGCCCCGCCTAACCCCTAGCACAGTTATCCAGAGCCTGTTGAAGAGAGTTGAAGCAGTTCTGTCTGACTCCTGCTTGCTACACTACATTTCCTACATATCGAGTGGTTCTAAAGCTCCATATAGCAGAATTGTATTTAGCTTACAGCCAGTGTAGTTAGATACAGCGATTGTGCTGGTTCTTAGAGTTAAAAAAAAAAAAAAAAAAAAAACTTAAGGGACAGTGTCAGTCTTCTGCTGTATGGAGCTTTCTATTTAGTGGAAAGGGATATCTAGTGTAGTTAGGGAACTTTGTACTACATTAGTTAGATTTGAAAATTTAGTTTCTGTAGGGAAAGTGTGAGGGTTCTGTTTAGTGAGCACGTGGCACAGTGCTGCTGTATCACAGCAGGTATACGTGCTTGCTAGGCAGCAAAATACAGTGACAACTTAACGCCTGTTGTTCAAAGCGTTAGGTGCACTGTACAAAAGCCTTTGCAACTGTGCGTGACACGCAACTGCTGTGCTGTATCCAGCGACAACTGTGGGTCGCATAGCAGTGTGCGTTTTTCACCGCACACAGTTGCCAACGCATCAGTGACAACCTAACGCCTGTTGTTCAAAGCGTTAGGTCCACTGTGCAAAAGGCTTTGCTACTGTGCGTGAACCGCAACTGCTGTGCTGTATCCAGCGACAACTGTGGGTCGCATAGCAGTGTGCGTTTTTCACCGCACACAGTTGCCAACGCATCAGTGACAACTTAACGCCTGTTGTTCAAAGCGTTAGGTGCACTGTACAAAAGCCTTTGCAACTGTGCGTGACACGCAACTGCTGTGCTGTATCCAGCGACAACTGTGGGTCGCATAGCAGTGTGCGTTTTTCACCGCACACAGTTGCCAACGCATCAGTGACAACCTAACGCCTGTTGTTCAAAGCGTTAGGTCCACTGTGCAAAAGGCTTTGCTACTGTGCGTGAACCGCAACTGCTGTGCTGTATCCAGCGACAACTGTGGGTCGCATAGCAGTGTGCGTTTTTCACCGCACACAGTTGCCAACGCATCAGTGACAACCTAACGCCTGTTGTTCAAAGCGTTAGGTCCACTGTGCAAAAGGCTTTGCTACTGTGCGTGAACCGCAACTGCTGTGCTGTATCCAGCGACAACTGTGGGTCGCATAGCAGTGTGCGTTTTTCACCGCACACAGTTGCCAACGCATCATTGAGAAATATGCCTGGTAGACCAAGAAAAGGCATACGTGGCCCTGCTGCGGAAAGGGGCACAGCTTCTAGGGTGTCTAGAGGCAGGGGTGGACGTGGTGGTCAGTCCTCAGCCAGGCCACCATTTGGATTGTTCTCCGGCAGTGGCCAAGCTATACGTCCACAGTATGTACAGGAGGTGGTGGACTATATGAACAAACCCTCATCATCGGCATCATCTGCAACTACAGTGACCCAGGCAGAGAAAAGTGGTCAGTCTTCTGCAGTTGTCAGAACAAATACAGATGAGTCCATGTCCACCTCATGTCCTCCCTTAGACCCAAT
Source organism: Pelophylax lessonae (assembly GCF_965119305.1). Lineage (NCBI taxonomy): Eukaryota > Metazoa > Chordata > Amphibia > Anura > Ranidae > Pelophylax > Pelophylax lessonae. The sequence continues at coordinate 87,459,520 of NC_138777.1, read as the reverse complement.
TTCAGACATGGCAGAGGAGTCAGCTGAGCTGTTTGACCACAGTGTCGGCCATCTACTCCAGCCTGATGCTCAGTCCTTTATGGAGTCTGATGTTGGGTCTGAGTTTGAGGAGGAGGCAGAGCAAACAAGAGGGGAGAGCAGACGGCCCGCTCCATCTAAGGCCGCACCTGTTGTCTCCCAGGCCAGGCCTGATGCTCAGTCTTTGATAGAATCAGATGTTGGGTCTGAGGTTGAGGAGGAGGCAGAGCAAACAAGAGGGGAGAGCAGACGGCCCGCTCCATCTAAGGCCGCACCTGTTGTCTCCCAGGCCAGGCCTGATGCTCAGTCTTTGATGGAGTCAGATGTTGGGTCTGAGGTTGAGGAGGAGGCAGAGCAAGCAAGAGGGGAGAGCAGACGGCCTACTCCATCTAAGGCCGCACCTGTTGTCTCCCGGGCCACTATACACACCTCATCTTGCTGGGCCTTTTTTGAGACATCCCATGCAGATAAAACAGTTGCGATCTGCAAGATTTGTAAGAAGGGTATAAAACGTGGCAAAAATGTCAACCACCTGGGTACAAGCTGCCTAAACAGGCATTTGACAACCCACCACTCGGCCCGTTGGCAGGAGCATTTAAAGAACCCACAAAAGGGCCAAAGATTGGTCAGTCGGCCTCCTAGTTCTCCTCGCGCTCCTCCTCATGCTCCATCTGCTCCACCTGCTCCACCTGCACATCAGTCTGTTCCTGGCCCTGCTATAGTCACTCGTCACCTGTTGGCAGCCTCCACTGGCAGGGATGATGATATAGCAGGCAGTGTCGCATCTACCTCCAGCACACCACCAGCTGTATCATCTAGACGCCAAATTTCGATTCCACACATGCTGGAACGAAAAAAAATGTATACTCCCCGCCACCCACATGCCCAGCGTCTAAACAGTAGTTTGGCTAAACTACTGGCTCTGCAACTATTACCATTTAACCTGGTAGAGTCTGCTCCCTTCCGTGACTTCGCAAAATGTGCAGTTCCACAGTGGCAGGTGCCAAGTCGGCATTACTTTTCCCGTAAGGCCCTGCCATCCCTATACCAACATGTGGAAGGCAATGTAGTGTCATCCCTGGCCAAGTCAGTCAGCCGTAAGATACACTTGACGGCTGACACTTGGTCAAGCAAACATGGGCAGGGACGGTACATTTCTGTCACTGCTCACTGGGTGACACTGCTTGCCAGTGGAAGGGATTGTAGCCAGGGCTCGGTGCTGCAGCCAGTGTTGCCCCCACGTCTGCAAACAGCTGGTGGTGTCGCTGATCCGGGTAGATCGATCACTTCTACCCCCTCCTGCTCCTCCTCCTCTACCTCCTCCATGCCCTCCTCTGCAGAATGGTCCTTTGAATATGATGAGATACCACGTAAACGTTCAAAGGGCTATTCTATGTCTCAGGCCAAAAGGTGTCACGCAGTGCTGCAGCTTGTGTGTCTAGGGGACAGGCAGCACACTGCCCCTCAGATTCTTGGGGCTCTGCAGGCACAGGCCCAGAGGTGGTTGACACCACGCCAGCTGCAGCCAGGGATGGTGGTTACTGATAATGGGTCAAACCTCCTGGCCGCCCTTCGTCAGGGAAAGTTAACCCATGTGCCATGCCTGGCGCATGTCCTGAATCTCGTGGTACAGCGGTTTTTGAACTCGTACCCGGGAATGCAGGATGTGCTAAGGATGGCAAGAAGGGTGTGCAGTCACTTCAGGCGGTCGTACAGTGCCACTGCACGTTTGGCCGAAGTGCAGCGCGAGTTTCACCTGCCGGTACACCGCCTCATCTGTGACATGCCCACCCGCTGGAACTCCACCTTGGCTATGCTGCAGCGCCTGTACACGCAGCAGAGGGCCCTCAATGAATACCTATGCGAGTACGGCACCAGCACTGGCTCTGCGCGCCTGGGCTTCTTTTCACCACGGCAGTGGCTTTTGATTAAGGATGCATGCGCTGTCCTCTCGCCATTTGAGGAGGCCACAAGGATGGTCAGCCGGGACAGCGCATGCATCAGTGACACCCTACCGGTACTGTTTTTGTTGGAGCACACTCTGCGTGGCATTATGGACAGGGCACTGGAGGCAGAGCAGCAGGAGGAAGAGGAGGACTTCCTTGCCTCTCAAGGCCCCCTTTATCCTGAGAATCCTGACCCCATTATGCCTAGCTCCCAGAGGCCCGAGCAGGATCCAGGGGTGGAAGAGGAGGAGGAGGACGATTCTGCGGGAACTTTTGCAGGGTTTGAGGAGGAGGAGGAGGAAGACATGCGGCAATCTGCAAGGCCTAGTTTGACTCCCTCGGGACACTTTGGAGTAGTACGTGGCTGGGAGGAGGAGGAGCCCGTTGAAGATAATGTCGTTATGAGTGACCCCGAGGAGTCAGCTTCTCAGGCCTTCGCTAATTTGCGACGCATGGGAAACATCATGCTCCAGAGCCTGCGAAAGGACCCCAGAATCAAGGCCATTAAAGAGACTAACCACTATTGGTTGGCCACCCTACTTGACCCCCGGTACAAGTGTAAAGTCTCGGAGCTTTTCCCATCCACCCATAGAGTCCACAGGATCAAATCCCTTGAGGACAGTCTCAAGAGGAATCTGGTGAACATGTTCCCCGACTCCCGTAGGGTGCAGGGGCGGGGACAACCTACCATGGATTCTACTGGTGGTCACGAGAGGAGCGTTGGAGAAGGCGTGCGGTTGACGGATGCCTTTCGGTCTTTTTTTAGTCCTCACCGCCCAGGCCTCTCAGCTGCCACATCGCATCGACACCGTCTGCATCACATGGTGGACGATTACGTGAGAGCACAAAGTGACACAGAGGGCTTTTCATGTGACGAATCCGATCCACTGGCATACTGGGTCTTAAGATTAGACCACTGGCCAGAACTGGCCCAGTATGCCATGGAGTTGTTGGCCTGCCCTGCTTCCAGTGTCCTATCGGAACGGGCATTCAGCGCAGCAGGAGGATTCGTCACAGACCATCGAACTAGACTCTCCACCGACTCCAGTCGACCGTTTGACATTCATTAAGATGAATCAGTCGTGGATATCAAGCTTTGATGCACCTGATGCAGACCTTGTAGACTAGGCTATCGTTGTGATGTGGCAGTTGAGCCTCAGTTTAAGCCTGGACCATGGTGCCACCCTCAAACCCTCCTCTCATTCTCTTTACGTTCACAGAACCTCATTTTGGTTATGACAAAAACGACAATGTTTGCGCACCTGTTCCACAGGTGCACACCTTTACAATTTTTGGGCCTCCTTCAACACCAGCTCTTTGGGGTTAAGGTGGGGAGGCTATACTAAAACAAAAACGACAATGTTTGCGCACCTGTTCCACAGGTGCACACCTTTACAATTTTTGGGCCTCCTTCAACACCAGCTCTTTGGGGTTAAGGTGGGGAGGCTATGCTAAAACAAAAACGACAATGTTTGCGCACCTGTTCCACAGGTGCACACCTTTACAATTTTTGGGCCTCCTTCAACACCAGCTCTTTGGGGTTAAGGTGGGGAGGCTATGCTAAAACAAAAACGACAATGTTTGCGCACCTGTTCCACAGGTGCACACCTTTACAATTTTTGGGCCTCCTTCAACACCAGCTCTTTGGGGTTAAGGTGGGGAGGCTATGCTAAAACAAAAACGACAATGTTTGCGCACCTGTTCCACAGGTGCACACCTTTACAATTTTTGGGCCTCCTTCAACACCAGCTCTTTGGGGTTAAGGTGGGGAGGCTATGCTAAAACAAAAACTACAATGTTTGCGCACCTGTTCCACAGGTGCACACCTTTACAATTTTTGGGCCTCCTTCAACGCCAGCTCTTTGGGGTTAAGGTGGGGAGGCTATGCTAAAACAAAAACGACAATGTTTGCGCACCTGTTCCACAGGTGCACACCTTTACAATTTTTGGGCCTCCTTCAACACCAGCTCTTTGGGGTTAAGGTGGGGAGGCTATGCTAAAACAAAAACGACAATGTTTGCGCACCTGTTCCACAGGTGCACACCTTTACAATTTTTGGGCCTCCTTCAACACCAGCTCTTTGGGGTTAAGGTGGGGAGGCTATGCTAAACAAAAACTACCATGTTTGCGAACCTGTTCCACAGGTGCACACCTTTACAATTTTTGGGCCTCCTTCAAAGCCAGCTCTTTGGGGTTATGGTGGGGAGGCTCCGCCAACACCAAAACTACCATGTTTGCGCACCTGTTCCACAGGTGCACACCTTCATAATTTTTACGCCTTCTTCAACACCAGCTCTTTGGGCTTACAGTGGTATGGCTCCGCCAACACCCAAACAACAATTTTTGCGCACCTGTCACACAGATGCATATCATTGTAATTTTTTTCCTCACAAAGGCAATTATTGCTTTCATTACCAGCACTTTCATAGGGATATGGTGTCAAGGCATCGTCCGCACCACCAAATGCCCAATTTTTAAGCATCCTTTACTTCTATTCAAAGTCAAGAGACAACAGTATTCATCCAAAACATCTCTAATCTTGTTCACTCTGCACTACATTGTGGCCCCTACCCCTAACCCTCAATGTATCCGTGCATATATGTCTGTTTCTTGTGAGATTTCAAGTTAAAGTGCACCAAACACCATTTTACATGAAATAAAGTGCAATTACATACATCTTTGGACTTCTTGAAACATTTGGTAATAAAAGCCCCATTGTGGAAATACACCCGTTAATTATATGCACATTTAAAGAGACAGCACCTTTTTCCAAAAAAACCTCTAATCTTGTTCCCAGTGCACTGCATTATGTCCCCATCATACACATTGGCTGAGCCGTTGATTAGGAGCAAAAGAAAGGTGCGGTTAAGCAAAAAAGTCATTTTTGAAGGTTTGGTATGCTGTAATTCTGGTTCTGGACATGCTACAGAGCTGAAACTTCACAGGTACAACTTTTAGACCCCCCAGACACTAAATCCAAAGAAATCTCTTTTTTTTTTTTTTTTTTTAATTTTTTCAATAATTGGCTATCTATCAAAAACGACAATTTTTAAGAACTTTTTTTTGTGTGATTAATAGTCCCTGGGGCATGACCCAGAACCCTAGGCACTTTTTAGGGGCATTTATTGGGTTTTAGGGCTTAAAAATGGTGTTTTTTGATTACAGAAGTTCGGGTCCCATTGATTTCAATGGGGTTCTGAAATCCGAACCGAACTTTCGTGAAGTTCGGGTGTTCTGGTCGAACCGAACTTTTCAAAAGTTCGATCATCCCTAATCGGGATGATAAAAGAGCTGGTAAGTAGTCCCCAAGTTCAAATGCATAAAACCCAACAGGACAAAATTCCAAGTTACAGTAGAGTAGTTAGATATATTCACAACATCAACAAACTCAAATTCCAAGTAGTAATAGAGTAGTTTGATATATTTAAAACATCACAACTTCAACGCGTTTCGTGGACCCAAATCGCCACTTCATCAGGAGAGGATGTATAGTAAAAGAAAGACAAGCTCCAAAACAGAAATATATATATCCTAAGTGCATATTGAAGCAAAGGTATCCACGTCCCAAAATTCATTGAAAAAAATAGGAACAGGGAGGGGCAGGGGGACTTTTAAAGGGGATACCGTCATTAGACCAATAATCAAAGTACATATGAAACATATGTTTTTCAATACAGTAATTTTTTATATATGACTACGGTTTCTTCCAATAAAGACTGTTTTTATTCCATATGTACTTTGATTATTGGTCTAATGACGGTATCCCCTTTAAAAGTCTCCCCTGCCCCTCCCTGTTCCTATTTTTTTCAGGAGAGGATGTATGATATAAATCTATAAAAATATATAGATAAGGAAATTGGCACAATGATGATAAATGCAAAAATGAAAAAGGGGGAAGGGGGGGAAAGGGGAAACCGAGCCCCTAAATTCCCAAAACTTACATAGCAGCTCAGGTAGTGAATGGCATTGGAGATTGAGATGGCCCTGAGTGTCCCCCAGAGGAGCTGAGGGTGCACAGGCAGGCGGGCAAGGCAAAACATGCCGCACACCTGGTGAGTGCGGGCTAAGATAAATAGGCTGAGGAACGATAGGTGTAGCAGCATGATAGGATGTCTATGAAATTTTTAAAAAATATATAATAAATATGTGTATTTATAATTAGAGCGTAGTGGGTGCCCTCGTCATCACAATGCAGGAAAGCAATTGGGAGAGAAAGAGAGTGTTGTCACCCCATAACTGGAAGTACTTAAACATGGAAAATCAAGGAAAGATCACAAAGTACTTTACTAAAAGCTACAGAACACAACGTTTAAAACAATATTTTATGAGATGTTGGAGATTGGGTTTAAATCTACTGTAAAGTGTACTGAAACTCGGTAAGAAAAGTTTTGCTATCTTATAGAGTACATCTAAACAAGTCCACTGTCATCAGGGGAGCATCTCTGACATAAGGAAACAAAGCATTGCTCCCCTACCAGGATGGTGGTTACCACACGGAGATACAGTGTAAAACAGGGCTTGGTAAGTCACAGAGCGAATATCAACTGCAGGTAGCCTATAGGCCAGGCTTTCTCAACCCTAGGGTTCCTCCAGAGGTTGGTAGGGGTTCCTTAAGCAGTGGCACAAATTTGTCCTCCAATTACAATGACCGCCAATGTAAGGGGATCATTTCTCATTGACGCACAATACAAGGGGTCACTTCTTTACTGACCGCAAATGTCAGGATTTATTTGTTCACCAAATGTCACTGTTTCTACTGTCCACCAGTGCATGTACATTAGTCTACATTGGCAGCTCCTAAACTTGAGTTTAGGAGCTTTACGCGTTTTTTTGCCAAAGCTCCTAAACTCAACTTCAAAAAAAGCCTAGGGCGTTGATTTACTAAAGGCAAATAGACTGTGCACATTGCAAAATGTAGTTGCACTCTGCAAGTGCAGTTGTTTCAAAGCTTAGTAAATGAGGTAAAGCTTCACTTTGCAAATAATACCCAATCACGTGCAAGGAAAAACAAAAAAAAAAAAAAACTGTATTTTTGCATGCATGTGATTGGATGATGGAAGTCAGCAGAGCTTCTGCTCATTTACCAAGCTCTGGAGCAACTGCACTTTGCAAAGTGCAGTCTATTTGCCTTTAGTAGACCAACGCCTATGTGTCAATATACACATAGGCGTTTAGCAGAGTTTAGGAGCTGCAGCATTTGGTAAGCTTCAATCTCCCTCTCCTGAACGCGGAAGAATCACGTTCAGGAAAGGAACAGTTTGACCACTGGCCGCAGGAAAAGGTGGCAAAGCTGCATTTTTGCTATGATTTTGCTACGTTTTGCCACAGTAAATGTAGGCCAGTTTATATGAAGTCTTAAAGGACACTACAATCTTCATAGTCTGCATTTCTTTGAGGACCATTATTATTATAAATCATATATCAGGATTATTATTGTCTTATATATGGAAAAGAGGCGAGGGGAGGTGTTCTCTAGTCCTAAACCCATTCCTGTTCTTAGTAGACAATGTGGCTAATGTTACTGGCAGGCTCAACAGGTAAAAAGAAGAAAAGCACTTTAAAAAATAAAACCAATAACAGAAACCATAGCCAATATGATTGCTAAAAATAGATTTGTGATTGGGTTATAATGCAGTTTAATGTTTTATTTACCTTTGGAAATATGAAGAAAAAAAAAACCTCTGACTTTAGAGCAGAATTATAACATGCATTATTTATACTAAAGTACCACACTGCAACGGATGTCAAATACTTAATGCTGACAGGATAAGTGAAAAAAATCTCATTACTGCAGTATGTTTATTATCAGCAACAGGGGGTAATGCTGCCAGGGGCCTGTCATTCAATGCAAACGGTCAAATAAATAGCAACACTGCCCACACAGAATTCAATACCTTCTTTAATCAATATTGTTATAAGCAATCAATAGAGCTGTGGTGTTTGAATTACCTAGTCAAATGCTTCTGCGGTTAACAGTAAGGGCTAAACAGTCACTCTGTAGCACATAGAGAGAGCAGAGGTTATTTAAACCGAGGAAGGGAAAATTAATTGTCAAGCATCACCAAAGTAATTACATATCAGTCATGGGGATTTAACAAGAAAGTCTTAGATATAAATATCATTCTTAAATGACCTTGCAACTATCATCTTTGGTAATCTTGTGATATTTTTGCTTATTTTTTATGCTTATGTGAACTTTTTTTTTACGATTCTAATGCAGCAGTATGAATAGACAAGTTGAAACATAGTCTTATATCTGCCTGCTTTGGTCTTATTTCCAGAAACTGATGTTCCTGATTTAGGCAGGGTATGCATGTATTGTTTTTTTTCCATTCAACCAGCGGGTTTAAGGATAACAACCCCCAGATCACTGCATCAACACGATGCATGATGCAGGGACCTCTCACGCTGAGCTATTGTATTCTGACAGGGGGGACCCCCCCCCCCTGGCAGGATAGCGTGTGATCGAATGCTGGTTTTCTAGCATGACCATTCGTCAAACCAGCTTCCGTTGAACAGACAGTGGTACACACAGTCCGAAAGTTGCCCGGTTCCTGCTGAACCAGCCTCCTATTGGTTTGAGTGTACTGAGCAACACGCTGCTAGTTTTTTTTTTTTTTTTTCATTTAGCGAGCAGGTGAATGGAAAAAAAAAAGCCTGATAGATTACCCCATACACACAAAGGAGGAGGACCACCCTTACTGCCAGGACATTGGGGGAAGCTTCTGATAAAAAAAAAATATTTCCAACATGTACCTTTGACAGACAGCCACTTGCTGTGTTAGGCTGGATCAGTGTATGCCAAGCTTTAGCACACTGCATTTAAGACTAGACATGTGCGGTTCATTTCGTTCTGAATTGAAATTCAGACAAATTTTTCTTTATTGGAAATTCGGATGTATCCGCATTTCTGAATTACATTAGTAACGAATTTAAATGAATCCAAAATAACAAAACAGGATTTCGAAATTCAAATAGTCTTCTAATCGAATTAGAATCATTTTCTAATCAAAATTCTAATTTCCGAAGAGAATAAAATAGAATAGAAAATAAAGGAATAGAATAGATAAGAGTATAAAATAAAAATACAATATACCGTAATAGAAAATAAAGGAATAGAATAGAATAAAATAAAAAATAGAATACAATAGAAAGAATATAACTATCTTCCAAAATTCAAATAGAATACATTTGAATACAAAAGAAAAGTATATAATAGGAAAAAAAAGAATAAAAAAGAATAGAATTGAAAAAAAGAGAAAACTGAACAAGAACTGAACAAAACACATTTTTTTTTAACCTGCACATGTCTATTCAAGATCATTAAACAGTATTGGTGGGTCTCTCTGTGTGAAAGCTCCCCTTGTTTATTTAATGGGGCCCATTCATATTTTTGTTGTTTACTTAACACAGGAAACTTTAAAAAACATTATTTTCTGTGTGATCAGTTTACAACACTGTACTGAGATGCAATAACAAAAATAATAAATAAAATGTGATTTTGTGATGTGCATTATTTGTGCCATATATACAAGTAGTGTGCAAAACTACATGAGACGTGCAGTTTTACATGCTGTAATAAATCACAATCTCTTCTGGAAAGGTTTCATGTTTCCCACTCTAAACAATAATGTGGTGGCTTCATTAGTTTTTTTTTTTATTATTCTTTTTACATCCTGTGAGCTGAACTGGAAGCGTTATCTCAATGCATGAAAAAAAACAGCTGTTAACAGTCCTCCATTGGGACTAAAAGCATGTGCATATGTCTATAATACGTCCATATGCATTTTCCAGTGTATATAAACAGGCTTTGAAGCACTGCTATGATATCCAGTAATGCAGCAAAAAACATGAATATTTTCAGCATATCTCCCAACTTGAGACTTCTATAAAAAGACAGCAGACGAGATAAGAACAGCACATCATGGTCAAAAAGTGGGTGTGGCTATATAGTGCTAAACAGTGGGTGTGGTTTAACCCTTTCACTGCCAGGCAATGCACTCTACCTTTAACATCAGGTGGCTAGACCATTTTTGCAATGTTTAATATTTGTTTATTTATTTGGGCCTGGTTCACACTTTTGCAGCTCTGCAAGCCACATTTGCGCAGACATGGCAGCCCATTCATTTGACTAGGCTGCTTTGCCTGTATTTCATTGAGGAAAAAGGTTCCTGCATTATTTTTAAAATGTAGCGGCACATAATTCCCATGGTGCCTATTGATCCTGTAATTTCTTGGGTTCCTGCAGCTGCAAACATGCTGTGTTTTTAGATGCATGTGGGGAGCCATTAAAGTGGAACTTCACTCTCTCCATCAACATAATGACTATTTGTAATTCCTATGCTGCTAGCATTAGTAAATAGATAGGAGAGTATAATATATTTACTTGTTTTAAACTTTTACATTTTTTTTTACTTTGTTTTCTTCATACTAGTTGTTTTCCAGGCCTAGGCAAATGATGGCATACATCCCAGGAGTCTTTAGAAGGGGAGGAGGGGTTTTCTACGCTAAGCACACCCTCCTGCCTGCCTGCATGCCTAAACTAAGGCCGATGGATTCCAGGAAGTAAATGCTACATGAATCACCTGCTCTTACTCAAGATGACCATGACTAGAAATGGCAAGGGGTGTTTTTCAAAGTGATTGCTCACCAAAATTAAGCACGGAGTCATGAATGTATGAAGGAGTTTGCTTTGAAAGTCAAAAATGAATTAAATAGCATTTTGGGTTTGTAGTTACAGATGCAGTGTACAGTGAGGAAAAAAAAGGATTTGATCCCTTGCTGGTTTTGTACGTTTGCCCACTGACAAAGAAATGATCAGTCTATAATTTTAATGGTAGGTTTATTTTAACAGTGAGAGGAAGAATAACAACAAAAATATCCACAAAAACACATTTAAAAAAAGTTATAAATTGATTTGAATTTTAATGAGTGAAATCAGTATTTGATCCCCAATCAATGAGCAAGATTTCTGGCTCCAGGTGTCTTCTATACAGGTAACAAGCTGAGGTTAGACGCACTCTCTTAAAAGGAGTGCTCCTAATTTCCGCTTGTTATCTGTATAAAAGACACCTGTCCACAGAAGCAAATAATCAGATTCTAATCTCTTCACCATGGCCAAGACCAAAGAGCTGTCCAAGGATGTCAGGGACAAGATTGTAGACCTACACAAGGCTGGAATGGGCTACAGGACCATCGCCAAGCAGCTTGGTGAGAGGGTGAAAACACAAAATAACTGTCAATCTCTTTTGGTCTGGGGCTCCATGCCAGATCTCACCTCGTGGAGTTTTAATGGTCATGAGAACAGTGAGGAATCAGCCAAGAAATACAAAGGACAATCTTGTCAATGATCTCAAAACACCTACGCCGTGAAGGAATGAAATCCTGCAGCGCCCGCAAGGTCCCCCTGCTCAAGAAAGCACATGTACAGGCCCATCTGAAGTTTGCTAATGAACATCTGAATGATTCAGAGGAGAACTGGGTGAAAGTGTTGTGGGCAGATGAGACCAAACTCAAGCTGGCATCAACTCAACTCGCCGTGTTTGGCAGGGGAGGAGGAAGGCTACCTATGACCCAAAGAACACCATCTCCATTGTGAAACATGATGGTGGAAACATGCTTTGGGGCTGTTTTTCTGCTAAGGGGACAGGAGAACTTCACTGCATCAAAAGGGATGATGAACTGGGCCATATACCATCAAATCTTGGCTAAGAACCTCCTTCCCTCAGCCAAGGCATTGACAGCATGACAATGACCCAAAATACAGGGCCAAGGCAACAAAGGAGTAGCTCAATAAGAAGCACATTAAGGTTCTGAAGTGGCCTAGCCAGTCTCAAGACCTCCATAGAAAATATGTTGAGGGAGCTGAAGGTTCGAGTTACCAAACACCAGCCTCAAAACCTTACTGACTTGGAGAGGATCTGCAAAGAGGACTAGGATAAAATCCCTCCAGAGATGCGTGCAAACCTGGTAGCCAGAAAGGTCTGACCTCTGTGATTGCCAACAAGGTTTTTGCCACCAAGTACTAAGTCATGTTTTGCGAAGGGGACAAATATTTATTTCACTCATTAAAATGCAAATCAATTTATAACTTTTTTAAATGCCTTTTTTTCTGGATTGTTTTGTTGTTATTCTGCCTCTCTCTGTTAAAATAAACATACCATTAAAATTATAGGCTGATTATTTCTTTGTCAGTGGGCAAATTTACAAAATCAGCAGGGGATTAAATACTTTTTCCCCCCACTGTATTTCCTCACTAAGAATGAATGGCAGCCCTGTGCGTTTTTAAAGAGCAGTGCATTTTGGTTGCGAGTGGTTGCGGGAACAGGTTTTATTCCCGTACCAGCAACTACCTCCAATAGTGTGAACCTAGTCTTACAGCTTACACAGTTTATTTTATTGCCAGTTAATAGAAAGGAAATACAAACTGCCCCAGAATGAATGGTCAGAAGGAGAAAGTAAAAAAATGTCTCCGGTGATGGTGGTCAGTGGGAGCAAAAATTACCAGTGTTATTGGTCAGTGGGAGATAAAAGCCTGGTGTCATTGGTCAGTGGAATAAAAATGTCCAGCATCTTTGGTAAAAGAATGCCCTGACATTTGTGGGAAGAAAAAAATTTGCCTCCCCTCAACATTCAGACTTCAGATCAGTCCCTCCCTCGGACCACAGATCAGACCCCTCCTTAACCACTTTATCACTGGAGGATTTTCCTGCTTTACGTCCAGGTCACTTTTTGCAACTTGGCACTGTGCGACTTTAACTGACAATTGCGCGGTCATGCAACACCGTACCCAAACAACGTCCTTTTTTTCCCCACAAACAGAGCTTTCTTTTGGTGGTATTTGATCACCTCTGCGCTTTTCATTTTTTGCGATAATAATAAAAAAAGAGCGAAACTTTTGCAAAAAAATTGACATTTTCTACTTTGACAGTTAAAAAATATCCGATATATTAAATTTTTGTCATATATTTAGGCCAAAATGTATTTAGCTACGTCTTTGACAAAAAAATTCTCAATGAGCGTATTTTTAACCGCTTTAAGACCGGAAGATTTTACCCCACTCCTGACCAGGCCATATTTTGCGATTCCGCACTGTGTTATTTAACGGACAATTGCGCGGTCGTGCGACACTGTACCCAAATTAAATTTATGCCCTTTTTTCCCCACAAACAGAGCTTTTTTTTGGTGGTATTTGATCACCTGTGTGATTTTAAATTTTTGTGCTTTAAACAAAAAAAGAGCGACAATTTAAAAAAAAATAACAGTATTTTTCAAATTTTTTTATATGAAATTCCCCCCCCCCCCCCCAAAAATGTAAAAATCAAAAATTTTTACCATTTTAGCCCAATTTGTTTTCTGCTACATATTTTTGGTAAAAAAAATTGCAATAAGCGTATTTTGATTGGTTTGCGCAAAATTTATCGCAGCTACTAACTACGGGGAAGATTTGTCATTTTTATTGTTTTTTTTTTAACTAGTAATGGCGGTGATCTGCGATTTTTTTGCGGGACTGCGACATTGCGGCGGACAGATCGGACCCTAACTCACATTTTTTACACTTCTGGGGGTACCAGTGACATTACTACAGTAATCAGTGCTATAAATATGCACTGTTACTGTAATAATGACACTGGAAGGGAAGGGGTTAACTTTATTGGCGATCAAGGGGTTAAATGTATGCCTGGTGCTTACTGACGTGTGTGGGGGGAGGGGATTGTGTGACACAGGCACAGATCGCAGGTTCAGCTATGCTGAATCCTGTAATCTGTCCCTGCCTGTCACATAGGAGATCCGTCCGCTTTGTTTACACAAGTGGGCGGATTTCCTCACTCGATCCCCGACGATCAGGGAAGAGCGGTGGTGATCACTGCCTCTCCTTCCCTGGCCCGACTCCCGCTGTGTCTGAATACAGCGGGAGCGAGCCTCCGGCGGCGCGCGCGTGCCGCCGAAAAGGGGAGGAGTCCAGGCAAAGTGGCTCGTTATCCTGGACGATAACGAGCCACTTTGCCACAGTACCAGCTCAGTGAGCGGTCGGCAAGTGGTTAAACACTGAGACTTCTGATCAGCCCCTCCTTCCGACTTAACATTCAGACCCCTCCTAAAATGTATCTACTGTAAACCCAAGAACAATAATTGATTTTTTTTTAGTTACTTTAGTTTTGCAGCTGATGGCTGCATTCGGGTTTTTTTTTTTTCTTACATTTTTTTATTTTAACCTGGTAATCCTGCCATAAACTCACTGCCTATCTTAGGGTGCCAACTGTACTGAGCAACGCTGTCACCCTAGGACAGGGAGTGAGTTAGGACTACGCAACACCCCCCCCCCCCCTTCTCATCCAAAACAAAAGGAGGTGATTTGTACTCCACTGAGATAGCAGTGAATAATAACTGACAATAGTTTAGAGAAAAATTACAGCAAGTTTTCAGTTTACAAGACTTCTAGCTAAACAGCTATTTTTTTTTTGCATTTGTTGCCAATCTCTTCATATTTCCTGGTCCCTGTCTGCACGATGTGGTTCTTCCAACCAGTTCCTATGCCACCACAGGACACAGCCGTAGTGTAGGGGCCCACCAAATAAGCCACTGAGCACAGTTGGGGGAAAAAAAAATTTACACTCCTGGAAGTGTCAGATTCTGCAGGTTCTTCTATGGGTATCTTTTCTTCACTACATTGAAGGAGGTATTGGTATTTCATGTTTTCTTTGCTGGTACTGTACAGCTTTTTTGAAGAATCATGTTAGGAACATACATACGTCAACAAGTCCAATTGAGTTGTTGATTTTATTCTGAAGTAAAATTAGCATTAAAAGAAATTGGTCATAAAAAAATAAATTAATTAATAAAAAAACAAACAAAAACACAGAGGTGACGTTGCTGAATTTCTTTTGAAAAGGCTAGTTTCCTGGCAGTCAAGCTAATCCAATGGTTCTTCCTGAGTCACTGACCTAGAAAATGTATACAGATCAGTAATCTCAGAGTGATGAGACAGGATCAGCATGACTGCCAGGCAAATAGTACATTTAGAAGGAAGTCAGCCAACACAGCTTCTTCATTCTTGCAGTACAGGTGTCCTTTAACCACTTTACCGCTATGTACCGGAGTACTACTGCAGCAAAGTGGCACGATCCCGCCTGACGACGTAGACCTACGTCGCCAGACTCCTCGCCCTGTAGGCGGCGCTCGCGCGCCGCAGGAGGCTCGCTCCCGCTGTTTTCATTCACAGCGGGAGTCGGGCCAGGGGAGGAGCGGCGGCGATCGCTGCTGCTCTGCCCCGATCGTCGGGGAATCCAGTTTGGAGATCCGCCCGCCTGTGTAAACAGAGCGGGCGGATCTCCTCAGTGACGGAGTGACAGATCGGAGTGTTCAGCATAGCTGGACATCCGATCTGTCCCTGTCTCACACAGTCACCTCCCCCCCCACACGTCAGTAAGCACCAGGCATACATTAACCCCTCCCTCTCCAATAAAATTAACCCCTTCCCTGCCAGTGTCATTTTTACAGTAACAGTGCCTATTTATAGCACTGATTACTGCAGTAATGTCACTGGTACCCCCAAAAGTGTCAAAAATGTCAGTCAAGGGTCCGATCTGTCCCCCACAATGTCGCAGTCCCGCAAAAAAAATCGCAGATCGACGCCATTACTCGTTAAAAATAAAAACACCAAAAATTACATAAATCTTTCCCTTTGTTAGTAAACGCAATAACTTTTGTGCAAACCAATCAAAATACGCTTATTGCGCTTTTTTTTACCAAACTTGGGTAGCAGAAAACAAATTGGGCAAAAATTTAAAAAAAAAATGGTTTTTACATCTTTTTTGGGGGGAATTTCATATAAAAAAAATGTTAAAAATATTGTTATTTTTTCAAAATAAACGCTCTTTTTTTGTTTATAGCGAGAAAAGTAAAAATCGCACAGGTGATCAAATACCACCAAAAGAAAGCTCTGTTTGTGGGAAAAAAAGGACGTAAATTTCGTTTGGGTACGACATCGCATGACCGCGCAATTGTCAGTTAAAGTCGCACAGCGCCGAATCGCAAAAAGTGGCCCAGACGTAAGACAGCAAAATGCTCTAGTGGTAAAGTGGTTAAAAAGTATATAGAATTAATTTGAATGTTTATTGACATAACTGTATGTGCAGAATGAACACATAAAAGAGGTTTTAGTGAGATATAGGAAATTAAGGGGAGATGTAAGTATTCTAGGTGACTGCAAGCTTAGGAGCTGCCATAATGACAGACGGGATGCCATTAATCTGTAATTACAAGTCACCAGGGGGCCACCAGACTGTGCAGAAAATTCATCCCACACAATCTAAATGAAGAAATTCTAGGATTTGCAAAATGAAAACAATAGAAGAGAGACAAGGATATACAGAGTAGAAAAAAGATATGAAACAGGGAAAATGTCAAAAGGAAAGTCTTCAATTTTGTGCAAAAATAAGTATGCATAAGTAGAAACTGAGTAGAGGGTTCACAACGGAACAATAGAAGCCTAGTAAGGGATTAAACATAAGTATAAACCAAATAGATTCCACCTCTGCCCCAATAATGTGAAATAAATTACTTAGTAGATATTGCAGTCATTAGACATAGACAACATCAGGACAGTGCATGCGGTAGAACAATGGTATTTTAACCCCTTGGAGCCTGAGCCTTTTTCTGACATATGTTGCTTATAAGTTAAATCAGTATTTTTTGCTAGGAAATAACTTAGAACCACCAAACATTATATATATTTTTTTAGCAGAGACCCTAGAGAATAAAATGGCAATCATTGCAATATTTTACATTACATGGTATTTGCGCAGTGGTCTTTCAAATTGCAATTTTTTAGGAAGAAATACACTTTAATGAATCAACCAAAAAAAACCCCAGTAAAGTTAGCCTACTTTTTTTATATAATATGAAAGACGATGTTACGCCGAGTAAATAGATACCTAACATGTCATGCTAAAAAATTGCGCACTCTCGTGGAATGGGGACAAACTATGGTACTTAAAAATCTCCATAGGGGACGCTCTAAAAAATGTTAACGGTTACCTGTTTAGAGTTACAGAGGAGGTCTTGTGCTAGAATTATTGATCTATCACTCGCGATTGAGGTGATACCTCATATGTGGGGTTTAAACACTGTTACTAAATCTGGGTGTGACGTGCGTATGCGTTTGCTTCTGCGCGCGAGCATGGAGGGTTCCTTAAATTTTTTAAATTTATTTTTTTTTGATCACTTTTATTGCTGTCACATTCCAATAGGCAATAACAGGTACTCTTTATGGAGGGATCTGGGGACTATAAGACCCCAAATCCCTCCTCTGTACTTAAAAGCATTCAAATGCCAAGTCTGGCTGCTTTGAATGCTGTCATTTTTTTTTTTAATCTGGCGCCTTTAAGGCTCCAGTACCTGGAAGTATTGTCATGACATTGCTTCCGGGATTTTACATCGGAGACCCTATCAGACATGCCAGCTGGTCGCTCGGGTCTCCTGGTGGGATTGGAGACCGGGTGAGCCGGGGAAGGTGGCGGGAGGGGGGTGTCCCCTCCCACTCCTTGTAATGACAACCATGCTGCAGCTCAGCTGCATCCATTGTCATTATAAGAAAGTCGACCACGGATGCGTTTCATCGGCGTGAAGGGGTTAGTAGGGGCTTAGTGGTAAATAGCTGAGGTGACAATGCCATTGGTCACTGAAAAAAATTATACAGTATACATTGTTATGCCCACTTTTTAAACTTCTTAGAAAAACTATGCATTAGTCACAGATAATACATCTGAATTGTATAGTATCACGCACTATAAGCCATTACAGCAGCCCCTTTATCAAACAGATGGTGATATTTGAGTACTTGACTGTCGATGACCAAGATGATAACTGTAGTTGGCATTTAATTAGCTGATAGTTTAAAGCAGGCATTAGCACAATCTGAATTATCTCCTCTCTAACAATTTAACAAATCCATTCTTCTTCTACCCTTGTCATTAAGATAATCAATTTCAAAGCTGTATAAAAAAAAAGTGGGGGGGGGGCAAAAAAGACACTTACAACATGTTTTTCTGTAGTGCTTTTTAGAAAATCATTAACCCAGAGTGCTTCCTGATTTTTATTTGCTTAAATTCCTCTGAGTTGAGTGTGAAAAACTGTGCTTGTTTTGCATAGTTAAAAACATTTCTGTCATATAAAGTATGAAGGAAAAAAATAAGTAACTGACAGGAAAATCTGTTATGTTAAAAAAAAAAAAAGGAGAGGGGGGAGTAAATCCCTTAGGATTACAAAACAACGACAAGTAATACTCTACAATACATATTTTATATGAATACTTGGCTGGTCATAGACATTAAAAGATGTTTAATGAGCATCAGCCTTTGGAGCTTGCAAAGATCTGAAGGTGACTGAGAAACCACTGTGGCATCTCCTATTCCAATGGCCAAGAACTTTCTGAGGTCCCCTAGGAAATTCACACCAGATCCTTCGGGACTGATACAGATTTTAGGGAGGACCTCATGCAAAAAAAATACTTGAGGTCCCCCTTAAAAATCCATACCAGACCCTTAATCCATGCAGGCAGCCTGGCTGCCCTCAACATGGTAGGGGGGGGGGGGTATCTTGCCAGGAGGTACCTCCCTGGTGAAGCATCTTGTCCCATTGTTGATGAGGACAAGGGCCTTTTCCCCATAACCCTGGCCAGGAGGTTTTGGGAGTCTGTAGGCGGGGGGCTTATGGGAATCTGAAAACTCCTTTAAAAATTAGAGAGCACCAGATGCTGCCCCCCATGTGTATGAGTATGGGGTACATAGCACCTCTACTCATTCACACAAAAAATTGTTACCCAAAAATTGTTACCTAAATGGTCCTTTATTAAAAAAGAAAAATTCTCAGAATTCATCGTAAATCATGTCATCCAACAATGCAGATAAAGAAATGTCTTTATTTCTGACTTACAACTTGTACCCCATACTTATTCACATGGGGGATATCTAGGTGCTGCCTTATTTTTAAAGGAGGCTTCCAGATCCTGATAAACCCCCTACCTGCAAACCCCCACAACCCCCAGGCCAGGGTTGTGAGAAAAAGTCCTTATCCTCATCAACTCTAACATGGCCAGGGCAGTTTTGACCCCATTTCCAGGCCAACCAGACTTCATATTTGGACTATGGGTCTGGTATGGTTTTTAGGTGAACCGCCCCCCACCCCCAAGGCATTTATTTTGCTGAAAGCTCCATCTAAAATCTATATCAAACCTTTCAGGTCTGATATAAAGCTCCTGGGTGACCTAACATTTTTTTTTTTTTTATGTATGGGGTACCCACCTAAAATCTACGTCAGTTTAAAAGGGTCTGGTATGAAAAAGAGGAAGAAGCCTAGGCCATTTTTTTGTTATTAAACTATCCCCACCCCTTTGCTTACAGCCAGGGATTCCGGGCTATGTAAGTGAACAGGGCTGGTGACTTCAACCGATTGTTAGGAACTGGTACCTGCACCCAGCATCTTAAACAACCATTGACATCAGGAAGCTGTCTTGTGTAATAACAGAGGTAATGCCACCATTATACATGATGTTCGGTAAGTGTTCAGGCATTCATCTCAATGCCTGAACAGATAAACGTTGGTCCAAACTTGTGTTCAGACCAATCCTTGAGCTGATCCTTACTAGTATTGATTGCCACATCAGTGACTCAGGGAGCACTAAGGCTAGGGACACATGGGCAAATAACAACTTAGAAGGAAGTTTGCAATACAGGTTTTCTTTAAGGTCTCAATATCTTTAGACCAACCAAAAGTTGCAATATACAAATATAAATTTTAGATAGAAGAATAATTTCACAATCAAAAAATATTTCTATAGATGACCTATGACCCTTCTTCTGACATACAGTTGAACTCCACCCCCACACTTTGTCTAAACTATTAGCGTATGGTTTTTAATCCTGACTAACGTGCAGTTGAGAAGTGATTAGTAAATGAAGGAATTGCTTCCTCCTTTCTCTGCCTTCTAAACACATACTCATATGCACATTTGCCTGGACTACTTCTTAAAATAAAACAATGAAACTTGAAAGCATGAATAAAATCACTTTCGACCATCAGCTATTGTTTGAAGATCATAACTAAAAAGGAAAAGTTTTGTTGAAATAGCACAAATCAAAACTTTCTGTTCTTCCAGTGTAGGCCAGATAAATGTTAAGATTACAACACCCCCTCCCTCACTGTTACTAGTTGATGAATGATGTTTCAAAAGAACAGACAGGCATTAGTGTGTTGTGAAATGCTTTAGGGTGAGTATGAATCCTAAATACACAGTGTGATGGGACAAAATGAATGTATGTAAACAATTTTTGCCTTTTACAATCTGATTACATCTCTATTTTTTATTGTTTTTTTAGAAAAATTTGCAATTTTTGGCAACTGCCAGAAGGGCTGTTATGTATGTACAATATGGGACTGCACATGCTAAAGAAGAATGGATTTTTGCACTTGCTGTAAACTCCTTTTCTTGGTAATCATTGAGGGACACAGGATTTAGAGACCATTTGTTTACTACTAGGGGGTGGGGCCTGTTTCTCTCAATGAACTCCAACAAAAGGATTTTACAGTATGTGCAAAACCCCAATTTCCTTTATCATATACAGGATAGACACAGGATTCAGAACTAATGGAACGTCCAAAAGAAGTCCAACTGAGGAGTGAGCAACAGTAACAAAACATAAAAACAACATAACTTGTGGCTGCCTACCTGAAGCTGGCCTCAAATGAAGCCTGGACATATACCAGGTAAAAACTTAGAAGACTTGTGAACAGAAAACCAGATGACAACCTTGCATATCTGGGAAACATTTGCCTTATCCTAAAAAGCTCAAGAGGCACTCACAGATCCAGTTGAGTGTGCTTTGACAGGATAGGGTAGAACCTGATCCTTATGACCATAAGCTTGAATATTGATCTATCTGAGCCAGTGAGAAATGGTGGAGTGAAAAGTTAGTTCCACTTTACAGGGACCAGCAGAAATGACAAAGAGGGAGTCAATATTTCTAATAGAAGTAGTAGCTGGGGGAACAAGCAAGAACCACATCCAGACAATGAGTGGAAATCTTCTGATGTACTTGAGCCAGACAGCGGGACAGAAGCACAATGTCCTGGATAGAGTGGAATATAAAAACCACCTTAGAAAAGAAGAAAGCTACACCACCTTGTTCTTCTGGAACACCAGAAAAGGGTTCTTTAAATAACAAGGCTACCAGCTCATACACATGCCTCTCAGCGGTAATGGTGGCAAGGAATTCAACCTTGTGAGTAAGAGAGAAAAGTAGAACATACCTGATCATTTGAAAAGGTGGATTCTGAAGTGCTGACAGAACAAAATTAAAATCCCACAGAGTGACAGCCGAGTGGACATGAGAGATGTCATGTACAAAGATCCTAATCAAGGAATGGGAGGATAGAGGTCTCTGGAATAAAACCACAAGCACAGAGATTTGCCCCTTGACGGTACTCAGAGGCAAATCTGAATCAGGCTTAATTTCAAAAAGGTTGGGATTCATCCTCAAAGGTAAGCATGTCTTCTACGATTGTAGTAGACCTTGCAGGAAGTGGAGTTTCTTGATTTCAAGTTCTCTCCATAATAGAAATCCTCCCAGGACAGAACCAAGGACGAGGCCATGTCTAATAAAGCTATGGAAGATCTGGAAGAATGTAGAGACTCAAGCAGGAGACAATGTTCCAAGTTGTGGGTGACAGGCCCTTAAAAGGGAGCACTTTAGGCTGCTCTGCCTGTTAGTGGAATGTGAGCTGAAGGGATCCAGTGCAGCAGGACTGCCCTACTTGTGACTGGGAACCAACACTTCACACTGAAATGCAAAGCCTTGACTACTGTGTAGGCAGCAGGACTGGATTAGAAAGCTGGAGGTGACTAGGTTACTGTAGGCAGCAGCAAAGACTAACTGAGGTTGATTGGTTGTCTACTGTATTCAAGAGCAGTGGCCAGAAAATACGCAAGAGGGTATACTGTGCACAAGCATCCCTCCGCCTAGTAAATGCAGCCTTCAGTCCCTCTGCATTTACCTTTCCATGGTAAACCAATTGGTCCCAAGTGGTCTACTTACAAGTGAGTCTTCAAAGACAGGGTCACACCAAGGACTGCGCAATGGCTCTGGAAATGTAAAGCACACCGTGGCTTGGTATTCACAAATCCACAATGCTTGGTAGCTTGGAAAGCACCACAATGTGGAGCCCAGTGTTTAATTCAATGCAAGTCCACAATCATTCAGCTCAGAGAGGTCTGGGTATGGCCTTAAATGCTATTGCAGAGAATACAACAATAAGGATAGCTGCATAAAGAGAACAACTCACAAACGTGTAGGGAACTCCTGACATAAGAAAAGGTTTAATTTTTCTCAGGAAGATAAGGCATTGAACCTACTTGGACACTAACAAAAAAATGAGGCATGTTGGGAGTGGAAGGTGTTATACCAGGCTGGTTTCTGAACGTGGCAGTAAAACCCAATAGTTCCTTAATCCTGTGCCCTTTAATGAATGGGAAAGAATATGGAGGTTGCCTATAATAGCAGATATGTGGCCAGATCCCCTGACATGAAAAATCACCACAGGTGGACATTTAAAAGGTGCCCTGTGGACACCTCTGGCATAAAATATCAAGTAGAAACAATAGCAATTGGACAATGGAAATTAGTTGGAATTTCCCAAAAAGGGACATAACAATTAAAACTTACATGGTGAAGCAGTATTCCACCTGTGACAATTTTCAAGGCAACAAATGTACTGTCTGCATTTATCAGAATAATTCTAATATATAATGTGTAGATACTGTAAAGGTACGCGATGCCAGCAAGTTAATGAAAGTGTGTGTGTGGGGGGGGGGGGGGTCCTACTGATGTCTGCCTAAAGCTTTTACCAATCCATCTGTTGTCCATCCTTGACCCTTTGTCTTTTTCTAGATTTGCACATGTACAAGAACCGACTTGAAGCTATAATTCATCAATTGTCTTTTTCAAACTGAGCAAACGAGCATGATGAATAAGAGGAAAGTAAATCCTTGAATTTGTCAGTCAAGCTAGGTACACCAATACTGAGTAACCTCAGAAGAGAACACAACGATACAAAGTAAAGATTTATTGCTATGTTCAAACCTTTGACATGGCAATCTTCTAGTACAAGACTGGCTTTTCATACTATACAACACAGTGGATTATGTTATCACTCTTTTACACTTAATTTTAAAATGATCTAAATTCTAAAAATATCAGAATTGTTTGAAATCACACACACAAATGATACACACGCTTTGCTTCATTCTAATCTACATCATGCTTTGGCAATCCAGTTATAAATTTTTAACAGAATAATTTTATTGTCAGTTGAAATTATTGCATTAATAAACAATAAAAACAACACAGTGGTAAAATTACACTCTCTCAGCCTTTCTGCCACTCTTAACCTGACACAGTCCCATTGCTCTGTCTAACTGCATAATGAAGCTTAACGCCAAATTATTCATGCCTCTTAACCAACTAAAATTGACGCCTTGCTGAATTTGCAAATAATAAGCTCTATTTGCATGTGAACCTACATGACCGTATATCGACAATAATTTCTGTAAAAATCACAGTTTGTGGGTCCCTTATGCCTCTACAGTCATCTATATCATCTATAGGTGTCTTTGCACCTTTAACTTTCTTACAGTCACCCTGTGAGTCTAGAGACTCAGGAAACTCAATCTGCAAAAGACAACCTAGAAGTATAGCCTATAGGGTGACTAGGAAGTGATGTGTTTTTGTATAGTGGGTGTGGGTAAATTAGGTAATTGTAAAGGCTTTTTTTTTAATTAAAATAACAAACACGTTTATACCTACCTGCTCTGTTCAATGATACCTCCTCTTCTGGGGTCCCCTGCCGGAACTCTGGACCCCTCCTTTTCTTCATAGGAAGCCACTTGCTATGGTGATAACCCTGTGAGCTCGCTCCTGAGCCAAGCTCTGTGTGTCCATAGATCCACACCCCTGCTCCCTTCTCACAGGATTTAACTGATAGAAGCAGGAGCAAATGGCTCCCATTGCTGCCTCTGTCCTGTAAATGCAGGGAGAGAGATGAAGATAAAGGAGAGACCTGCAGCAGATAGGTACAGATCTTGATTGAGTGAGGAGGAGGGGGGGTTGATACAAATGCTGAGACATGCAGGGATTGCATTAAGGTAAAACAAAAATGTCTAGCTTTACAACCACTTTAAGGTAATATGGGGTTTTGTTTGGTTGGGAAGAGGTACATTTTTTTTTAAAAATGATGAGAAAATATTTTCCATGAGTATTTCCCTATACTTGTCCTGCTCCAGGCACACACCCGACTTCTTATGTAGTTAGAGCAACCTCTGATATTTCAGCTACAATATAGTTGTCACAGTTTTTACTTAGCTCGGTTGAGAAAATTGTATAGCCCAAAATCAAAGTTCATCTTTCACTTTAGTAGAATGTTTTCCTTTTTGCATTTGTTTTAATAATAATAAATTGCATTTTGACTTTACATTGTGACACAGGTAAAAATAATTGTTTCACATAAGCCATCAGTGTTAGGGCTCTTTCACACGGACGTTCCGTATGTCCGTAAATCACCCCATCCGTTTGCGGGTGATATACGGACATAATGAATGTCTATGGGATTGCGGATGTCAGCGGATGACCATCCACTGACATCCGATTTTCGTCCTTTCAGTTCTGTTCCGTTTTTAGGAACGGAACAGAACCCTATTTTTGTTCCGTTTAAAAAACGGAACGGATGCAAAATCGGATGTCAGCGGTGTCTTCTGCTGACATCCGCAATCCCCATAGACATGCATTATGTCCGTATATCATCCGCAAACGAATGGGATGATATGCGGACATACGGAGCGGAAGACACAAGTGTCATCCGTGTCCGTGAAAAAAAAAAAAAAAGTGCCGGAGCGGATCGCAATACTGTCCGCTCCGTGTGAAAGAGCCCTAACACTAAGATGAAAGACAGGAAGCTTTGAGTATGTGCAGGTGCATAATTAACCCAACTACTGTTTGCAATCACAAACAGGGCAAATATCTTTCACTGCATTCTGTTTTCCCCTACAGTAATCTACTGTTCTACAAGAAAGCAGGATAGACTAGGATTAGCCCTTTTCTTTGATGGCCACTGGAGCTTACAATATATCCTGCTGATGTCAGAACTGGCATCAATGCTACTACTTTATTTATGGTTCCATCATGCTGCCAAAACAACCAATAGAGGCTCTTTGTCAGGTTCATTTATTGTTTCATTAGCATTTGTTCAGGTCATGCCATAATAAAGATAATTGTTTTAGATTTCCTGGAATTTTCATAATTCATGCAGTTATTCAGCACCACTAATTTGGGATGGAAAGCTTAATATCAAAAATCAGCGCGAAGGACATTACCTACAATCATAGGTGTGCACACAGGGTGTACAAGGTGTCTGGGCAAGGTGTCTGCCAGTTGCCTGTCAATCACAGGCAGGGGATGGGTAGACTGCCATCCTTCCTTGCTGAGCCCCAGAACTTGGACAGGAGGGGCGGCAGGGGCAGCATTTACTGTTAGGGATTCGTATTTTCCTCCTGCATCAGCTAAAAGTTGTTTTCTCCTCTTCTCCTTCCTGTCAGGATTCATGCCACAAGCAGAAAATACAGGGGATCACTACCAGTATATTGAAAAACTAAGTACCTGCGCTGCTTAAACCGAAACCATAAACATCAGTTGTGTTAATAAATAAATATCATCATAAAGTGCTCGTGCAAATAACTGTGCAACTGTGCATATAAATATAATGTTACACTAAATATATAAATATTATAAATAAACTCATATGTGTGACATATCATATATCAAAAATAATTATAAATATAAAGTTCATAACAATAAATATCTTCCAAACTGAATAAAGTGCAAGTCTCTTGTGCTTCTATAAGTGCTCCGTGCTCAAAATATATGAATAAAGTGCCGGTGCTCAGTCCTTGTGAGTTGGTGCTCCCCTCTCGGTCCCACACTCACCAGAAACTGAGAGAAATATCGCCTTAAAACTGGTTGTATAAGGTAACCGCCTCTTATGGATCGCCAACAGATATAAGCTGTAGATCTCCTGTGCCTCTATATCCAGGTAAATATCCAGGTAATGCTCCCCAGTATCATAAAAAGAAAAGGGCCATCATCGTGCAGTATGTTCTAAAAGTTTATTATCCACGCAATAAAAAGATACACTTACAATACATGAAGAATCAATCCGCCTTTAGCAAACCCACGGGACGCCAAACGAATGGCCGTGCGTTCCACCCGTGTAACCGGAAGCCGGAAGCGGTTGCAGCCGGAAATGACGTACTACGTGTTCGGACGGCTTGACGCGTTTCGCTCCGCCAATCAGAGCGTTCTCAAAAGCTTTTGAGAACGCTCTGATTGGCGGAGCGAAACGCGTCAAGCCGTCCGAACACGTAGTACGCCATTTCTGGCTGCAACCGCTTCCGGCTTCCGGCTTCCGGTTACACGGGTGGAACGCACGGCCATTCGTTTGGCGTCCCGTGGGTTTGCTAAAGGCGGATTGATTCTTCATGTATTGTAAGTGTATCTTTTTATTGCGTGGATAATAAACTTTTAGAACATACTGCACGATGATGGCCCTTTTCTTTTTATGATACTGGGGAGCATTACCTGGATATTTACCTGGATATAGAGGCACAGGAGATCTACAGCTTATATCTGTTGGCGATCCATAAGAGGTGGTTACCTTATACAACCAGTTTTAAGGCGATATTTCTCTCAGTTTCTGGTGAGTGTGGGACCGAGAGGGGAGCACCAACTCACAAGGACTGAGCACCGGCACTTTATTCATATATTTTGAGCACGGAGCACTTATAGAAGCACAAGAGACTTGCACTTTATTCAGTTTGGAAGATATTTATTGTTATGAACTTTATATTTATAATTATTTTTGATATATGATATGTCACACATATGAGTTTATTTATAATATTTATATATTTAGTGTAACATTATATTTATATGCACAGTTGCACAGTTATTTGCACGAGCACTTTATGATGATATTTATTTATTAACACAACTGATGTTTATGGTTTCGGTTTAAGCAGCGCAGGTACTTAGTTTTTCAGTATTGTTTGAAAGGTATCACCTTTTCTACCAGCAGCAGCTTATATATTTAATTTATTGATTTATTACTGAGTTATTGGTTTTATTTATATTCACCGAACCGAGGTTTCCTAAGCGCAAGCCCCTCACACTCTACTACCAGTATATGCCACCCCTGTCCCTCTTCTTTCTGCTGCCTGGGCCCCACTGTGTGCTCCCAGGTTCCCCTCTCCCCCCGCAGTGCTGCTGGTTTCTCCTCTCTGATTTCCTATTGGCTGCTGCAAAGGATTGTTGCAAGATGGAGAGTGGGGAAGGGGCTGGTAAATATGTAATTTACTGGCCCCTCCCTTTTCTTTTTTTTTAATAATAATTTTTTACATTTTTAATTCTTTATTTATATATGAAGAAAAATCATTGCTATATCACCAAAGAGTTACAAAAACAAGAATGTGTGCAGACAGCAGTAAGAGCCCATTCACATTAGCGCGACTTGTCAGGCGACTTGTCACCCTGACAAGTCGCGATCGGTCGCGGTCCATTGATTAGCACAGGACCCGTTCTAATAGGAGTAAGTCAAGATTACACGACTATTAAAATATAAGACATATACAACTCTACTATACAGCATACTGTCTATCTGTTAATCTCGACACATGATAGAAGTACAAGCTTTTTTTTTTTTTTTTTTTTGAAAAAAGAAAAAAAGAGAAAATGGAAAAATCAAACAAAAATAAAAGGAATAACAAAAAAAGAAAAAATACCGAAAACATAAAAAAAAATACTCAAATCCCCCCTATAGCCCGGCACCTGTCCAAGATCTCTAAAAGCCGCACATGGAGCCCTAGAAGTTAACCCCATAGAACTATTGGGAGACTGGACTTTATACAAAAAATAGGAAGTCCATATCTTCCAGTATTTCTCACAATTCTACCCAGCCAGTGAGATTTAGTTGGAGGGACTGAGCTCTTCCAGTAGAAGGTGTATCATGAAGCATATATGCTACTGGCTTCCTCCCAAGAGACACACCAGTTAGCACTTTAACAGTTCTTTCAACCATACCTCAAAAGTCATCCAACTTCAGGTATTCCCAAAGAACATGACAGATATGTAACAGGGTACCCTCTGATTATCGAAAGCACCAACGGATATTGGAAGTCTGGGGAAACATAAAATGTAACACTGATGGGGTCTGATACTACCTCGTAAGGAGTCTGTATCCTCTTTCTTGGTATCTGCTCATCACTGAGGACTTTTGAGCAAATAGTAAAATTCTATCCTTTTGAGTTTGCAAGAAAAAGCAAAACCCCTTCCTTTTCTGAATGAACACAGTGAGTGATTGGTACCAGTCACTCACTGCATTTATTCGTAACTGAAGCATAGTTAAATTTGTTTACTAAGCTTCAGTTTGTGAATGAACAGAAAGTCTCTCAGCATAGAGCACTTCCCATTCATTCATTGTCATGTGCAGCTGAAGCTGCAGAGAAAGGCACTGGGGAATCTCAAAAGTGAAACATCAGGGGTCTGTTTACACCCCTGATATTTTTCACCAAAGCCCCCCAATTGTAAAAAATATTTTAAAAATTGTAAGAAAAAAAAATAAAGTTAAAAATAATAAAAGAAAAAGCTACTGACACAGTCCTTTGCCCTACTGACACCAATCTCTGCCCTACTGACACCATCCACTCAGCAATCATTATTATTAAATGGATTTTTAAATCATACTTACCTGTAAAATCCATTTCTTGAAGTACATCACGGGACACAGAGCCATAAATCATAACATATGGGTTATATAGCCACCTATAGGTGAAGGACACTGGCAACCAATCAGAATTGATGACCCCCTATATAATCCCCTCCACACAGGAAGTACCTCAGTTTTGTAGTAAGCAATAAAAGACCCCATAGAAGAGGGGAAGGACCTCTGTGTCCTGTGATGTACTTCAAGAAATGGATTTTACAAGTATGAATTAAAAATAAATTTTTCTTTTTGTACATCACGGGACACCGAGCCATAAATCATACCATATAGGATGTCCCAAAGCAATGCATCTGAGAGGAGGAGGACATCAAAAAATGCCACCATCTGACCCCACAAGAAGGATTACACCACCACCTGCAGAACACTGCGGCCAAAAACAGACTCTTCCTGGGTCCCAACATCCACTCTGCAGAAACGAGTGAACATATGCACTGACGACCAGGTTGCGGTCTTGCAAATCTGCGCCTTAGAGGCTTGATGGCGATGTGCCCAAAAAGCACCTACTCCTCTGGTAGAATGTGCCTTTACAGGAAAAGGTGGAATCTTTCCTACTAAACCATACGCCTGGATAATAACCTGGCGAATCCAACAAGAAATTGTAGATTTAGATGTTGCCAACCCCTTCCTGGGCCCTTCTGGCAGCACAAACAAGCTCTCATCTTACGAATCTGAGCTGTCTCCCTTAAGTAAAACTTAAGTGCACTCACAACATCAAGAGAATGTAATAACTTTTCCTCCTCTGAGTGAGGATCTGGAAAAAAAAGAAGGTAGTATAATGTCTTGATTTAAATGAAAGGCGGACACTACCTTGGGCAAAAAATCTGGATGTGGACATAAAATCCCCCTATCTTGATAAAATATCAAGAATGGCTCTTTAAAGGAAAGAGTTGCTAGTTCCGATCCCCTTCTAGCTGAAGTTATTGCATTTAAAAAGACCAGCTTTCTGGTCAAAAGAACTAGGGGAGCTTACCCCAGGGGTTCAAAAGGCTGTTTTTGTAAAACTTCCGGCACCAAATTCAAGTCCCAAGGACACAGCGGTGGCTTCACAGGTGGAAGCAAATGCAATTGCAATATTCCCCGGATGAAGGTTTGGACCAACGAATGGGAAGCGATCGGTTCCTGGAAAAAAACAATAAAGCTGAAATCATACTCAAAGTTATTTTCATATCCACCCCCGCTTGCAGGAAAGCTAGAATTATCCCTATAATATATGAGCGGGGATACCGGAGGAAAGCCGTAAATCAGGAAAAAACTCCTCCCAAGGAGTCACCAAAGCATCCACCCCAACTGCGAGTGGATCCCTGGTCCTGGACACAAATCTCTCTAACTTGTTGTTGAACCTAGATGCCAACAGATCTATGTCTGGACCCCCCAGCGTAGGCAGATTGATTGAAAAATCTCGGGATGTAAGGACCATTCCCCTGGAAACATCTGTTGACGGCTCAAAAAATCTGCCTGCTAGTTCTCTATTCCTGGAATAAACACTGCGGTCAGGCATGGCACAAACTTCTCTGCCCAGGATAGGATGATATCCACCTCTTTCTGAGCTGACCGACTCCTTGTGCCTCCTTGATGGTTTACATAAGCCACCGCCATGGTGTTGTCGGATTGCACCCTGACAGGGTGACACCGAAATCTGGGCGTTCAGAATTTAAGAGCCTGACTGACTGCACAAATTTCCAGAATGTTGATGGGTAGATGACGCTCTACCCAAGACCATATCCCCTGGACAGTAGCTTCCTCCAGAACCCCATCCAAGCCGGAGAGACTGGCATCTGTGGTGACTACCTTCCAGGTAACTGGAAGCAAGGATTTCCCTTTCACCAGATTTCTGATCAACAACCACCAATTCAGACTGCGCCGTACTCTTGATACCAGAGACATGGGCCAGTATAGGGACTGAACTTTCCAGCTCCATGCAGACAGAATGTTGTTCTAGCATGGAATTGAGCATAGGGAATAGCCTTGAATACGGACACCATCTTCCCCAGTAACATCATGCAAAGACGTAAAGAAGGATATCTCAGCCTTACTATGGACTGAACCTGATTCTTCAGGTCTGAGACCCTTCTTGCTGGAAAGAATATCTTTGCCTGCACCGTGTCCACAAGAAGACCCAGGTATTCAAGACACTGGACCGGCTGTAATGCTGACTTTGCCAAGTTCTGTATCGAACCCAGACATTCCAGAAATTGTACTGTCTGAAGGACATTTCGGCATAGAGCCGATGCCGATCGATTTATTAGTAACAGATCATCCAGATATCCTATTACAGATATCCCTCGGAACCTTAGAACAGCCAATACAGGAGCTGGGATCTTTGTGAACACTCTTGGAGCTGTGGCTAACCTGAAGGGCAGGGCCACAAACTGAAAATTATGGTTTCCTATCGCAAAACGAAGAAACCTTTGATGGGCCTGAAATAGAGGCACATGCAGATATGCATCCTTGATGTCCATGGATACTACAAATTCCTTTCCCTGTAGGAAGGCTATAAATGAACGAATTGACTCCATGCGGAAAGAGCGAACGTTCAGAAACTGGTTTAAAGCTTTGAGATCCAGAATAGGTCTCACATCCCCACTTGGTTTGGGGATTATGAACAGGTTTGAGTAAAAAACCTTTGAACCTTTCATTCTCTGGAACCTCGGTCATCATCCTTTGAGCTCTCAGCTGGTCCAATGCCCAAAAGAGAGACTTTATTTTTAGGGGATCTGTAGGAATACTTGACCTTACAAACTGAGAATACCCCTGAGAACTGCAGAAGCCTTCCGCCAACCCAGGTGAGTGGGGCGCCCCCTCACAGATAGGGCTTAGAGGAAGACTTGGCTGATCTCTGGGCCCAGGGTTTTTTCTGACCTTGCCCTGAAGGCTTGGATCCGGATGCACAGCCTGGAATTAGACGCTCTGGTATTATAAGTGCTGGGGATTTTAAAGGAAAGACGCCTGCTCTTCCTCTTTACAGGTAGCAACGTACTCTTCCCCCTGAGATCTTTTGGATATACTTATCCAGGTCATCACCAAAAAGGCATTCTCCCTGAAAGGGGAAGCTGGCCAATTTGCCTCATCCGTAAGTCCGTAAGAGCATCTACTTTGACTCTGACAGATCTTTCACAGACTCTCCGTGAGAAGGAACTGTCCTGGACACTCGCTTTATGCGGTCTTTCAAAGACTGACATATTCCTATGGCCGCTACTGCTGGTTGTACTGCAGAACCTGGAGTCCTTGAATAAAGACTCCAACCATTTATCAGCTGGATCTTTAAAAACCTGGGCATTATCCACAGGGCTGGTTAAACTCTTGTTAACCAGAGACATGGCCGCATCCACAGAGAGAACTTTCCATTTCTTAGCAAACTTTGCCTCCATAGGATATAACAATTAAAACCTTTTAGGAGGAGCAAAAATCCTATCAGGATGATTCCAGTCATTATACACTTCTTGTTCCAAGAGCAGATGTATGGGACATGTCTGAGGACTCTGAGGAGGGCGCAATGAGCCTAGAGAGGAAAAAGAGGCTCCATTTGTCTCCATGGGAGGAAATTTATATCCATACCGGACCATCTCATTAAGAGACTGAATAAACAATCTATGGGATTGAGAGGCTGATAGAGACTCCTCTGACTCCCCGGAAGTGGAAAATTCAGCTTGACCTTCAATAGGGTACAATCAGCTACATCTTCCACTTCCTCTGCCTGAACTGATTCGGGGGTGGCTCAGGTGAGGGAAATCTATCCTGTTTCTTTCCTCCATGTGGTGCTGCAATCATGTCATCAATCTTACCCTCCAGGCTGGCAAATGCCGATGCCAAATCGTCCTTGGTAACATAGGCTGTGGCATAAGTACATGGAGTAGCTACTATGCCTGACAACCGTAATGACTCAGATTGACTAGTTGCCTCTGGCTTATCAGGAGGAGTAGACACAGTGAAAGCCCGACTAGGATCTTCAAGGCCTGATGGTGGCATCATAGTGCCCTTTCCACTTGTGCTCCCTCCAGCCCTTTTTTGGGCAGACATTGCTTTATAGCAAGACAAACTTGAGGTACTAACTTTTAAGTGTACTCAAGGCTTGTGCCAAGCTTATACAGCCTAATGCACACAGCACTGATACAGGACCTATTTGTGCCAGTAACATAATCCCACAGTGACTCACACAACCCAGCTGCTGCTGCTCTGTGTTCCATTCAGCCTGTGTCATGGTCTTACCTTCTTGCTGTTCTCCTTCGTTTGACATGTGCTGGCGGCCATCTTGGTTTCTGGGTTTCTTGTAGCCTCCCACCCTGCGGCTCCTCCTTCCCACTGGGAGGAGCTGGATGCCTAGCTCATATATATAGGAGGTCTGTGGCTTCAGTTCCTTGCTTGGTCCTCCTGTGTTCACATGCTTCTAAGACTGCTGCTGCTTCTGGTTCCTGATCCTGGCTTCGTCTGACTACCCTGCTGGTTCCTGATCCTGGCTTCGTCTGACTACCCTGCTGGTTCCTGATCCTGGCTTCGTCTGACTACCCTGCTGGTTCCTGATCCTGGCTTCGTCTGACTACCCTCCTGGTTCCTGACCTCTGGCTTCGTAAGGACTCTGCCTCGGTTTCGCCATCCGTTTGGACTTTTGCTTTACAGCTTGATTTTCAATAAAGCCTTCTTATTTTCAGTTATCTGTTGTTGTACGTCTGGTTCATGGTTCCGTGACATTAGGACCAAGCCATGAATTCTGACGGTACAGGGCCATCCTCGCTACCCACGCTGGTTGCCAGACTTGATCAGCAGGATCACCTGTTGGGTCGGTTCGCCGTGGCGTTGCAAACCCTGCTTGAACGCACGGCTCATTTCGCTCCCGTTGCCGATGGGTCGGTTGTCGCTCCTGTCCCCGACACCTGTTGTTGCGCCTGCGGTGTTTCGGGGTATGACCGGTTCTGCCCCCCTTCCACAGCGCTTTGGGGGAGAGCCAACTCAGTGCCGAGGTTTCCTTAACCAGGTGGGCATTTATTTCGAGTTGCTGCCACATGCCTTTCCTACTGAGAGATCAAAGGTGGGCTTCTTAATTTCGCTGCTCTCGGACAAGGCCTTGGCCTGGGCCAGCCCTTTATGGGAGAACAACAATCCGGTGGTTGCCGAGTTTTCCGGTTTTGTTGCTTCTCTTCGGAGGGTATTCGATGTGCCGGCTCGTGCTGCCTCTGCTGCGAAGCTCCTTATGTCCATCAGACAGGGTTCACGATCCATAGCTGAATACGCCATTGAGTTTCGTACCCTGGCAGCAGAGGTGGGCTGGAATAATGAGGCTCTGGTCGCTGCTTTCTCTCATGGTCTCTCGGATGCCTTGAAGGATGAGGTTGCAGCTAAGGACCTACCAGTGGAGCTCGAGTCTCTTATTTCTTTCTTGATTTTGATTGACACCAGACTCAGGGAGAGACCTTCCTTTAAGGAGAGTCTGCGGAGGCCTCCTAACAGATTGGCGCCTACCTTTGCTGTCCCACCCGTGCCTCCCTCTCCTCCCACGCCTCCTGGGGATGACTTGGCTGGGGGTGAACCCATGCAGCTGGGCTTTGCTCGCCTGTCCGAGGGGGAGAGGGTACTCCGAAGACGCGAGGGTCGATGCATGTACTGTGGTCTCGGTGGGCATTTTCGGTTGGCATGTCCGAACCGTCCGGGAAACGCTCGCACCTGAGATCCTGTCGGGGGCAGATCTTGGGTGGAGTCTCCTCGTCCCCGGTTTCCCGTGTTGACAAACCACTGATCACTGTTGTCCTCTCCTGGGTCGGGGGCTCAGTGACGACTCAGGCGTTGGTGGACTCTGGTGCTGGTGGTTTGTTCATTGATAGTGTGTTCGCTGCCGCCAATTCCATTCCTCTGCAGGCCCGAGGTTCTCCACTGGCTCTTGAGGCGATAGACGGCAGACCCCTTCTGCCGCCACACGTGACTCATGAGACCCTTCCAGTGGGGATAGCCATTGGTGCCGTTCACAGAGAGTCGGTCTGCTTCCAGGTTATTTCGTCTCCACACTACTCGGTGGTCTTGGGGTACCCCTGGCTCCAGAAGCATAATCCGACTTTCGATTGGAGATCGGCCAAGATCCTCTCGTGGTCACCGCAGTGTGGGACTAGTTGCATCCATGGGCCTGTCAAGTTGCTGTGTACTTCCTCGGACTCTCTGTTGCCTCCTGAATACGAGGAGTACCGGGATGTATTCGATAAGGTGCGCGCGGTTGCCCTACCTCCGCACCGCCCATACGATTGTGCCATCGAGCTACAACCTGGTGCCGTTCCTCCTCGTGGCAAGGTCTATCCACTGTCGGTAGCGGAGAATGAGGCCATGGAGGAGTACGTGAAGGAGGCGCTTTCACGCGGACACATTCGCAAATCCTCGTCCCCGGCAGGGGCTGGATTTTTCTTTGTGAAAAAGAAGGGCGGTGAGTTGAGGCCTTGCATCGATTACAGGGGTCTCAATCGCATCACGATCAAGAACGCTTACCCGATACCCTTGATTTCCGAGCTGTTCGATCGCCTTAAAGGGGCCACGGTCTTTACCAAACTCGACCTGAGGGCGGCATATAACCTCGTAAGGATCAAGGCGGGCGATGAGTGGAAGACCGCGTTTAACACCAGGACCGGTCATTATGAATCCTTGGTTATGCCCTTTGGGTTGTGCAATGCGCCCGCAGTCTTTCAGGAATTCATTAACGATGTTTTCCGTGACCTGTTGCAGCAGTGTGTGGTGGTCTATTTGGATGACATCTTGGTATATTCTGAATCCATGGAGACCCACATTCTGGATGTCAGACGAGTGTTGCAACGGTTACGAGAGAACAAGCTGTTCGGTAAGCTTGAGAAGTGCGAATTTCACCGATCCCAGGTAACCTTCTTAGGTTACATCATTTCCGCTAAGGGGTTCTCCATGGATCCTGAGAAGGTTTCGGCTGTCTTACAGTGGCCCCAGCCCAGTGGTCTTCGCTCCCTGCAGCGCTTTTTGGGCTTCGCCAATTATTATCGGAAGTTCATCAGGGACTTTTCCATGCTAGCCAAGCCTCTCACGGATCTGACCAGGAAGGGCAGTAATTCCCAGGTCTGGCCGCTCGAGGCCATAAGAGCTTTTGAGGCTCTAAAGTCCGCCTTTGTGTCGGCTCCGATTCTGTCGCATCCCAACCCTGGGTTGCCCTTTGTCCTCGAGGTGGACGCGTCTGAGACGGGAGTAGGCGCCCTTCTGTCTCAGCGTAGAACACCAGAGGGTCCTCTGCTTCCTTGTGGGTTTTACTCCCGGAAACTGTCTTCCGCGGAGTGCAACTATCAGATTGGTGACAGGGAGTTATTGGCCATCGTGCAGGCCCTTAAAGAATGGAGGCACTTGCTCGAGGGTTCGGTGGTTCCGGTCCTCATCCTGACGGACCACAAGAATCTGACCTACCTTTCTGAGGCCAAGAGGTTGACACCACGTCAGGCCAGATGGGCTCTGTTCTTGTCACGTTTTAATTACGTGGTCTCCTACCTACCCGGTTCCAAGAACATCAGGGCGGATGCCTTATCACGGCAGTACTCCGACCTGTCCAGGGAGGAGTCGATTCCGACTTCGGTCATACCTCCGAATCAGATCCTGGCCGCCATTCGCACCAGCCTGACCTCTCCCCTGGGTGAG
Organism: Pelophylax lessonae; assembly: GCF_965119305.1. Lineage (NCBI taxonomy): Eukaryota > Metazoa > Chordata > Amphibia > Anura > Ranidae > Pelophylax > Pelophylax lessonae. Next base: position 87,423,053 of record NC_138777.1, on the reverse strand, counting down.
CAGATTTTGGCGGCTCAATCTGGTGCTCCCTCTGGGAGACCCAACGGCAGATGTTTTGTGCCTGAGGAGTTGCGCACTCGGTTGTTGCGAACCTACCATAACTCCAAGACCGCGGGGCATCCTGGAAAGAATCAGCTGTCCTGGGCTGTTTCACGTCTGTTCTGGTGGCCTTCCCTACGTTCCGACATCGCCGCATATGTAGCGGCATGCTCCGTTTGTGCCCAGAGTAAGTCCCCTCGGCACCTTCCGTTGGGCCTTCTGCAACCCATAGCCACCGGGGAGCGCCCATGGTCACACCTGGGGATGGATTTCATTGTGGACCTCCCTGCATCCCGAGGCCATACGGTCATTCTCATGATTGTGGATTGATTTTCCAAAATGTGCCACTGTGTTCCTCTCAAGAAGTTACCCTCTGCACAGGAGTTGGCCACGATTTTTGCCAGGGAGGTCTTCCGGTTGCACGGTTTGCCCAAGGAGATTGTGTCGGATCGGGGGAGTCAGTTTGTGTCCAGGTTCTGGCGCGCCTTTTGCTCCCAGTTGGGGATTCATCTCTCCTTCTCCTCGGCCTACCACCCTCAGTCCAATGGGGCCGCAGAACGATCCAATCAGGCCTTGGAGCAATTCCTTCGTTGCTATGTCTCCGATCACCAAGACAATTGGGTTGACCTCCTGCCTTGGGCTGAGTTTGCCAGGAACACGGCGGTGAACTCTTCCTCTGGGACGTCTCCCTTCATGGCCAATTATGGGTTCCAACCTGCCGTGTTACCGGAGGTATTCTCTCCCCAGGATATTCCGGCTGTGGAGGATCACCTTTCCGTCCTACGTGCTTCTTGGGTACAGATCCAGAAGTCCCTTGAGGTCTCTGCGCAGCGCCAGAGACTCCAGGCTGATCGCAGACGAGCGCCTGCTCCTTCCTACCAGGCCGGAGACCGTGTATGGTTGTCCACCCGCAACCTCAACCTTCGAGTGCCCACTCCCAAGCTGGCGCCTCGCTTTGTTGGTCCCTTCCGAGTGCTTCGTAGGGTAAACCTGGTAGCCTATGCCCTTGCGCTTCCTCCTGGCATGCGGATCTCCAAAGTGTTTCATGTCTCCCTGTTGAAGCCACTGGTGTGTAATCGTTTCACTTCCTCGGTTCCTCGGCCTCGTCTGGTCCAAGTGGGCAATCGTGAGGAGTATGAGGTGAGCAATATCCTGGACTCACGCCTGGTCCGCGGTCGGGTGCAGTTTTTGGTTCATTGGCGTGGTTATGGTCCAGAGGAGCGTTCCTGGGTTCCCTCCGCAGATGTCCATGCTCCTGCCTTGCTCCGAGCCTTCCACGCACGCTTCCCTCAGAAACCGTTCTTTACTCCGCGGAGGAGGGGCCCTGGAGGGGGAGGTACTGTCATGGTCTTACCTTCTTGCTGTTCTCCTTCGTTTGACATGTGCTGGCGGCCATCTTGGTTTCTGGGTTTCTTGTAGCCTCCCACCCTGCGGCTCCTCCTTCCCACTGGGAGGAGCTGGATGCCTAGCTCATATATATAGGAGGTCTGTGGCTTCAGTTCCTTGCTTGGTCCTCCTGTGTTCACATGCTTCTAAGACTGCTGCTGCTTCTGGTTCCTGATCCTGGCTTCGTCTGACTACCCTGCTGGTTCCTGATCCTGGCTTCGTCTGACTACCCTGCTGGTTCCTGATCCTGGCTTCGTCTGACTACCCTGCTGGTTCCTGATCCTGGCTTCGTCTGACTACCCTCCTGGTTCCTGACCTCTGGCTTCGCAAGGACTCTGCCTCGGTTTCGCCATCCGTTTGGACTTTTGCTTTACAGCTTGATTTTCAATAAAGCCTTCTTATTTTCACTTATCTGTTGTTGTACGTCTGGTTCATGGTTCCGTGACAGCCTGTGACAGAGGCCAGTGTGTTAGAGACAGTTCCTTGCAGAACGCGCCCTTTTATGCATGTGCAGCGTGGTACTTGGTGTCCATGTGCATGCCAAATTGCGGTAGAACACGCCCACCATGTGGCACACGCCTGTACTTAAAGGTGAAGATTCCCGTGCGCGCGCGAATAGGCCTGCGCTATAGACACAAGATCAAGGCAGAGACGAACATGCAGGCGCTTATGCGCCAGGGTGAACACAACAAACAAATGGGGTGAGAGCAGTTTAGGCTGAGTGCCAGTTCACACTTGTGCAGCTTGCGAGATCGCATGTAATTCGGAGCGCACTGCTCCTTCATTACATGCGATCTCATGTGCGGATGCGAGTTCAGCCATACACTTTGTATGGCTGAATTTGCACTGTATCCGCAGCAAACTCGCACATGGGGCATATTTTGAGCCGCCTCAGAATCGGATCGCACAGTGGTTCACACTTGTGCGATCCGATCCTGTGCGAACTGTCAGATCGCACTGCAATTTGTGATCAAACTGGGGTTGTCGTTAACATTTAATTGACACCCCCTGCGTATCGCATATGGCAGTGTGAACTGCCAGATGTGCGGATGCGATGCGGGATCACGCTGCATATTCGCAGTGTTCCCGCATCGCACAAGTGTGAACCGAGCCTGAATCTTGTTTGTCACAGCTGAGACCCTTTCAGGTGATCAGCTCAGGGTAAGAAACAGTGTAATAATAAAGTGCTTCTAAAATCTACTTTTGCACAAACCTGCTACAATAAATGTAAATATAAGCAGAAACACACTTGGCACAAGTCTCTGTAATCTTGTTAAAGGGAACAGTGCATAAAATATTTACAGTTTGCAATTTTTACCTTTAGGATTTGTTTGTAAATATTATGTAAATATTTTGTAAATATTTAACCACTTTAGCCTGGAGGATTTGGCTGCTCAATGACCAGGCCCTATTTTGCGATTCGGCACTGTGTGACTTTATCGGACAATTGCGCGGTCATGCGATGATATACCCAAACAAAATTGATGTCCTTTTTTTCCCCACAAACCGAGCTTTCTTTTGGTGGTATTTGATCACCTGTGCGATTTTTATTTTTTGTGCTATAAACAAAAAAATAGCGATGTAATGGAACCTCAGACCCACACTGTACTTGTGGTCTTCCGTCAGTATACGGCTACCTCGCAGTCATGAACATATATATCAAATCCCAGCCACCGTCATCCAAAACTAGCCTTACAGTTTGTATACTGGAAACAACTAACAACTTTATTAAAAAAGAAACAGACTTTTATACACTTTAGAAGTAGGTCGGTCACTACATGAATATTTACCCAAAACATCACACAATGAATAGCTAACGAGGTACAGCGGACTCATGGCTAATCCCAATTAACATGCTAATTAAGTCATTACACTTAAGCCAGCCTGGAAGAACAGACTGCGGGCACCAAAGCTAAAAGAAGATACAAATACACATATCATAATGTAAATACTGAGATCCCGCCGTAAACAATAGGTGAGCAAATCAGCATGATTTACAATGCGTGGAAGACAGGTGTTTGAGCTTATGACATGCATCTGTTACAAGTATGACCAACTGAAGCAGTCCAAACCATCAATTTATCTGTCACATAGTTTTTACACTGTCAGAGATGGTGCGAACCGTCACAAGCGACAATTTTTAATAAATATTATTATTATCAAAATTTTTTAACATTTTAGGCCAATTTGTTTTCTGCTACATATTGTTGGTAAAAAAAAATCGCAATAAGCATATTTTGATTGGTTTGTGCAAAAGTTATTGCGTTTACTAACTACGGGAAAGATTTATGTCATTTTTATTGTTTTCTTTTCTTACTGGTAATGACTGCGATTGTTTTTTGTGGAATTGCGACATTGTGGCGAACTTACATTTTAGACACTTTTGGGGGTACCAGTGACATTACTACAGTAATTAGTGCTAAAAATATGCACTTTTACTGTAAAAATTACACTGGCAGGGAAGGGGTTAACTGTACTGGTGATCAAGGGGTTAAATGTGTCCATAGCGGCATGATTCTAACTGTCAAGGGGTGTGATTGTGAAGTAATCACAGAGACATGCGATCCTATATAGCAGGATCACATAGCCTCTGTGATTACTTCAGTGAGAATGACAGACAGCTGTGTTTACATCAGCCGTCTGTCCTTCTCTCACAGCTTCGGGAGATCGCAAGTGGCCGGCGGCCATCGGAGCCGCCGGTCACACGCGCTGGTTCCCCAGGTAACGCGCGGGGGCTAGAGCGCGCAGGCGGCAGTGCGTGCTCCCCCCCTACAGTCTCCTGAGTGAGCGACGTAGGGCTACGTTGCTTTGCCCAGCAGCGGCAGAGTGCCGCAGTAAATGTACGGTGGGCGGGGCGCAAGTGGGTAAAATGGATTCGCCAGTCTCAACGCAGGAATCTGCTATAAGCAAGAATCCAATCTTCACCCATCACGGCGAGCTTTGTCTTGGAGACCTTCAAGGACTGGGTCTCCTATATAAGAGGGGTCTGGCCTTGGACCTGTAGAGCACCCTGCATGGGGCATCTTTGGGGTTTGGTATTCCAAGAATCCGAAACCCAGGGTCCAGCGCCTAAAAAGGTCAGCATTACAGGCAAAACCTCGTATATGCTCCCTGAGGCTCAGGTACCATCTTTTTAGTCCATTGACTGTTATTCGATGGATCTGATAGCTAACCCCTTAGATCCAGTGATCTTTGATTGTGGTATGTAGCGTAATCTTCTTTCTTCTTCTTTAAAACATAACAAACATGTGGAGCACCTCTCCGCAGCATCCTTCACCTTTTAGACACTGGCGAAAAAACTTCCTGTGTGGGAGGGGTTATATAGGGGGTCATCAATTCTAATTGGTTGCCAGTGTCCTTCACCTATAGGTGGCTATATAACCTATATGTTATGATTTATGGCTCTGTGTCCTGTGATGTATGAAAAGAAAAAGTGTCACTAGGTTTTGCAGTGTTCAGCATTGCTTTGGGAAAGGGGTGTGCATACTCAATAAGTGTTTATTTATGTGACAGCAGGCAGGTAAAATCACCTGGTTGCATCCAGGATGGCAGGTATGTGTCCTAGATTCAGGCTCTATGCAGATTTGTTCCACTAGGGGGAAGTGCTGAGAGTCTTTCAGTGGTAGAGGTAATAAGCCCAACTGAAGTAAGTTGGCTCATTAGGGCCTCTACAAAAACTCCCAGCATGCTTAGAGTTGCTCCCTCCTGGAACCAGTTTTGTGTCCATGTAGACTGGGGAGCTTGATACCTGCTTTTGTGGTGAGAAGTAGCCTGTGCGGCAAATCCTCAGACAGGCAGATAGGTGCTGGGGCAGCACAAGGCTGTATCTAGTTGATAGCCAGGGGACCTGTGTATGTGTAGTAAGCTGCCAAGTTGGCAAGGGTTTATTTTCATGTTTCTTTTTGTTTTTGTAACCATTTTTTCCTTGTACATAGTGTAAATAAAACGCACCTTTGTTTTTTTACCTGTAATGCTGTTTGCTGTGTCAGATTTTGTGTCGTGAACTCATCCAAGGGGTCACACACCCACTGCCGAGCTAACCCCTTCACATTTAATTAAAAAAATGTTTTAGTATATTTTAAAGTATTTACATGTATTTATAGGAGCGTTTGAGTGTATATACATACATACACACACACACACACACACACACACACACACATAGTGTGTGAACTCTGGGGTGCACACCTTAATCCACAGGCTATGTACACCTATGTCTACTACTAATATGATTTGTCCCTTGTGCTGCTGGCTTCTGCTTTCCATTAAATCTTCATCCTCTGACCCAGTCCTACTACCCCTGCCAGTATATCCTTACCATGTGGGGTTAACGGAACTGAGGGATCAGTTGCATGCACTCATGGGGAGTGCCCCACTATGCCCACCCTTTTTGCCCCCCTCCTGTCATTCATAGAAGCTGTACTACAGCTTCTGTAAATAAAATGTTATCAATGAACGAGGGTAAGGAGCAGACCATTCAATTACCTGCCTGCCCTCCATTTATAGATTTTTTTTTAAGTTCACTTTATTAGAAATTATATGTTAAGGTACAAAACATAGCTGTTGGAACATAACTCGGTTAGTAATTGCACATAACTATGTGCATAACAGAGTATAACTTACAGCTTAACCTGTATCACTAAACACCCATTGCTCAGATCCAGATTAGTTAGGAGCATTGCAAGGATTGGTATTTCTTAGAAGAATCACTCTCCCTCCTGTACACCAGAGCATGCTGCCATAAGGATATCAGTTTTCAGCTACTGTCGCACTAGGACCAAAACACGGATCACAGCATATGTCTCTTAAGTATAAACCTCAGCTCGACATAAATCAAACTAGATATTCATGAAGCCGAATAAGTCTAGCTCACCATCGGCTCATGATCATCTATTGTGGACTCTAAGTCCGTCCACAAGTGCCAAACCTTTTCATATTTTTTGGGGCATTCCCAGGATTAGTAAGTTGCTTTGTAGAGAGGCACCATGGAATTAACTAGCTGTTTCCAGGAGGACAAAATGGGGGGCCTACTCGACTTCCACTTGAGTACCATCACCTTCCTAGCATAGATTTGGAGAAAACCTAATAAAGTACGTATTGCTCTAGCAAAAGCTAGTGAGTCGACCAGCCCAAGGAGTCAAAGACTAACTGTCAAGGGGATAGATATGGTGGTTAACTTATAGATAAATTGAGTCACCTCCCGCCAATAATCTTGAACCCGTGATGTGTGCAAAGCCTACAGGGTCACTAGAACATCTCCAACAACAGGCCAAAGAGCTAGGATATATACAGTGCAATCGCTGTGGCGTAAAATTAACCCTATGCAATATTTTGATGGAAGCCTTTTTTGTTTTATCCTACTGGGAATCCGTATATGCCCACTGCATGTGACAACCAGCCTATGAGAGCTCTGCTACTAAGCCTTCTTGACCATCTATAATTTTGTGGTCTGGTATATCTGGTAAGCGGATTTGATTATTCACTTTGGGTGTGAAATGGAGGTCTTGAGTCACCCTCTTACTTTTACTTCTATTCATCTGTCACCATTGGTGGTCCGGTTCCTGCTATTACTACTCCTGTGGACTGTTATTTATTCTAAGGACTTTTTATTTTAACCACTTACCGACTGCCGCACCACTATTTACTGCGGCAGTCAGCCCCTACAGGCAAAGTGACATAGGGGTATGTTGCTCGCCCACGAGCCTGTAGGGGGAGAGCGCCCCGCCAGCGGCGTGCTCCTGCCCCTGCTCGTTCCTGCCCCTGCTTGTTCCCTGCCTAGCCAGCACGTGTGACCGGCGGCTCCGATGTCCGCTGGCCACTCATGATCTCCCTCAGGAGAGGGAGAAAGACAGATGACTGATGTAAACATAGCCGTCTGTCATTCTTTCTGAAGTAAACACAGCCATCTCTCATTCTTTCTGAAGTAAACACAGCCGTCTGTCATTCTCCCTGAAGTAATGACAGAGGCTATACGATCCTGCTATGTAGGATCGTATGTCTCTGTGATTACTTCACTAGCCACGCCCCCTAACAGTTAGAATCACGCCCCTAGGGACACACTTAACCCCTTAATCACCTTCCCTGCCAGTGTCATTTTTACAGTAACAGTGCATATTTATAGCACTAATTACTGTAGTAATATCACTGGTAACCCCAAAAGTGTCAAAAATGTCAATCAGGGGTCCGATCTGTCCGCCACAATGTCGCAGTCCCGCAAAAAAAAAATCGCAGATCGCCACCATTACTAGTTAAAAAAAACAATAAAAATTACATAAATCTTTCCGTAGTTAGTAAACGCAATAACTTTTGCGCAAACCAATCAAAATACGCTTATTGCGATTTTTTTTTACCAAAAATATGTAGCAAAAAACTAATTGGCCAAAAATGTTAAAACAATTTAGATTTTTACTTTTTTTTTTTTTTGAGAATTTCATATAAAAAAATGTGAAAAATATTGTTATTTTTACAAAATTGTCGCTCTTTTTTTGTTTATAGTGCAAAAAATAAAAATCGCACAGGTGATCAAATACCACCAAAAGAAAGCTCTGTTTGTGTGAAAAAAAGGACATCAATTTCATTTGGGTACAGCACGACCGCACAATTGCCCGTTAAATTCAAGCAGTGCAGAATCGCAAAATAGGGCCTGGTCATTGAGCAGCCAAATCCTCCGGGGCTTAAGTGGTTAAAGACTTTTTAACCACTTCAATACAGTACACTTTCACCCCCTTCCTGCCCAGGCCAATTTTCAGCTTTTAGCGCTGTTGCATTTTGAATGACAATTGCGCGGTCATGCAACACTGTACCTAAACCAAATTTATGTAATTTTCCCCCCACAAATAGAGCTTCCTTTTGGTGGTATTTGATCACAGTAAGGTTTTTTATTTTTTGCTAAACAAATAAAAAAAGACCGAAAAGTTTGAAAAAAAAAAGTTTTTTTGTTTATGTTATACAATTTTGTAAATAAGTAACGTTTTTTCCTGCACTGATGAGGTCACACTGACAGGCACTGATGAGGAGGCACTGATGGGGTGGCACTGATGGGGTGGCACGAATATGCAGTACTGATGGGCACAGATAGGTGGCACTGATATGCAGCACTGATGGGCACTAATAGGTAGCACTAATAAGCAGCATTGGTGGGCACTGATAGGCGGCACTGATTGGCACTGATAGGCGGCACTGATGGGCACCAATAGGTGGCACTGATGGGCACTGATAGGCGGCACTGATGGACACTGGTGGGCGGCACTGATAGATGGCAATGATGGGCACTGGTGGGCGGCACTGATAGATGGCAATGATAGGCAGCACTGATGAGGAGGGCAGGCTCCCTGAGCACTGATTGGCATCCCTGGTGGCATGGGTGGGCATCCCTGGTGGCCATGGGTGGGCATCCCTGGTGTCCATGGGTGGGCAATCCCTGGTGGCTCTAGTGGCATCCCCCAAGGGTCTGCACTGGTAATCAATGCTCTGATTACCAGCACAGACCCCCCCCCCGTCAGAAGAGCCACCGATCACCTCTCCTCTACTCGCGCCTGTCAGGTGCGAACTTAGGAAAGCCGATCAACGGCCCTTCCTATTTACTATGTGACCAGCTGTAATTGGACACAGCTGGTCACATGGTAAAGAGCCTATGTCATAGGCTCTTTATGGGGATCGGAGATGTGGTGTCAGAGTGACACACCGCACCACCGATCGCCGATCTGCGCGCTCCCCATATATGACGCCCAGCCATCATTTTGCCATATGACAGGTGGGAAGTGGTTAATATTATGGTTTATTAAGTGCTGCATTTCTATCTTTATATCATAGATAATGGTTTGGAGAGATCATCATCCCTCCATTCTTGCTCTAGCCGAAATGGAAGGAATTTAAATTTTGATTCATAGGCATGCCAGAGTTGCAGGAATCTGAAAAATAAAGATTTAGGGGGTTGAAACTTGTTTTTCAGCCTGTCAAATGTGAACAGTTCAGACCCACTAACCCACAGACCAGGGCCTGGCAAGAGTTGGAAGAGTTGGAATATTTGGGGACCGACGGGCTTTCATAAGATTGGGCTTAATCACAGTAATGTACCAAGCTTTAATAACCACCTTTATGGTCAGAGTTAAGGCTGGATAGGATACTTTTGATCCTCTATAAAGGGTAATACAAAGGAACTCAAAGAATACCGATTGTGCTGCTTCTAGAACTACTGAGGCATTGGTGTCATCTGGAACTAGCCAATTATAGGCATGGGTGAGTATAAAAATCTGGACAGGACAGTCCCTCCTGTGTCCAAGGTCTACGCAGGTTTTTTTTAACTAAATCAGACTGGGTGTGATTGCCACAGGAATGATACTATAAGCGAGTCCAACTGTTTAAAGAAGGACTTTGGTATCAAGAACCTTGAGTTTTCGTAGATTGTACAGCAAAACCAGGAGGATTTTCATTTTAAGTAAGTTGATTTGCCCTATGAGGGATAGCAGGAGATATGACCAACTTTTGCCTGCACCACTATAGTGCTGGGGACAAATTATGTTTACTGAAATCATGAACATAAGAGGAGATGTTGACCCCCTAGATATCGAATGGTGCTTGCCCATTGTAATAGTGAATTAGAATCTACCTTTGTCCTCGCCCCTTGAGCTATCGATCTTCTGAAGATGCCCAGTAGGAGGGACGAAACGCATCAAGCAGGGACGAGATAGTGACGTCAATCCGATAGCTGGAAAGCATGCAGCAGTGGCGATCCCGGACTACATACATGCTTGAATTTTTTCTACTTTTGTAAGTAAATTTGCTTTTAAACTTTAAATAAAGTAAACAGTGTTATGCTATGGATATCTTTCTCTTCATTGGATTGCATATTACAACTATGCTGAGAGTCTTATAATCGAAGGAGAAGGAAGGAACTACATTCATCCACTTGTTAAGGATGTATACAATGCTGTTTTGAAATCATACTGTTGAGAGCCTTGTAAATCAAAGGAGAAGGAAGGAGCCACATTCGTTATGCTGTTTTAAATCATACTGTTGGTGAGTGGGAAATTCAAGAGGGGAGCACAGAGTGGCACCTTGGATTTTTACAAGAAAGAATCATCAACACTGGCACTTTATTTGCACTGATGGACTATTTATTTTTCTAGTTAATGCACTGCCACTATATATATATATATATATATATATATATATGTATATCATTTAGCATATGTGATTAGGTATGTGGAAGCAGCGTTCAGCTAAATTTTTGGTGACAGCGTACTATTTATACCATTGCTCCGATAGGCCGTCAGGTCCCGGGGCTTTATTATTAGGGAGGGAACAAATGGCAGCCTCTATCTCCAAGGATTTCAAAGGTTTATCTAAATCCTCCCTGTCACCCTCGGGGAGAAGAGGCAAACAGATACCTCCCAGCTCATCCAACAGTGACCCGTCCGGACCAGGATGAGAATCATCATACAGATAGCTATAAAACAAGTGGAATTCTCTTAGGATAACCACAGGGCCTGTGACGTGACCTCACGTAGAGGACTGAATCCTGGGGATTATAGTTTGGTAAGTAGGTTCTGTGACCAGGTTTGCCAACAGTTTGCCATTTTTGTCTCCTGCTTCAAATAATTTAGTTACCAACCTTTGGGCATCCGACTGCACAAGGTAAGCATAATGAAGCTTCAGCTCTCTTCTAACCCGGGCAAGGCCAGAATAATTTTCCAGTGTTTGATCCACCACGAAGGTTGCTGATGCCTTGGCCTCTCTCTGTTCTAATTGAGTGGTTTGTGAAGCAAACTCGAACCGCACTGCCTTAATAGGGGAGACATATTCTCCACCCCCCCCATCGCAGCATGAGCCTTACTCGCCTCCCACACCACATCAAGGGAAGTCGAGTCTTCGTTACACGTCCAGTATTCAGATAGCTTAAGGGGTACCATCTTCTGAACCTTCTCTATTCATAGATTATGTTTTATTCAAAGAAACCATAGCAGAGCTTCTGTGAATGCAGGAGCTGAGTAGAAAAGTCTTGATGCATGCATGTCACAGCTCCCTCAGTTTTATTAAGCCCCACCACACAAGAAGCATTCTGCCATGGGGGTGGGGCAGTTGGGGTGAGGGAATAAAGATTTTAAGTAAAGTAGCATCCAGCAGCACAAGGGTTGTAACGTCCCTTGTGCTGATTTTTTTTTTTTCAATTCTGACTAAAGTTTTGCTTTTTTATGAGCACCTATCTACAGTAGTATAATAAAAAAAATCAACATCATAAATTACAATGAAAGCTTACACCCAACCCCAAAATAATTGATCACAAATATGATTACATGATTTTAAATAGATCATCACACTACTCAAACCTTATATGACATGTTTTTATTATAGCCGTATAACTGTTTGCCTTCTACTTCAATGCTAACACTTGGAACAGAACAGCACGTACTCTGCTCGCTATCAAACTGTCAGGTAATCTCCTACCTGTCATTTCCTGCATTTCCACCACTAAGTACAAGACAGGCAAGTTCCCCATTATTTTCTGCAGGATATGAGCAGACATCACAGAGATAAACTCTGCCAGTCTCCAGAAAATCTACTGCTCCCCATACACATTACAATATAACCATACAATCAACTTAGGTCTACCAAAACTATGTAATATGTGTACTTACCTAAACTCCCAATCAATCTGTGTGCAATTAGGCAGGCTTTTGGACTACATACCTGTTAGTAGATCTAATAGAGATGGTAAAGCAGATTTTAAATTTATGACGAGCTTATGGTAAGACTATCACACATTTCTGCCAAATCACCTTTACAGCTATCAATGCATATTTATGTCGTAAGCCTTGTGCTAGTTGTGTTCTTAAGCACACAGCAAGACATCCTGATCGGGTCAATTAACCTTTTACGGGGTGCACTTTCTACATAATAAGTGCCATAAAGGATTTCCCAGTTTTGCAGTGAAATTGGAACACTCCTTCAAAATGTCCTAATGTCATCTAAAGGTTAAATTTATAAAACTCTTGCGCTATCAGTGTATAAATCAAGAATATATGTGACTAAATCAACCATAGAATAAACACCAAGTAGGGACTGCTGCTGTCAACACTTAAACGCTTATCCTCAGCTGTTACAATATGCAAACAATGGGTGTAGTGTAGCCCTTAAAGGGCTACCTAAAATATGGTACCTTCATAAAAAAAAGTGCAAAGTCACATGAAAAATAAATGTTGCGTAGCCAAAGTGATAAATACGATAAAATATGGTACCTTAGACAATACAGTGCAAAATCAAATTAAAATCTATATGATGACCATCATAATGACATAAAGTGGAAAAACAATGCAAAACACATCTGCAAAGTGCACCGTGCAATAGTGCAAACTCCAAATATAAAAGTCTATATGCAAAAATAAAAGCAAAAGATAGGGTATGTGCAAATGGATTCAGGTGTACAGTGGTGATCGAAAGTTTGGGCACCCCAGGTAAAAATTTGTATTATTTGTGCCAAGGGAAGAGGGAAAAATCTCCAAAAGGCATAAAATTACAGATTAGACATTCTTATAATATGTCAACAAAAGTTAAATTTTATTTCCATCATTGACACTTTCAAAATTACAGAAAACAAAAAAAATTGTGTCTGCAAAAGTTTGGGCACCCTGCAGAATTTATAGCATGCACTGCCCCCTTTGCAAGGCTGAGACCTGCCAGTGTCATGGATTGTTCTCAATCATCGTCTGGGAAGACCAGGTGATGTCAATCTCAAAGGTTTTAATTGCCCAGACTCATCTGACCTTGCCCCAACAATCAGCACCATGGAATCTTCTAAGCAGTTGTCTAGAAAACTGAACCTGAAAATAGTTGATGCTCACAAAGCTGGAGAAGGCTATAAGAAGATAGCAAAGCGTTTTCAGATGTCAATATCCTCTGTTCGGAATGTAATTAAGAAATGGCAGTCATCAGGAACAGTGGAAGTTAAAGCAAGATCTGGAAGACCAAGAAAAATATCAGACAGAACAGCTCGCAGGATTGTGAGAAAAACAATTCAAAACCCACGTTTGACTGCACGATCCCTCCAGAAAGATCTGGCAGACACTGGAGTTGTGGTACACTATTCCACTATAAAGAGATACTTGTACAAATATGGTCTTCATGGAAGAGTCATCAGAAGAAAACCTCTTCTACGTCCTCACCACAAAAATCAGCGTTTAAACTTTGCAAATGAACATATAGGCAAGCCTGATGCATTTTGGAAACAAGTTCTGTGGACCGATGAGGTTAAAATTGATATTTTTGGCCGGAGTGAGCAAAGGTACGTTTGGAGAAGAAGGGGCACAGAATTTAATGAAAAGAACCTCTGTCCAACTGTTAAGCATGGGGGTGGATCAATCATGCTTTGGGGTTGTATTGCAGCCAGTGGCACAGGGAACATCTCACGAGTAGAAGGAAAAATGGATTTAATAAAATTTCAGCAAATTTTGGATGGTAACTTGATACCATCTGTGAAAAAGCTGAAGTTAAAGAGAGGATGGCTTCTACAAATGGATAATGATCCTAAACACACCTCGAAATCCACGGGGGATTACATCAAGAGGCATAAGCTGAAGGTTTTGCCATGGCCTTCACAATCTTCTGACCTCAACATAATTGAAAATCTATGGATAGACCTTAAAAGAGCAGTGCGTGACAGACAGCCCAGAAATCTCTAAGAACTGGAAGACTTTTGTAAGGAAGAATGGGCAAAGATACCTCAAACAAGAATTGAAAGACTCTTGGCTGGCTACAAAAAGCGTTTACAAGCTGTGATACTTTTGCAGATGCCATTTTTTGGTTTTCTGTAATTTTGAAAGTGAAAATGATGGAAATAAAATCTAACTTTTGTTGACATATTATAAGAACGTCTAATCTGTAATTTGATGCCTTTTGGAGATTTTTCCATCTTTCCTTGGCTTCTTTATGCACATTAATACAAATTTTTACCTGGGGTGCCCAAACTTTCGATCACCACTGTATCTATAAAACTCAGGTATGTGCAAATAAATCCTCGAAAAGCATTCCGGTGTATCCCTTCACCAGTGTTGATTATTATTATATGGTGCTCTTCTTCCTCTGAATACATTTTTATATATACTGCACTATGAAAGTATCCATTTTGTATCCTTATCCTGAAACATATGGTAGGATGTGTTTTGAGCAGTCCCTGAGAGCACCAGCCAGCGACAGGGCTGATATAGCAGTAGAAATAAAAGGGCAGAGGACACCTAGTGGTGAAGAAAGTATATGGCCACTGCAAGGATGATTTAACACTACAGGTTTATTCCAGATTTTTTTAAGGTGAGAGGCAAGAGAGCACAGTGGTGGCATGCAGAGGAAAAAGAGCACCATAGAAGAATAATCAACACTGGTGAAGGGATACACCAGAATGCTTTTTGAGGACTTATTTTCACATACCCGAGTTTTAAAGATACACTTGAATCCATTTGCACATACCCTATTTTTTGCTTTTATTTTTGCATATAGGACTTTTATATTTGTAGTTTGCACTATTGCACGGTGCACTTTGCAGATGTATTTTGCACTGTTATTTTAGGGCTGAAACAACTAATCGATTAATCGACAACTAATCAATTATGAAAATAGTTGTCAACTATTTACATAATCGATTAATCGGTCGACCAAAGCAGTTGCTACATGTGAGACACTGCATTCCAGGCTGGTTGGACAACAGTTGGAGGCTCTCCCTATCACTGCTGATCTTGTCTTCAGGTCTCTGACTCAAAGAGCCCACATTGTGATCATCCTCAGGAGCCCCTGCAACTGAATTTTGCTGCAACATTCATCTGGAGGCATCTTCATTAATATGCATATATACCCTGGTATATGTGCACAATTCCACAAGAACCCTTGTTGGGCCCTTTTCTAATAATAATACCTGTTTGTACCTTGGATGAATGTACTAATATTTTTTTCTGATATAAATAATATTTATTCAATAGTAATGTTTATATTTAATAAAATTTCCATAGTGGTGTGCGTCTATATACTTTTGGTTAATGTTACATGCGAGTTTCAGTAGTTCCTCTGCTCCCGGTTACTGGTTAACTTCCCAGGAAAGGAAACCCTTCTGTTCAGAGGGGCCCTGTCCTGGGTGGGCACTGCCAACTGTATTATCAAAGTAACTCTTCCATTTAGAGAAGGCTCTGGTTCTCTTATTTACCTACAGGTTTAGCACACTACCCTGTTTGAGTAGGATAATTTCTCATACTCCACTTCCCCCCCCTCAAAAGAAGGCTACAGAAGTGTATTATGTGGCTGATTATGTACTGGAAATGCAAGCTAGACAGAGTAGATATTAACTGCATTTATTGCTCCTTGTTTTTACATAGAAAAGGTCAAAAGGTCCTACGTTTATTTATAAAAAAAAAGTTCTGGGAAAGAAAAAAAAAAAAAAAAAAGATACAGGGTCCATGATACACTGGTTTTGTAGTGTTGAAGCTAGCTGCTTGTCAGTACAGTGTAAATAATGCTTTATTACTGTATTACTGGACCTCTATCCCTACTTACTTGCTAATAAATCAATAAATCAGAGCTAGTGTATGTTTTTCTACTACTAGTCAAGTAGGTACATAGCTCCATCAGCCAGATTTATGTCCAGAGAGCAACCTGCTCCCTGAGACTTATCTTTTTAGGCAGATCATAAATTCTAGTATGGAGCGGTGACAAAAAAGGGAAAAAGAAAAAATGAGGATGAAAAATCCACATATAAAGTCCAAATGTTGAATTTATAGGGAGGGATTAAATCACAGCAGGAGCCCATAAAATGTGAGTAGACATTAACCTCTTCTGCATTACCAGTAGTATATGTAGAGGTATTAAAAACAAAACACATCTATGCCACGTCAGAGGTCTCTGACCCATAACTGTGAAGTCACGTATCGCTCTCTCAGTTACTTCTGATCAAGTTCACACAGCTCAAGTTCAACACTTATCTATACCAACTAACAAACATTATTCGCATAGGCCTCAAAATATATAGTGAATGTTTAAGATTCCTAAAATACAGTAAAGTTTAGATGGTATTTTTAATGCTCAAGAGTTCTATGATCAAAACTATACATTTTTACTTTAGAACATCAACATTTTAATAAATAACAAACAATATTTGTTATTGATAATCCAATATAGACTTGCATGAAAACTCTCCTTTCATGCTGTGAATTCTGCCTATCTACTGGCCATCTCTTTCTACAACTTCCATGATTCCCTGCATGCTTTTCAACTTTTTCTCTCCTGTTTACTTCTTGTGTAGGGATCTTTACAAATTAAGTTTAGAAACATCATCATTGTTCAGAATAATAGGAGTAGGCTTAAAATAATTGAAATTTAAAGTTGAAGTGAATATAATATTTTTTAATTGTGACCATAGATACAATTTAACCACTTAAGCCCCGGAGGATTTGGCTGCTAAAGGACCAGGGGTTTTTTTGCGATTTTTTACTGCGTGACTTTAACGGACAATTGCGCGGTCGTGCGACGCTGTACCTAAACAAATTTGACGTCCTTTTTTTCCCACAAACAGAGCTTTCTTTTGGTGGTATTTGATCACCTGTGCGATTTTTTGATCACGCGCTATAAACAAAAAAAGAGCGTAAATTTTGCAAAAATAACAATATTTTTCACATTTTTTTATATGAAATTCCCCAAAAAAAAAAGTAAAAATCAAAATTTTTTAACATTTTTCGGCCAATTTGTTTTATGCTACCTATGTTTGGTAAAAAAAATCGCAAAAAGCGTATTTTGATTGGTTTGCGCAAAAGTTATCGCGTTTACTAACAAAGAGAAAGATTTTTGTCATTTTTGGTGTTTTTTTTTTTAACGCGTAATGGCGGCGATCTGCGATTTTTTTTTCGGTACTGCGACATTGCGGCGGACAGATCGGACCCTTGACTGACATTTTTGACACTTTTGGGGTTACCAGTGACATTACTGCAGTAATCAGTGCTATACATATGCACTGTTACTGCAAAAATGACACTGGCAGGGAAGGGGTTAACTTTATTGGACAGGGAGGGGTTAAGTGTGTCCTAGGGGCATGCTTTCTACTGTGTAGGGACATTGCTATTGGTGTAAAAGCAAAGATCAACCGTTCTACATAGTAGAACGGTCAGATCTTTACTTTTACACAGGGAGAACTGACAGGCAGCTTGTTTACACAAGCTGCTCTGTCTTTCTCCCTTCACAGGAGCGATCGCAGTGTGACTGGCGGACATCGAGTCCGCCGGTCACACGCACTGACTTGCCTGTGAACGAGCCGCGGCGGGCGCGCGCCTCGGCGGGCGCGCGCCCGCCCGCTATAGGCTCGCAAGTCAGTGACAGGCGAGTGACGTACCGATACGTCACTCTGCCTGGCCGGGGCTGACCGCCGCAGTATATAGTCGTGCGGCGGTCGGCAACCGGTTAAAGTGACACTAAACTGTTTAATTTTTTTTTTATTATTAAAATATGTACTGTTCTCTTAAAGAGGTTGTAAAGGTAAAAGGTTTTTTTTTTTTTACTTTCTATGCATTCTATGCATGAAGGAAGAAAACCTTTTGTGTGTGTAGCTGTCCCCCCAGCCCCCCTAATACTTACTTACCTGAGCCCCCTCTAGATCCAGCGATAGCCATGCCCCCCCCCCCCCACTGGGGACTGGCACTCCTGACAGGCTATTGGCAGCAGCGGGAGCCATTGGCTTCCACTGCTGTCAATCAAAGCCGGTAAGTCAATCAGGAGATGCAGTGGGTGGGGCCAAGCCACAGCTCTCTGTGTGCAGCAGCTCAGTTTGGGTGCCCCCATAGCAAGCTGCTTGCTGTGGGGGCACCTGACAGGAGGGAGGAGCCAGGAGTGCCAGCGTGGGACCCGAGGAGAGGAGGATCCAGGCTGCTCTGTGCAAAACCACTGCACAGAGCAGGTAAGGTCCTTGAAAAAGTATTCACACCCCTTAAAATTTTCCACATTTTATCATGTTACAACCAAAAACATAAAAAATTTATTTCATTGGGATTTTATGTTATAGACCAACACAAAGTGGCACATAATTGTGAAGTGGAGGAAAAATGGTAAATGGTTTTCAAATGTTTTTACAAATATATATCTGAAAAGCGCATTGGTATTCAGCCCCCCCCCCCCCGAGTCAATACTTTGTAGAACCACTTTTTGCTGCAATTACAGCTGCCATGTCTCTACCTGCTTTGCACACCTAGAGAGTGAAATGTTTACCCATTCTTATTTGCAAAATAGCTCAACCCTGTCAGATTGGATGAAGAGCATCTATGAACAGCAATTTGCAAGTCTTGCCACAGATTCTAAATTGGATTTAGGTCTGGACTTTGACTGGGCCATTCTAAAACATGAATATGCTTTGGTCCAAACCATTTCATTGTAGCTCTAGCTGTATGTTTAGGGTCGTTGTTCTGCTGAAAGGTGAACCTCCGCCCCAATCTCAAGTCTTTTACAGACTCTAACAGGTTTTCTTCTAAGATTGCCTTGCATTTAGCTAAATCCATCTTACCATCTATTCTGACTAGCTTCCCTGTCCCTGCTGAAGAAAAGCATTCCCATAACATGAGCTGTGTATCTCTGCAGCTTCTCCAGATTCTTGGCTGCTTCTCTGATTAATGCTCTCCTTGGCCAGCCTGTCAGTTTAGGTGGACGGCCATGTCTTGGTAGGTTTGCAGTTGTGTCATACTCTTTTCATTTTCAGGTAATGGCTGGAACAGTGCTCTGTGAGATATTCAAAGCTTGGGATATTTTTTTTATAACCTAACGCTGCTTTAAACTTCTTCATAACTTTATCCCTGACCTGTCTGGCGTGTTCCCTGGCCTTCACAATGCTGTTTGTTCACTAAGGTTCTCTAACAAACCTCTGAGGGCTTCACAGAACAATTGTATTTATAGTGAGAATGAATTACACACAGGTGGACACTAACTACTAACTAGGTGACCTTTGAAGGCAATTGGTTCCACTAGATTTGAGTTAGGGGTATCAGAATAAAGGGGGCTGAATACAAATGCACGCCACACTTTTTACTTTTATTTATTTGTAAAACATTTTGAAAACCAACTATCATTTTCCTTCCACTTCACAATTATGTGCCTCTTTGTTTTGGTCTATCACATAAAAATCACAAAAAAATAAGTTTACGTTTTTGGTTGTAACATGACAAAATGTGGAAAATTGCAAGGGGTATGAATACTTTTTCAAGGCACTGTAAATGTTTGTTTATTAAATGAAAATTAAAGCTTTACAATAACTAAGTCATTACTCCTAGCCTCCTCCAAATTATTTTCTTTCTCTTGATGCTGGGATCTGACTTCCTGTTAGAGATTTGCTGTTTGTTTTCTATGGTCCCCCTGTATATAGGCATGTAGACACCCTCTCTTGCTTACTTCTGAGGTGTACTAGTACTAGGGGCTATGAACTCTATGATTTTTAGTGTGCATAAAGCAGTGCATATGTCCTCAACTAAAGTGAAACTTTTACTGCTCGTTCCAAACAAACAGAAGTGAGGGATGAAAGGAGAGGTTCAGGAGCTATCAGAGGATGTTATAAGAAACTAGAAAAGCAAACACAGAATAAAAACAATTTAATGAAAAAGAGATTACAGGGCCATTAAGTAGTGGCTATGTATTGAGTATGTTTAGAGAATAGTGAGGTGGCAAGATGGCTGCTTGTACAAAAAATGGCTGCAAAGGTATTAATCTCTTGTTTCTCGGTTTCTTTCATGTTTCATGGGCTTTCAAAAGTTAAAAATATATCTGATAAGCTGAGATATTCTGCAATAGTGAAAAATTCCCAAATCTCTCATAAAGAGGAACTCTGTCTGGACATCTTGACCACAGAACAATTTATCTGAATCAAAAGTCCCCGGAAAATTCCATGATGAAAATCACAGACATTGCAATATAGACTATTAACCCTATGCTTACCATAATAGATCACTTACCCTGATTGGACAATAATATATACGTCAGATGATAATACAACCTACTTTTTATACGTCATATAACTCAGACACGGAATAATAAATCAGGTAATTTTGATTTAACCATCTCACTATATATATAACTATATATTTCTGATTTGGTATCACTGACTAACAGGTATTTTGTACCTGAGGAAAATTCAACGACAATAGGGATCATTTTTAGTGTCACTTTAAATTGTATCTATAGCAAAAAAAAAAAAAAAAAGAAATAATAGAATTGTAAAATCTTACTGTAAAATTCTTTTCTCTGAGTCCTCTGACAGTCGTCGCCGCTCTTAATTCATTACGATTGGGTAATGGCTGTGCACTCTAGGAGTAAGCTAGACAGTTATTAAACAGTTAATAACAGCAGGTTTTTTAACCAGACACACCTCTAGGGGGCAGTCCTACAGACATTATTCCTCAGCTACTTCCTGTATCTAATCAGTTTCGTAGCAAGCAGTACCACAAGGCAAACACAACCCCATATCTATAAAAATAGACACCAGAGGGGCGGGGGCGATGATTGTCAGAGGAATCAGAGAAAATAATTTTACGGTAAGATTTTACAAAAATTCTATTTTCTCCTGCGTCCTCTGACAGTCATCGCCTCTCTTAATTCAAAGAAGAGCCAAAAACTCTTCAAACAACTGCCGCACTTACAACCTTTGCAGCCAAAAGAAGCATCCGAGGATGCCAAAACATCAAGTCTGTAAAACTTTGCAAAGGTGTGCACAGACGACCAAGTCGCCGCCTTACACACCTGAGCCACATAAGCCTGACGGCGAAAAGCCCAGGAGGCACCGATGGCCCGAGTAGAATGAGCCGTTACAGGGAAAGGAGTAACCTGACCCTTAACGGAATAGGCTTGAACCACAATCTGTCTGATCCATTTTGAAATGGTCGCTGCGGACGCAGCTAAGCCCTTCCGAGTTCCCTCAGGAAGAACAAACAAGGAATCAGATTTTCTGATATACTCCGTGACAGATAGGTAAAACCTAATAGCCTGTACCACAGCTAAAGAATGCAAGGCCACTTCTTTAGGATGCTCAGGCTTAGCAAAGAGCGAAGGCAGAACAATATCTGCATTAAGGTGGAAGGAAGAAACCACCTTGGGTACAAAACGACTAGTTTAGTTGCAAGACTACCTTGACCCTATGTAGCACCAGGTAAGGTGAATGGCAAGACAAGGCTGCCATCTCGGACACTCTGCGAGCAGATGTGATAGCGACCAAGAAGGCAACCTTCTGGGATAAAACAGGCAAAGGAATATCTCTGACATCCTCAAAAGGAGGTCGTTGCAAAACTGACAACACCAAATGCAAGACCCAAGGAGGCACCGGAGCCTTCCTTAGGGGAGCCAAATTACGCACCCCCTGAATGAAAGTGTGAAGCAACGGATTGGTCGCCAGGGGGCGCTGGAAAAGGACAGCCAATACCAACAACTGGCCCGCAATCTTGGCAAGCATAAACGCTGATCTACCCCTTCCCGCAGGAAGGCCAAGACCTTCGCTACTGAGAAGGCACGCGGGTGAAAACCCCGCAAATCACACCAAGCAAAATAGGCTTTTCAGGTGCGATGGTAAATCGTCCCGGAAACCGCTTTCCGAGCCTTCAGCAATGCAGGGATGACCGCAGTCGGAAGACCCCCATCACTCAGGACGTGGCTTTCAACAGCCACGCCGGTAAAGCCAGCGACCATAAAGCAGGATGGAAGATCCGCCCTTGAGACAGAAGATCGTCTCGCAATGGTAGCCGCCAAGGAGGTTCGACGGCCATTTGTATGATGTCTGCGCACCACGACCGACGTGGCCAGTCTGGGGCCACCAGAGCCACCGAGATTTGTTCCGACGCCACTTGGTGAAGGAACCTGGATACCAGTTGAATTGGAGGGAAGGCATACATCAGTCGATACTGATGCCAAGGAATCACCAACGCGTCCGTGTCGTCCGCCAGAGGATCGCGTGTTCTGGACACAAACCTTGTCAGTTTGTTTTTCGGATGGGACGTAAACAGATCAACGTCTGGAGTCCCCCACCGGATACACAGGAGCCGGAATACTTCTGGATGTAGGGACCATTCTCCCCGGTCCAGGGCCTGGCAGCTCAGGCAGTCCGCCTGCCAATTTCCCACAACCGGAATGTGAACGGCAGAAATTGCAGTGACATGTGTTTCGGCCCAATTTTGAACCTCTAGCACCTCTAAGGGCGCCCGGGCACTTCTGGCACCCCCTTGGTGATTGATGTAAGCCACTGCCGTGGCGTTATCCGTCTGTACTCGGACCGGACAGCCCCAAAGTCGGGGAGTCCACCGGAACAAGCAAACCTTTGTCGCTCCAGGTTCCAACACGATCAGTGGGAGTGAGGCCTCCCCATGGACCACCAACCTTGGGCAGACAAACCTGCCCAGTACTCCACCCCAGCCCAAAAAGGCTGGCATCCGTGGTTACTACTGTCCATAACAGAGGCCGGAATGACCGGCCCTGAGCCAAGGCTGGCGATTGGAGCCACCACAAGAGGTCTAGTCTCACTTGATGACTGAGAAAAAAATTCACATGTCCAAGTACTGAAGGAGTCCTGTCCCATCTGGTCAAGATCTCTGCTTGTAGAGATCTGGTGTGAAATTGAGCAAACGGAACGGCTTTGAAGGCCGACACCATTAAACCCAGCGACCGCATACGGGTCCGCAGGGAGGAGAGATCCCTGTCTCTGAAGGACTTGATCTCTTCCTGTAGAATCGAAAGTTACTCCTCCGGTAGAAACACCCAAGCCCGGGCAGAGTCCTGGATCATGCCCAGAGACTGAATACGCACTGACGGTGTCAGAGTCAATTGTTGGAAGTTCACGGTCCACCCAAACTCCTGAAGCATTTGGAATGTCATTGACAGATGATGCGACAGGGTTGCAACTGAGCAGGACCCTAACCGGAGGTTGTCCAGATAACCAAGGACAGCAATCCCCTTTAAACGCATTAAAGCTAATACAGGGGCCAAAACGTGGCCGAAGGGCAACGCCACAAACTGAGAATGCTCCCCCACTACTATGAAGCGGAGAAATCCCTGGTGACCCTTGAAAATAGGGATGTGGAGATATGCATCCTGCAAGTCGATGGAGACTAGAAAGTCCCCTGGACTCCATGACGCCACCACGGATCTGATAGATTCCATTCTGAACTTCTGCACCCACACCTAGCGGTGTAGGGACGTCAGATCCAGAATAGGACGCACTTTCCCCTCTTTTCTGGGGACAGTGAATAGGTTGGAGTAAAAACTCCAAAACCTGTCCTGCACAGGTACTTGTATAAGGACTCCCTGGGCGAGCATGGCCTGCCCGGAAACCTTTGAGGCAGTCTATCGACAACCTGAGGTTTGATAGAAAGAACCTGTCTGCAAAAAACTCGATCTTGCATCCCGAGCGAATCAGCTCGTGAACCCACCTATCCTGAATCTAGTACAACCGAGGTTCTTGGAACCACTCAGACGTCCCCTCACCCCTGGTACGGGTGTCCCTTCATGAAGAGGTGGATTGTGACGCCAAACCAAGTGAACTGGTGTTGGGCTTACAAAAGGACCCCTGGTTTGGTTTAAAAGAGGGACCCCGCTTGGCGCGGGACGATTTTCCCCTGCCACCTGGTGCAAAGGAGTGCTCTTACCCCCAGCGAGCCCTGTGATCAGTTCATCCAGAGAGTCCACAAAAAGATGACTCCCCGCATAAGGGATGTCAGTCACTGTCTTTTTTTTTTTTTTTGGAAGACTGGTCAGCCGACTAGCTATTCAACCAAGTAATGCGGCGGATTGCAACCGCAACCGCCGACAGCCGTGCGACTAAGGGGGCCTTGTCTCCACCCCCCTATCCGCCGGTCCTTAAACACTGGGGAATCCCCCACGGGCATTAAAGTGACTTTATTTAAACTGGAAACAGTGTGGTCCACCTCAGGAGCCACAGTCCAGCGAGAATCCACCGGATTCGCAAAAGGATAACGGTACTGAAATCTCTTGGGCACCACAAACATATGTTTGATATGGCGCCATTGGTCATTCACTGTTTCGTGAAACTCCTCGGGACAAGGAAAAATCTGACCCGATTTTTGGGCTTTGCGGGTCCCAAAGGAAACACGCTTACCCGACAGGGGGGGGGCTCATCATCCAAATTTAACGTTTCCTTAACAGAGCTGATAAGCGCGTCCACCGCAGCGTGGTCCCACGCTGACCCAGAGGACGAATCCTCCTCCTCCACATCCGACTGAGAGGACAGGGACCCCTCAGGGGGGACATTGTCCGTGGCAACCAAATCTGACTCTGAATCAGAAGACTGAGAGGGCATAAGCCATTTTTTTAGAAAACCGGTCAGACATCAGCAAATGCACTTTTGACGCTAAAGTCGCAAGTGCAACAGATAGAAAGACTTATGGAAGCGGATTCAGGAGTACCTGAACCACCCACCAGGTCTGTGGGGAATTTGCTATCCTGGGACTCCAAATAGCAATACGCATATTAAATGACGCTGGCCCTTTAAATCGGCGAGTCCCGTGGCCCCCACCGCAAACCTGCACTGCAAATGGAGACCTTGTCCCTTGCTACAGGAGTCTGTAAAAATTAGTGCTAGCAGGAATCCAGGCCAGAGAAACCAGTAAAATGCCGCCCATTGTGCTACATATGTTTGGTAAAAAAAAATCGCAATAAGCGTATTTTGATTGGTTTGCGCAAAAGTTATTGCGTTTACTAACTAAGGGAAAGATTTTTGTCATTTTTATTGTTTTTTTTTTTATTTAAACGAGTAATGGCGGCGATCTGCGATTTTTTTTGCGGGACTGCGACATTGCGACGGACAGATCGGACCCTTGACTGACATTTTTGACACTTTTGGGGGTACCAGTGACATTACTACAGTAATCAGTGCTATACACTGTTACTGTAAAAATGACACTGGCAGGGAAGGGGTTAACTTTATTAGAGATGCAGTGGCTATGTGTGTCCCTAGGGGTGTGCTTCTTACTGTTGTGGGATGTGACTTTTCATGTAACAGCAGAGATCTACGGTCCTACATAGCAGGACCGTATGATCTCTGCTGTTACACAAAGGAGAATGACAGGCGGCTTTGTTTACAATAGCTGCCTGCCTTTCTCCCTCTGTAACCGACGATCGCGAGTGAGCAGCGGACATCGGGTCCGCCGCTCACACGCGCGGGGGGGTTCCGTGAGCGAGCGGGAGCGCGCCTCCGGCAGCGCGCGCTTGGGCCCTAGAGCCTCGCAGGCTAGTGACATACCCCTACGTCACTTTGCCTGTGAGGGGCTGACTGCCGCCGTATATAGTCGTGCGGCAGTCGGCAAGTGATTAACTGCTTAATAACTGCCTAGCTTACTCCTAGAGTGCACAGCCATTACCCAATCGTAATGAATTAAGAGCGGCGACAACTGTCAGAGGACGTAAGAGAAAATAATAATTTTTGGTTTAGTTGTAAAATCTTTTTCTTGGAATACAATACAGGACACAGGCATATTCTGGGGCATCCAAAAGCAATACAAAAAAGTAGGGTGGGCAATACTGCAAACAAATTGCCAACAAGCATATTTTATTTCTGTATATACAGGATTGTAAAAATAAACCTTAGCCAGCTTTGGGTGCCCCAAGCTGAGTAGTAATACGGTGAGCTATGCACTCTGCAGTGAACAGTAAATGTGGCCAAACGGCATTAATAGTGGGAGTGGCTGAAAGGGGCTTGGTTAAATAAAACAAAAGCATTCGTGTACCCATAACATATGCTCAGAAATAGTAAAAACAAATGTCACTATAAAAAAATTAACTAAGCCTACCTTAAAAGTGGGCAGTGTCAGTCAGCAGAGCAGTGGACAATGTCAGTAGGGCAGTGGACAATATCAGTAGGGCAGTGGACAGTTTGTGAACAGTGTCAGTAGGGCAGTGGACAATATCAGTAGGGCACATCAGTAGGGCACTCTTTATTAACCAGCTAGAAAAAGGTTTACCTACACACCCCTGACATCTATCCACCCTCCATCTGCTTATTATCCTCCATTTTTCATGAGAATAGGCCCCTAAGGGTACTCATAGTAGTGTGGCAAACGGCACTGACGTGGGGCAGAAGTACAATAGATATTAATGAGGCTTTGCTGACTGATGAACTACAAAAGCCAGCTATACTACTAGATGAACCAATCATCGGCTCATGCTACATTTGTAGGAGTATTTATATAGACTATATAAATACACTTATGAATAATAAAAATTATGCTTGACCAGGGGGGAGCCACCTTGAAAATGCATTGCTTGATTACTGTGACTCACAGGGAGTGGATGGGCTTACTATGGTTTGTTATGTCAAATGGACACTGCAGAGTATGGATCCCAAAATGATCTGCGTTCTTACCCCAATCTGCCTGGGGGACTTGTGAAGGACTATATCATCTAGCGGTACTGCTGGAAATGGTACCTACCTTGAGGTTTTATGACCAGTGAGGTCTTTTAAATGCATACTTCATACCTACTCTAATGTGAGTGCAAGTATTAGTTTTAATTATCGATAGTTTAGCATGGTAATGTGCAAGGTCAGTGAGCTCTATTGTGTTTTATACACTTTAATTTACACAGTGGTTGTTAGAGGCAGAAATGCTTATAGTCACTATAGCTGGATATCAATGTGATTGCAGGACACCGGCTTCTTCAAACAAAACAGGCTTTTATTAAACAAAAATGGCTTCACTGTAGCAAACAAAAGTACATAACAGGAAAACTTGAATACTCCTTGTCAGGATAATGTAGTCCCAATAACATACTTAAAGTGTATTTCCACTTCTGTATCCAAATTGGGATAGCACCTACTTTATAGTAGTTGTCACATGTCAACATTCACACAGCAATGCTTAAAAAAAAAAGATTATATTTGCAGCTTACCTTTTTTAGATGCTCTATTCTGGACCCTACAGCAAGGAAAAATACTAGGTGGTTTTCTTTGCTTTTTGGGGGCTAGGCAGCTGTGGCTGCCATAGCTAACTCTGTCTGTGCTATGCAGGCAAGTCTTTATTATCAAATTGTAACTAGATTTGAACACTGTCTTTCCTAACAAAGGGTTAAAGGTGTAGAGGCTGGGCATCTTGCATTGTATGTTAATGAGGATAGACTTGAGACAGGCTAACTCTAAAAAACAAATCTTCCCACGACACCTCCTTTAGAAACATCTAAAAGGTAAGAAATATTAAAAAAAAAATTGTCATGTTATGTAAATGATAAAAGCATAACAATCATATAGTCCTGTTTTCTAAAATGTGACTGCAAAAGTGGGAATACACTTTAAATCAGCATTGGTCACTTCCATGTAAATCAGTCTACACCACAGAGGCAAATATCCCAGCCAGCAGAACAGTTTTTTGCCAGGTACTTTGGCAACTTTAAACAGGGGCAACCTCCAGCCACACTCATTTCCTAATTCTACATCAGAGGTGTACATCTATACAACAAAATCTTTTTAAAAATGTTGTACTACTAGAATTAGTGGTTAACACACTGCCAACTGGGAAATCTTTTTGGCATGTTCATTCCACTCAACCATGACCCACTTCTGATCCTAGGTCAGATCGGTCAATGGTGCTGCCAGGGTGGCAATGTCAGGCACAAGTATAATATTTAGAAAAGGGTGCAAAAACTCCTATGTTACTATGCCGACGGTTACAAATTATGATATCTCATCGCCTATTTATGTACGTGAAAACATATTGTTTGACAAGAAACCAATGTGAAATTCCACCTTCAAAATTATTAAACTACAGAGCATGACCAAAAATGTATAGACAATTATTAAAAAATAAATAAAAGTTGAAAGTAAAAAAATGCACTCTCAGTGTCCAGATGCAGTCCAGAAACAGACAATCCACTTAAGAGTGCTAGAGTACTGGCGTCATAAACAAAACACACAAAAAAAAAAGAATACCGCAACATCACAGCAAAACAATAACGATTAAATGAACTCCAAGTGATGTGTAATTACTATGTCTTATTCTTAATGACATCCAGTTAATCTTTACCTGACCATAGCAGTCAGATTCTTTGCAACCATGCTACCCACCTCTGCTCACCCTGAAATGATATGTCAATGCAAAGCCGATATTTCATTTACTGTACATGGGGATGCCACTGGGTTCAACCATCAACAAGCTTAGAGCCGAACTGCAGCCAAAATATGATAAAAAAATGAATAACCCATTCTAATACAAACTAACAAAGCCAGCTTTTCTGCAATATTCACTTTCAATCCAGAAACCGTTTCTGCTATAGCTTTTTTCTGCCACCAGATGTCCTCATTCTTATAATCACCATTATTGAACCCACTTCCTCTGTGCGCAGGTCATCCTTGATTCAAACCTAGCCTGTAACTGGACAGTGAAAGAAGAATCATGACTGTGACAGTACAATTTGCTGTATCTATCAACATGCTTCTTGTCAGCACATAAACTGATTTTCTCTTTGTACTTCTTATTCTTCTCACACTGCAGTCCTGCTATACAGGGACTGAAAGAGGCTGATGCTAGGTCAAGCTCATACACTGCAATGATAGCAGAGCTGCATTATTTTGTTTCTTTTATATCTGCCTGCAGTTGAGGTTTAAATATACATCTCAGGGACTTATAAACTCATATCCTGGAGTTTCAAGCTCTCCACTGTGACAGCTGTCAGCAAAGTAACTGAGTCTCTTTCTTCCTGCTCAAGTCTCTCCAACATGAAATAGATGACAAATGCAAGTAACACACCTTTGTAGCTACACAAAGTTGGAAAAGTAGCTACCAGAGTACCCTACAAAATGAGGAATAAATCATATGAACTGAACCCAGTGATGGTTACTTAGAAATAAAACATAGGTTTAGAAGGAAAGACCCTTAAATGGATTAACTCTATCACTAAAAGGTTTATAACTGTGGTGTGCAGAGGGTAAAGGGACTTTAAGGCTCATCAGGAGAGAAACATATGGTGTCTTGGGTGTCCATGCAGATAAACATCTGTCTGACAGTCCATGCTAGGTTAACAGCCAGCAATTCTTTTGCAGATGCAGCGGCAAGGGCTCCCACACATTGACAAAGAGATCCTGGGACAATCATTGCTTCAAGTGAGTCATGACAATATGTTTCTGTATATGTGCTCCCCAAGCAATATACCCTGTTTCCCTGAAAATAAGATTTTTGAGGATGGCTGCAATATAAGCCCCACCTCGAAAATAAGCCCTAGTTAAAATCCCTGTAAAAACATGTAATCCTTTTTGTAAAAAGATTATATAATGTGCAGTGTGTCTGTTTGTAACTTTATTGGGAAAAATACCTTAATTACACAATAAAGTTACAAATGGAGACTCACTGGACATGTGTTCGGCCGCAGGCCGGTATTTGTGGGAGGAGCTAGCGGGCTATATAGCGCCGCCCCTCCGCTATACCGGCCTGCTGCTGCGCTGTTCGTCATTTGGCTGGTCAGGTGTTTTTTTTTGGTGGTCACCTGACGTCGGCCGGATATCGCGGTATCGTGGACCGGACTTCCGGTCGGGACTTGAGCCTAGAGTCACCGCCGCTGGCGCCGAGCCCCGCTAGTCCTGCGGCGCATCCCAGCTCTTCCTCCGCCTGTACTGTGCTCAGCCTTCTCGGGCATCCGCCCCATCTCCTCGGCCTCCGACCGCCGTCTGCTCGTCCAGCTGCCAGCTCTGCGTTGCTGCTTCTCCCCGCTGTTCAGCAGGGGATCAGGTACCTGCAGGGCTTGGGGGGGGGAAGGGGAGGGAAGTCTTTCTGCACACACTGCCTGCCTCCCTGTAAGGCCACGGCTAAACCACGCAGACTCTCTTGCACACACTGCCTGCCTCCCTGTAGGCCACGGCTAAACCACGCAGACTCTCTTGCACACACTGCCTGCCTCCCTGTAGGCCACGGCTAAACCACACAGGCTCTCTTGCACACACTGCCTGCCTCCCTGTAGGCCACGGCTATTTCATTACTCTGGCTCACGCACACACTGCCTGCCTCTCTGTTAGGCCACGGCTACCCCTTTTTAAGTATTCATGTTTCTCTGCACTCACTGCCTCCTGCCAGCTTCGGTACCTCTTCCCACGTCCTCCTGCATTTTCTGTGCCCGCTTCGTCACTCAGGTACCCTGCTTTGGGGGGGGGGGGGGGGTCGCTCTGCTGTACGGTGTGGGGGGGAGGGGGTTGGTGCTCGGGGGTTGGGGGGGGTCTCATTAGCATAGCAGGGTTGTGTTGTTCCTGGTTCCATGTCATGTTTCTGGTGGGGGGTATGGGTGACCCCCCTTGACTGTTGCCTTTTTCCCTTCAGGTTCTCGTCATGTCCTTCAATGCCGGCATCAGGTACTATGTCAGGTTCAGGTTCCTTGTGTTCCACACGGCTCCGGTTATCTAGTCTTCACAGACGCCACTGGCGTCACCCATAGACACCGTTAGGCCAGTTCTTCTCTTTCCTCCACACACTTAGTCTTCGGTCTGGCTTGCGCCCGGTGGTTAGGCCCCTGCCGGTTGCTCTTCAGGCTCGTTCCACACTTCTGTGATTCACCTGCGGATGCATTGGTGCCTGGGCACCGTCACGGCTTCGTCACCTCTGTGCATACCACACTTCATGTCGTTGTCCTCCTCGTAAGCACTGTCGCTGTTACACTCCAACTGTGTTGTTCTTGTCTTGTGTTGTCCCCCCCCTCCCCCGTAGGGCGAGTTCAACTGGCTGTTAGGGTTCAGGTGCTGGCCCTTTAGCCCCCCCCCTTCATAGCCGGTCCCGCGAGGCCAACCCCCCATCTCATCGGAGATTTCCAGCCCCTCGGGCCAAACCATAGCTAGCGCCTCGCTCCACCCTTCTCATGGGTTTATAGCTAGGGCCTCACCTGTCACGGCCACTCGTTTTGATTTTGTACTGTCACCGAGAGGCCAACGTTCCCGCCACCACGTCAGTGGCTCATGCCCCTCGGCCAGAATCATAGGTAGAGCCTCTCATCAGCCGCTTGGCATCTAGCAGGGCCTCACCTATCAC
Organism: Pelophylax lessonae; assembly: GCF_965119305.1. Taxonomy (NCBI): domain Eukaryota; kingdom Metazoa; phylum Chordata; class Amphibia; order Anura; family Ranidae; genus Pelophylax; species Pelophylax lessonae. The sequence continues at coordinate 87,391,638 of NC_138777.1, read as the reverse complement.
GGGGTAGTTAAGTTCTTCGCCTTTGGGCACTAGCTAGCCAGCCAGTGATTTTCCTAGCACGTTACGGTTATTAATCGGACTTGGGCTTTTTGTTCTTTGTTTTCTTCAACAGCGGGCCTCAAGGAGCCATCCTGGAAGAAGGATCTTCATCCCCCTCCACGCCAGCCAGGCCTAGCACCCCCGCCAGATCTGGTACCCCCAAGGGTCGTCGGGTTCCTTCTCCGCTGGGTTCATATGGGTCTTGGACTATTCCGAGAATTTCGGCGGTGCTACGCCAGAAGGGGGTCCCGTTCCCAGCCACGGCAAGGAAAGCGGAACTTTTCAGGTTGATGACGGATCATCCAGAAGATCCGGGACTGGGCACCAGCTCTCAGGGCTGTACGTCAGCTATGCAAGGGACCCTGGACTCTATCCTGTCTTCCCTGCAGTCCATCGGAGACAGGCTGACCAAGCTGGAGGACGCCAGTCCAGCTCAAGGGGGTCCTCCTCCTCCCTTGCCGGTGTTGACCCCAGTTCCCGCTAGTGATCAGGGTAGGCCCCCAGTTCCCCTCTTCCCCTCTTCTACGGTTTCTCCGATAATCACCCCGGCCCACATGGTCCCCCCAGCTCTCCGCAAGGATATCTTGGAGGGGAAGGATGTAAACTTGGTGGCTCTCCTCATCGCCTCCCAGGATATGGTGGAGAATAAAATCTACAATTACGGGGATTTGTCCGTTGTTATGAAGGCCAGGGACCCCAGGCTCAATAAGAAACTCACGATCCCAGAGTTTGTCCTGGCCTTCGGCATCTACAGGGACGTATTGTGTTCCGTATACCCACATCGGCGGGAGGAGTTAGATCTTTACCTGCATAAAGTCGTGGCTCTAGGGCACAAATACGGGGGTTTCACCTTCTTTGACTTTCACAAATCAGTCTCGGCCAAGGCGGCAGCGGCCTTGGCTCAATTCAACGTACGGGTCGATTGGAGTCTTTTGGACACCGAGCTGTTCTGCAGGCACTTTGCAGGCTTGGCACCACCCTCCTGTGCCACATGCTCCTCCACTTCACACTCTGCCAGCCTGTGTCCCGTGGAGGCGGAATCCTCCCCGGCTGGGGTCCTGGGGGGTGGGGGAGCTGGCAGGTCAGAGCAGCGTGGCCTTAGGGATAAGCTGGGTCGTCCTATCGTTTTCTTAGGTAAGGCCCAGGTTTGTAACAATTTTAATGGGGGTGCATGCAGCTTCAGCGCCTGCAGGCTGCTCCATATTTGTTCCATCTGTTTCAGGGCCCACACTAAATCCATGTGTCCGTCCAGGATCAACCCTAAACAATGACTAGCCGGGGTCAAGGTTGAGGTGTTGGAATTTTACCTGCAGGCTCATCCATCTCCTCACCTGGTGGAGTATCTGGTTCAGGGGTTCTCGGGAGGGTTCCACACGGGGCTGGTGTCTCTTGCTTCTGGGACATTGGAATGTCCCAACTTGCTGTCGGCCAGAGAGGACCCGCAGTCGGTGGACCTGTTGCTCGAGAAGGAAGTGCAGGAGGGGTTCATGTTAGGTCCCTTCCCGGCCCCCCCCCCTTCTCCTCCTGGCGTACCAACCCCATCGGGATCTCTACGAGCAAATACACCAATAAAAAACGTTTGATAATCGATATGTCGGCTCCTCATTCTTCCACCAACCCTAGCCTTAATTCCCTCATTCCATCAGCCGAGTTCTCTCTCCACTATACCACCGTGGACAATGCCATCCAGGCCATTCTAGGGGCAGGTAGGGCCGCTTGGCTTAGCAAGACGGATATCGCCAACGCCTTCAAGCTCCTGCCCATTCACCCCTCCTTATGGCACGTCCACGGTGTTAAGTGGAGGGAGAAATATTATTTTGCTATCAGGCTGACATTTGGGTCCAAAAGCAGCCCGAGGATTTTCGATACATTTGCAGAGGCGCTCTGCTGGCTCCTTCTGAATATATCCAGGTGCCCCACGGTTTTGCATTACTTGGACGATTTCCTGTTGGTCGAGCGAAGTCAATGCACGCCGGTCAGTTTGAGGAGTACCATGGCCTTGTTTTCCACCTTGGGGGTCCCTCTGTCGCCAGGCAAGACGGTCGGTCCGGTCACCAGGTTGGATTTCTTGGGGATTACCCTGGATTCTGTGTCTATGCAGTCCAGCCTCCCTGAGGACAAACTTAGTCGCATTCGTGAGGTGGTTGGCAGGTTTTTGGAACTAGGGTCGTTTTCGAGGAAAGAGTTGCAGTCGTTGATCGGGTCATTGAACTTTGCCATGCGCATCATCCCCCAGGGCAGGTCCTTCATCTCCCGGTTGCTGCGGTTGTTGCCAGGTCTTCCGGAGGGCGTCATTTCCCACTTGGATCCTCCTGCCAGGGCGGACCTGGGGATGTGGGTTGAGTTCCTGGAAAGCTGGAACGGCATCTCCATGTTCATCCCGCCCATCTCCTCCCAGTCCCCCGTGTTTTGGACAGATGCGGCTGCCAATACCGGGTTCGCGGCCATCTTTGGGGACTCATGGTTCAGGGCTAGTTGGCCGGCTGAATCACTCGCCTTACCAGCTTTCCAGGAGACCTCAGCTTTGTTTGAATTATATCCTATTGTGGCGGCAGCTGTCACCTGGGGTAGGTGCTGGTCAGGGATGGCAGTCAAATGTTTTAGTGACAACATGGCTGCCTGTGACATTGTCAACAAGGGCGGTCATCATCCCTGACCATCATGAGGCTGGTTCGCAGGCTGACCTTGATAGCTGCCACTTACCAGTTTTTTCTGTACTGTGAGCATATCCCGGGTCACTCCAACTCAGCCGCTGACGCGCTTTCCCGGTCCAAATTGCAGGTGTTTTTCGCCCTTCACCCGACGGCCGACAGATGCCCCACGCGGACCCCGGAGTTCGAGGAACTGGTCCTGGACTAGCCCGGATTGTGGCGCATGGACGGGAGCTGGCCCGTATGGCTCTGTCATCCAACACCAGGAAGGCCTATGACCGAGCCAGGTCCATCTTCCAAAGGTTTTTAGTGGAATTCGGGTTGGACGACCATTCGGTACAGACTATGGTCGCCTTTGCTGCCTTTTGCCACCTCCAGCTTAAATTATCCGTCAGTACTATCAAACTGTATCTGGCGGGTGTCCAACACTATGTCCTGACGCACCAGCCAAACTCCTTGCCTTTTCTCAGGGCATATCCCCTAAAGAACCTCCTGAAGGGTATTGGCAAGGTGGATCACCATACCTCGGTCAGGCGGTTGCCGATTGATGGGGAGAAATTCCGGGCTCTCTCCAACTTGCTGGACTCGGCCCCTTTTGAGCCATTTACTAATACGGTCATGAAAGCCGCCATGTACCTGGCTTTCTACGGCTTTCTCAGGCCCGGGGAGTTTACGGTTGCTTCCGCAGCAGAGGGGCGCTCTTGTCTCCACAAACGAGATCTGGTCAAGTGGGGGGATCATTATGTTTTACGCTCCAGTGCACCAAGACCAGGCAGGTGGGCTGCCCCGTTACCATCCCGCTTTACCCATCAGGGAATCTTTGGTGTCCAGTCAAAGTGTTGGATGAGTTCGTGGCTCAGACCCGGAGCTCTCCCAGCCATGCTCCGCTTTTTACGTTACTGGGCGTTCCCCTCACCACGTCCAAGTTCATATTCTACATCCGAACTCTTTGTATCAGACTGGGTTGGGACCCTGCAGCGCACTCTGGTCACTCCTTCCGGATAGGTGCAGCTTCGGCTGCCTCCGGGAATAACACGCCAGGCCATATCATTAAAAGGCTTGGTCGGTGGGAGTCAGACGCCTTCCAGGTCTATATTCCTCACCCAGAGAAGGAGCTGAGACTAGCATTTCGTAGGCTTGTGACTTAAGTTGTATTGAATAAAGTGTGTTGTTTGCTTCCTCTTTTGCCCTCTTTATTTACAGGCTACCCCCCTTACGTCGGTTCAGGCACACCACACCGACTTTCCATACCAGGGACTCGTCATTAAGTGTTGACCACAAGTGTTCGGCCGCAGGCCGGTATTTGTGGGAGGAGCTAGCGGGCTATATAGCGCCGCCCCTCCGCTATACCGGCCTGCTGCTGCGCTGTTCGTCATCCCACCCACCTTCACCCTTTTTCTCAACCTCTTACTTTTGGGGTGCCCTCTTTATTTACAGGCTACCCCCCTTACGTCGGTTCAGGCACACCACACCGACTTTCCATACCAGGGACTCGTCATTAAGTGTTGACCACAATGTATAATCTTTTTACAAAACAGATTGCACAATTTTTTAATGATTTTAACCAAGGTTTATTTTTGAGATTACAGAATGTAATAATGCTGACTCCTGAGCTGACAGGGGAAGAGGAGAAAAGAAGACAGGGGACACAAAAACTTTTTAAAATATATTTTATTGTTTTCTTCCAGGTTTCTTTTTTAAAACCTAGAGAGGGGTAAATGACACAGCACAAGGACTGTACTGTCTATCATGCTAGGATCAGGATATATATATATATATATATATATATATATATATATATATATTTTTTTTTTTTTTTTTTTAGGGTTACAAACACTTTAAGATTGTCCTTATACATACCGTAAATAAATAAGACATCCCCTGAAAATAAGCCCTAGTGTGCTTTTTGTAGCCAAAATTAATATAAGGCCCGGTCTTATTTTCGGGGAAACACGGTATTTAAAAATTTGGCTTACATGTGGAACATATCAAGAGCTCAATGTTAAAATGGTATAACAAGATTTATCAGTATACTGGAAAAGTAAATAGAGGTAGTTATAAGTACAAGTATAATCATGCAAAATGTACTTTACGTGTTCTGTGCTCCTCAAATTATTCAATAAATATTGATAAGTCCTTTAGCCAACCCTGAGTCTCAGCCATTTCTCCTAAGAGCCCAGGAAGCTCACAAGTTCTCTCTTCTCCATTTTGGAGACACTCTTGCTCTTCTCCACCAAAAATGCTATTAAGGAGGAAGAAAACCCTCTCTGTGCTTAATTTACATTTAAATAGAACTCCAAGGCAGAGTAGATTACATGTTGGTCAAGTTTAGTATATTATTTCCATCCCTTTTATGACTTGCTGATTTCATGGCATAAGTTGTTTTTAATCTACTCATCACCCTTTTTCTAATTAAAAAATATATTTATTTATTTCTTTTTTCATATTACTGGAATTACATTTCCATCACCACAGCTGGGCAAGGGGGTTTGTTAACCACTAAGGGAATGAAGGAGAGTGAAATGGGTTATATGTGTCAGTTTCCGAATTCTTATTAGATGCTGCAATGATTATTTAAGGCAACATACATATTGCTAAAATTGTAGATGACTGCTATAGAACAACATAACTTCCTTTTGCTTCATGTTCCCTTGGAAGTTCTATCTTTGTGTCTCCAGAGGCATGGTACACACCAAGAAGAGGTGTGGATTCTCTTAAAGTAGCACTCCAGCCAAAATCTAATTTTGGATAGTATGCCATAGGGTATGAACCATTATTACGTTTTTATAGCTGTCTATATCCCTGTTGAGAAGAGTTCCCACTCCCCACCTCTTGTTCTGATAACCCCTGTCACTATGACAGAGAGAAAGAAAAAAAAGTGCCCATCAGGGACACAGTCAGCAACTGAATTCTAATAATGTCTCACCACACTATTAAAAACACTGTTTTAATAACAGTGTCCTCTATTTGAAAGATTTATCCTCATTTCCAGTTCTGTTAACACACCAGGAAAATAAGTGAAATCAACTGAATGGTAAAACAAATACCGTAGGAAGAGCCTCACAGGGGTTCTAACCCTTCAACATTATACAAAATATCCAAACAGTCCCCCAAATTTGCAAAAATTGGGACTGCTAAATTGCTTGGGACTGCTACGTCCTTATGTTTGAGTGCATTTGGAATCAAATTAGACACGGGATAAAACTTTAAGCTACTGAGGTCACAATTTAGGTTATAGGCGAATCTTTGAGTATGGAAGTGCAGAAACAACATCTGCTGACTTGCTTCTAAAAAGTGATCACTTTAAGATTTTTATGTTAATCTTGGCTTTACTACTCAGACTGGGTATGGTGAAGGCAGTGTTTTTTCAGTTGTATTTTGTGAATTTATATACATTTTCTATGTGCTAATAACTAGTATTGCATTTTTATAAACAATCTTCCAATTCAATTTTGGTTGGATAAAATTCACGTGGACTGGTCGTTTAGCCCTAGGTGCTCTTGTATATGGTATACCTGATTATATTTGCCACAACTGATTAGGGTGAGTTGGCATCCAAATTTCTCAAGAAGCCGCTATTTTGCGATTTTGAATAAAATGTTTAGGTTGGTCAACACAAATCGGGGTGGTAGCAGAGAGCTGAACTCTGGACACCACGCCTCTTATCCAGACAACCAAGATGCTTTCTGACCAGATGTCTACAAAATATATGATAAGTGAGTGCACCCCTTTATGCTGAAGAAAATATGTCTGCTGGCTTAAGGGATTTAGATTTAAAGGGCCAAGGTTTGCAGTGGTATTGGACCCTTCCAGTAGGCTTGGGTTTTAACTGAGAATCCTAGGAGAAACAAAAGGAACTCTTTTTGGCTTCAACGGCAGCAAAAGATCTACCAGTTTTAGGTTTCTTCTGCTCTGGTAAATGAGTACTTTTATCAACCAATAACATTCCTAATGAAATTAACCAGCAAAGATGTTCACTATGAGAAGACAGGTGTAGAAAATGTTTTTGCATTGCTGTCCTGACCAACACTTCAGATAGAGAGTTCTCCATATGTTAGCAGACAGAAGACTATTAAAAAATATATATATATTTATTATTTACCTCTAAATTTCTTGCTATTATCTTGACCTACTACCAAATAATATTCCAAAATAAATCCCCTGCTCCTGATGATGGCAGCGATACCACATATGTGTATGTTATTTGTCATTTGTATCTGTAATAGGGCCCAGAAACAATAGTGCGCATTCTCGCTTTTTTTTTTTTTTCTTTTTTTTTTAATCCTATCTATAATATACTGACACTGACAAAAATGCACTGACCCTGACCTTTGACCATAGTATATACAGTGCATTGAATAAGTATTTATACCCCTTTAAATTTTCCTCATTTTGTCATGTTACAATCAAAACGTAAATGTATTTTATTGGGATTTTATGTGATAGACCAACACAGAAAGCAAGCTTTTGTATGTAGTAGTAGTAGTAGTACTAGTAGTAGTAGCAGTAGCAGTAGTAGTATTTGTAGTGAACAAACAGCATCATGAAGGTCAAGGAACACACCAGACAGGTCAGGGATAAAGTTGTGGAAACGTTTAAAGCAGGGTTTGGTTTTCAAAACAATATCTCAAGCTTTGAACATCTCACGGAGCACTGTTCAATCCATCATCCAAAAATGGAGAGTATGGCACAACAGCAAACCTACCAAGACACCTAAACTGACAGGCCAGGCAAGGAGAGCATTAATCAGAGAAGCAGCCAAGAGGCCCATGGTAACTCTGGAGCAGATGCAGAGATCCACAGCTCAGTTGGGAGAATCTGTCCACAGGAAAACTATTAGTGGTGCACTCCACAAATCTGGCCTTTATGGAAGAGTGGCAAGAAGAAAGCTACTGTTCAAAGAAAGCCATAAGAAGTCCAGTTTGCAGTTTGCGAGAAGCCATGTGGGTGACATAGCAAACATGTGGAAGAAGGTGCTCTGGTCAGATGGGGTGGCAGCATCATGTTGTGGGGATGCTTTTCTTCAGCAGGGACAGGGAAGCTGGTCAGAGTTGATGGGAAGATGGATGGAGCCAAATACAGGGCAATCTTAGAAGAAAACCTGTTAGAGTCTGCAAGACTTGAGACTGGGGCGGAGGTTCACCTTCCAGCAGAAAAATGACCCTAAACATACAGCCAGAGCCACAATGGAATGGTCTACATCAAAGCATATTCATGTGTTAGAATGGGCCAGTCATAGTCCAGACCTAAATTCAATTGAGAATCTGTGGCAAGACTTAGAAATTGCTGTTTACAGACACTCTCCATCCTATCTGAGAGGGCTTGAACTATTTTGCAAAGAAGAATGGGCAAACATTTCACCCTCTAGATGTGCAAAGCTGGTAGACATACCCCAAAATACTTGCAGCTGTAATTGCAGTGAAAGATGGTTCTACAAAGTATTGACTCAGGGGGGCTGAATACAAATGCACGCCACACTTTTCAGATATTGATTTGTAAAAAATTTTGAAAACCAATTATCATTTTCCTTCCACTTCCCAATTATGTTCCACTTTATGTTTTTATCTATCACATGAAATCCCAATAAAATAAATTTACATTTTTGGTTCTAACATGACAAAAAGAGAGAGAGAGAGAAGATAACAGTCCTTGTGAACAGATTTCTTATAAGAGGAAATATCTATATTGGTTCATCCAGGTTTCAAACATGGGATTTAAGAAAAGCACATTGTCAAAGTGGCACACTGATGTCCAATGCTTATCTAAAAAATTAAATAGCATGGTTTTTATTTCCATGCACAAGAAGACCCCCATTAACCACTATGGGAATGACAGAAAATGAAGCATAGGAAAGCACTTTAATGTGCCAAGAATGCATAAAAGTGCATTTTTCTGACAGCCAGAATGTGTTACAATGGTAACTGAGGCTAAGTGTGCAGAAAAACCTTCTAAATGATCTAAATGATCTAAATTGGTGCCTTTCTGTGTGCATTTGTTCTCGTGATTTGCTTTCATACCTTTGCAAAAATCCTTGGATAATATAATATTTTTACAATGCATTATGTTTATAAATAAATCCACGGTGATATAAAACACAATCTTCATGTCTGTAAAGTAAAAAGATTTGCATGTAGCTACTCATCACATGCTATATTATATTTTATAGGTTCATTTAAAACCTGTGGAACACCATCTGTAATGCATGTGTCCTCTGCAGTGCAGTATGTTATTCGATGTCTCTGCAAACAACTGTCAGCCTGGAACCAAGTGATATCTCACATAAACTTGGCCTAATTTATTCACAGGTGTTATTATACAGCAATCTGTTACATGAATGTTGACTGAATGCCATAGGAACCACAAAACTCATCACAGCATCTCTGTACCAGCTTACTGAGAACTTGCTGAAGCAACACATTTTAGATCATACAAATGATGATGAGAAAAGATGAAAAATAAACATATTGTGAGGGATATATGTATTATTTCATAAATAATTGCCTACATTTATCTTTAGTTAAAACAACAACTTTCAAGTTACAGTACCAACTGTTCTATCAATACATCTTCAGAAGACTAAAATGCTATTTTTTCTAGATAAAGCTTTAAACAGTTGAAACAAGACACAAGATTTTCCCACCTGCAATCCCATCAGATGAAGGCATTCATTACCCAAACATTTTGCATGTTTGCTATGGTCTCATTGATTTCAGCCCTTGATTTCATTGATCGCCACCTTGGTCACATATTTGCATGTCACACTTTCCAATTATAGGAAAGCACCTTTCGCCTGACTTTATTGATATATACCACACATGATCCGCTCTACTTGACAAGAGAAAAAAACAGTTTGTGACAGCAGTTGTTACAAATAATATTACTCTCTCCCCTAGAACTCAGAGTAAGGGCTCTTTCACACAGGCAGACCGTTCACATCTGCCTGTCTGTTTTTTTGGCGGATCTGAACGGTCCCCCCATGCATCCCTATGGGGCATCGGATGTCAGTGGAGACATGTCTGCTGACATCCGATCCGATCCGTCAAATCTGGACGGATGAAAACCCTATTTTCCATCCTTCCAGCGGATCGGATCGGATGGTATCGGATGAGAACGGACCCGACAGTCCGTTCCCATCCGATTCCCCCATAGAGATGTATGGGGAACTGACAGCTGTGTCTCCACACACAGTGCGGAGAACAGCTGTCATCCTCCTGCTCAGCGGGGAATCGGCGGATCGATCCCCCGCTGAGATAAACGGAGTCCGTCCAACGGACAGGCTGTGTGAAAGGGGCCTAAATGAGCACACTCAGGCACCTGAGCTGTAAAAACCTGTAGTACATCTGGGATTTGTTAGGATTGTATCTCCTGAATTATAGAAAAGTGGGGGTTCTTTACAGTAAGGGTTCTTTACGCAGGGGGTTCTTTACAGTAAGGGCTACAAGACTGTGGAATTCTCTGCTACAAATGATAGTACCTTGCGGGGAGTATGGCTACGTTTAAAAGACTCTTGGACGTACATCTCAAGGATCAAAGCATTCAGGGGTATGAGAAATGATTACGGCCAAACACACCAACACAGGTTGAACTGGATGGACTATTGTCTTTATTCAACCTCAACTACTATGTAACTATGTATATGTATACTCAATGCAATTGAGGTTCAGGGTGCTCCTATAGTGCATTTGAGCCACATTTTAAGAAACTGAATTGATTACCAGCCTGAGTTACAAAGCTTATCCAGTTAACAGGTTTGCTTTTTGGCTAAAGCCACATGACAACCATTTTGCCAGTGATTTTATGTCCTACAAATTATCCTAAGCAGTAAAAGCAATTGATGTACAAATATAGCCCACCCAAAGACCATGTGCAGAGATGCCATTTAGGGAAAATTGTCATTACTGCAGACAATATTTTACTGGATTGAACAGTGAACAAATAAAACTTCTATTACTGCATTCCATGCTATTTTTCCCATAATAAAAATCAGGGCCAGAATTTCTGCATAGCCATCAGCAGGGCTGCTGGGAACGGCACCAAAGCACCCACATATAGGGGTTGATTTACTAAGGGCAAATAGACTTTGCAAGTGTAGTTGCTTCAGAGTTTAGTAAATGAGGTGAAGCTTCACTTTGCAAAGAATACCCAATCACATGCAAGGAAAAAAAAACTGCATTTTTGCTTGCACATTTTTGGGTGATGGAAGTCAGCAGAGCTTCCCCTCATTTACTAATCTCTGTAGCAACTGCACTTGAAAAAAGCACAGTCTATTTGCCTTAAGTAAATAAATCTCATTATGTTGCCTACTGTCAGTGACACATTTCTGTGTGCCATAAAACTAGTGGATCTTACAGGTTGTCCACTGTAGGTCTGTAAACCTAGAAATAACCTGCCAGAAGAGTATAGAGACAGTTTGCCTCATTATTTTAGTTATCAGTTTTAAGCATACAAACTCAGTCAGGGTAAACTGTCTTTCAGTCTCTCCACCTTCAACCTTGGTATGCTTTGTGTAGCTCTGTGGCTATGGCATCTGATCTAGTTACTTAGTTACTGTGATACTATGGCTAGCCAGTAAACATGTAGAGGAAGGAACAGTACAAGACAGATGGCCTAGGGGGAAGGCAGTATAAGGTTCTGTTCACATCTAGTGTCCGTAGAGCCTCACATTTCTAGCGCATTTTTACATGTAATTTTTTGCCACGTTTTTGAAGCAGCACCGTTCATTTGGGCATCAGGGGAAATCGCATAGGGGGATTATGGTATGCCCAGGCACATCTGGAACAACCTGTGGGCATGCCTATGGAATACACAAATGCTACATAAGTCATATTGTAATTGAATTATTAAAAATTACTTTTCCTTTCCAACCTGCAGCACTGTAATTTTCTGTAAAAATGCAATACAATATGGCAACCTGGAGGCATTCTGTACACAGATGGCATAGGGAAAATGTAATTTCCTGCTTGGGTGATTGGCTTAAGATGGCCACACATTATATAATTTTCTTTTCAATTTCCTTTAGATTTACCTTTAACCAGTGTTGGGGTAGTTACTCAAAAAATGTAACTAGTTACTAGTTACTTCTGTAAATTGTAATGAGATTACTTTACTAGTTACTGCATTTGAAAAGTATCTTCACTATTACTTTACTTTCCTCTTTCTTAATTGACCGTGTAAAAGAAGATACATGACACTCTTTCTGCATAGGGTTTATTGTATAAACACAGGCTTTGGGAAACAACAAAACTTGAAAAAACAGAATAAAACATAAAGTGCAACAAAAAGTCATAAACTTCATCCCTCTCTATTTTTCGAAATAACGATTGTATCGCACGGCTTGGGTAACGCAGGAAAGCGCGTTCATATAGCCTAGTAAAGTAGTGCAGTTACCTCCTATAGCCTAGTAAAGTAGTGTAGTTACCAATATTAGTATTGTAACTAGTTACGTTACTTCGTTACCAAAAAAAGTAATGTAGTTACTGTAATCCGTTACTTTGTAACTCGTTACCCCCAACACTGCCTTTAACGTTCCCAGCGGTATTCCCGAGCGTGACTCGGGGTTACATTTTAGAGCCAAAAGCGGTAACCCCGAGCCACACTCGGGGTACAGCTAGGAAGATTGCTGGATCCTGGTAGAGGTTTTACTTACCTTTTCTTCGGGATCCAGCGATGTATGCGGGCGGTATGCGGCGGCGGAGCTTTCTCCCGATCGTCTGTGAGCCCCGGCTTCCGTCTCCTGCGACGTGACGTCCGCAGGGGGGGTGGAACCGGCGGCAAATTCAAAAAGTATAACACACAAAAACACTGATACACTGTAATCCTATTGGATTACATTCCCTAAATAAAATAAATTGACCTTTGATTGCCCCCCAGTGCTTTCTCCATTGCACTTCCTGCATTTTTCCTATACATTGTATCTGGACATTGCAGAGTGACCATGGCCTCAAACAAGCGCGCTGCAACCTCAAAAGCGGTATATGACCTGCTGGGCGAGAGCGACAGCGATTCTGAATCGCTTGCAGAGTGGAGTGACAGCGATTCATGGGGAACTTCGTCATCCGACGCAGAAAGTGACTTCAGTGATGATGCTGTGACTGTGCCGAGCGATGTGCGTACTTGGTGCGTGATCGACTGCGGTACGGAGCACGTAGCGCCCCCAAGGTTCCCGTTTACCAGAGCACCTGGTATCAAAGTCAATGTTGAGGAGGACAACCCCTTGGCGTATCTGCAACTTTTTTTGACCGATGAGGTCATCGAAAAATTTGTTGTGGAGACCAATCGGTACCAGGAGCAACAAGCCGCAGCGCATCGGCGGTTTTCAAGGAGCAGGATGTGGGAACCCGTGACCAGTGCGGATATCTGGAAATTCCTGGGCCTAATTATTCTGCAGAGAGTGGTGGGGAAACCCCTGCAGAAGTGGTATTGGACCACAAACAAATTATTGGCCACTCCTTTTTTTGGCACCGTTATGTCGGAGTACAAATTTTCCCTCATTATGAGGTATTTGCACTTTACCAATAATGACGATTTTGATGAGACTTCTCATCCAGCTCCGAAGCTCAAAAAGATCTGGGACATTTACCAACTAATTTTGAAAAATTTCCAGGAGTCCTATGTCCCAGAAAGAGACATTTGCATAGACGAAAGTCTAATGGCCTATAAAGGGAGACTCAGCTGGATACAATATATTACGTCCAAGCGAGCACGCGTGTGGATCCAGCTCTGGATATATTTGGAATTCGGTCCTATATACCGGGAGAGGAACCAAGTTCAACCAAAGTTTCAGCAGCTATGGGATGGCAACTGCTTCTCTTCTGACGCTGATTGAGCCTCTGCTGAATCAGGGGTACTGTGTCACCACAGACAATTTCTATACATCCCCAGAACTGTTTGAGTTCCTCCTACAACATAAGACAGATGTGTATGGAACCGTCAGAGCAAACCGGCGTGTCATGCCCCCCAGCTTTGCCAACAAAAAGCTGAAGCCCGGAGAATTAGTTGCCTGGCAGAAAGGAAAAATGTTGGCACTGAGATGGCGTGACAAAAAAGATGTCTGCCTGATGAGTACCATCCATAACACCGCCACTGTCATGGTACATACAAAAGGGGGAAAAGATGTTCTGAAACCGCAACTGGTCCTGGATTATAACAACACCATGGGAGGTGTGGACAGAGCTGACCAGGCCATGACTTTCTATCCGGCAATGCGGAAACAGCAGAAAAAATATTATAAAAAAATATTCAGGCACCTCCTGGAGCAGTGTTTGTGGAACGCATTCATTCTCCTAAAAAAGAAGAGTGACAGGCCTGTGCTCCATGCGGACTTTGTGTGGAAAATTGCTGAGCTCATATTTCTCAGGCACCAGACACCAACAGTAAGTAGATCCGGATGCCGTGCTGCTGGTGTTGTGAACCCCGGACGACTGACCGGTCGTCATTTTATGGACCACATTCCGCCGACGGAGAAGAAGACTGCACCCACAAGGAAAATCAGAAAGGAAACGCGGTACTACTGTCCAGACTGTAATGTTGGACTTTGCGCTGTACCCTGTTTCAAAATTTTCCACACCCGGGACGTTTATTGAAGCAGTATGACCAGTAATATTGCATCCTTTTTGGGAAAAAAATATATATTGCATCCTTGTTTGACAAAAAAAAAATGTCAGTGTTTTTGATTGTTATTTACTATAATTTATTGAATAAAAAGTGTTATTTTTTGGAAAAAAAGTGTTATTATTATATTATTATTTTATAGGTATTTATTATATTATAATTTAGGATTTTGTGTTTCAAACTTTATCATACCCGGGATGTTATAAAGAAGAACACACAGTAAAAAGAAATCATATATAAATAGTTGGTTTGGGCTGCTCATTCTCAAGAATTACATGCAAAATAATGGTACCGCTTTCAGCACCTAAAATCCGAAAGAATCATACCGCCAGGGAGGTTAATGAGGCAGTGCAAGGGCCTGCCTGACTGTATACATATTGAAAGTGTTTAGGTTTTGGTAAGTCTAAGGCCCCTTTCACACATGCTGTCTGTTTGTCTGTTTTTCATCCATCCGTTGACGGATGAAAAACGGACATCAATGTATCTCTTTGTAAAAACGGATGGCAACGGATGATCATCAGTTAACATCCGTTTTCATCCGCTTCCGTCAATTTCGGTTTTTTTGAACGGATGAATGCCCTATTTTTAATCTGTGTGTAATCAATCATCACAGCGCTAGCATATGTAAATAAAGTTATAAACTTACTAATGTGGCACAAATAAATTATATCATGTGACACAAAATAATATAAAAAATATAATACAAAATTAATAATATAAAATACAAATATATATATAAATGTCCAAAGGATAAATAATTATTGAAAAAACTTAAGAAAGTGTCCAAATATATAATCGGTGATAAAGTGCTCCAGTGCAGATCAAACACTCATGCTTCAAGTGATGGTGACCCCTCCAGGACCCCTACTCACCAGAACACGTGAACCCTGCAAGGGTCTAATGAGCTTGTGGACACTTAAATGTACATGACATCAGGGCTTCTCCTCAAGGGTCAGGGACTGGATAGACCTTCCCAACCGTGAGCAGTCCTAGATTTCCTCCAGACAATGTTACCAAGAGAGAAAAGGGACCAAGGATAGTGAAGCCCATTTTGAAAAGGTTTATTAAATAGGAGTCAAAAACATACTCACAAAATGCAGGGTCCACGTGTTCTGGTGAGTAGGGGTCCAAGAGGGGTCACCACCACTTGAAGCACGAGTGTTTGATCTGCACTGGAGCACTTTATTACCGATTATATATTTGGACACTTTCTTAAGTTTTTTCAATAATTATTTATCCTTTGGACATTTATATATCTATTTGTATTTTATATTATTAATTTTGTATTATATATTTTTTATATTATTTTGTGTCACGTGATATAATTTATTTGTGCCACATTAGTAAGTTTATAACTTTATTCACATATGCTAGCGCTGTGATAATTGATTACACACATTCTATCTGAGTATTTACCTGGCGAACAGCAGCTGCAACACCTTTATTGACATTTATTTTTCGTTTTAGGGGTAGCGCGGGTTTAATTTTTGTTTTTCACCTATTTTTAATCTGTCAAAAAAACGGATCGTATGAAAAACGGATGACAATGGATGAAAATGGATGACAACGGATGAAAAACGGATGACTACGGATGAAAAACAGATAACAACTGACGAAAAATGGATGAAAAACGGATAACAACTGATGAAAAACGGATGACAACTGACGAAAAACGGACGAAAAACGGATGAAAAATGGATGAAAAACGGATGGAAAACTGGTACATTTTGACGTGACTTAACTGATGAACTGAACGGACCGTATGTGTGAAAGGGGCCTAAAGGAAAATTCTACAAAAAAAATTTATATTGTATGGCCAGCCTTACTGATTTTCCCAGAAGTTTGCCCCAGGATACAAGTCAGATTTTAAGCATTGTCTGCATCATAAATTACATTTTGGGTGAGATACTCCCAAATGAAATCATGTCTAAAGGGATGCAGACCTTGCAACTTTCCTCATTAGAATCAATTAGAAAAAGTGCAGCAGCGGATTGATAACTTTAAAGTCACCCCCATTCACATTCACTTTGCACATGGACACAGACAAACATCTATTTCTTTAGAATATCAAAAGGTAGGAATTAGCAAGAAGGTAGTATTCTGGAGGAGCTTAGCTGAGAAAAGATTAGAGGAACTGATTTTATTCTCTCTTGAGAAAAGGAGATTAAAGAGAAAGTAAACCCGTTTAAAAAATGTGAAAAAAGAAAAACCTGTAAAGACAAAGGCATAATGAGCTAGTATGCATCGCATACTAGCTCATTATGAAGTACTTACCTAAAAACAAAGCCCCCTCAGTGCCAACAGGATGGCCGACATGTCCGGCCGTCCTGCTTCCTGGATCTCATCCTCCGGCCATCTGATTGGCCGGGGGCGCGATTACATTCACGGCACTGGTATCTGAAGGAACGGCACGGGTGGCCGTTCCTTCAGAGCGCATGCGCCGATGACGTCATCGGCTGCATGCACTGTAAATATCTCCTAAACGGTGCAAATTTAGGAGATATTTATAGCACCTATAGGTAAGCCTTAATGTAAGCTTACCTATAGGTAAATGTAAACAAAGGGGGTTTACAACCTCTTTAAAGGGAAATGTGATCAAAATGTATAAATATATAAGTTGTCTATATAGTGAACTTGGTGTTGAGTTATTGACTTTAAGGTCATCACAGAGGACAAGAGGACACTCTTTATGTCTGGAGGAAAAGAGATTAAATCTCCAAATACGGAAAGGCTTTTTCACAGTAAGAGCTGTCAAAATGTGTAATAAGGCTCCCTCAAGAGCTGGTTCTGGCCAGTTCAGTATATTGTTTTGAGAAAGGCCTGGATTATTTCATAGATACACATAATATAACTGGATACTAATATTTATAGGTAAAGTTGATACAGGGAACATCCGATTGCCTCTTCAGGGATCAGAAAGGAAGGAATTTGTTTTTTTTTTTTTGCCTTCCTCTTGATCAACTGTGGGTATTTAATAGTGTATAGTATTGTATTATATATGTAAAGTATCTCACAAAAGTGAGTACACCCCTCGTATATAATAGACGTATCAGTGCTGCCAGCATTGCTGCAGAGATTGAAGGGGTGGAGGGTCAGCCTGTCAGTACTCAGACCATATGCTGCACACTGCATCAAATTGGTCTGCATGGCTGTCGTCCCAGAAGGAAGCCTCTTCTAAAGACGATGCACAAGAAAGCCCGAAAACAGAAGACAAGCAGACTAAGGAAATGGATTACTGGAACCATGTCTCGTGGTCTGATGAGACCAAGATAATCTTATTTGGTTCAGATGGTGTCAAGCATGTGTGGCAGCAACCAGGTGAGGAGCACAAAGACAAGTGTGTCTTGCTTGCCTACAGTCAAGGATGGTGGTAGGAGTGTCATGGTCTGGGGCTGCATGTGTGCTGTCGGCACTGGGGAGCTACAGTTTATTGAGGGAACCATGAATGCCAACATGTGATGTGACATTATGAAGCTGAGCATGATCCCCTCCCTTCAGAGACTGGGTCGCAGGGCAGTATCCCAACATGATAACAACCCCAAGCACACCTCCAAGATCACCACTGCCTTGCTAAAGAAGCTGAAGGTAAAGGTGATGGACTGGGAAAGCATGTCTCCAGACCTAAACCTTTTGAGCATCTGTGGGGCATCCTCAATCCTCAAACAAAAGGTGGAGGAGGGCAAGGT
This sequence comes from Pelophylax lessonae, assembly GCF_965119305.1. NCBI lineage: Eukaryota > Metazoa > Chordata > Amphibia > Anura > Ranidae > Pelophylax > Pelophylax lessonae. The sequence goes on along the minus strand of NC_138777.1, from coordinate 87,373,652 downwards.
CTCTAACATCAAACCAGCTTTGTGATGTCATCCTGGAGGATTGGAAGGGGATTCCAGTGACAACCTGTGAAGCTTTGGTGAACTCCATGCCCAAGAGGGTTGAGGCAGTGCTGGAAAATAATGGTGGCCACACAAAATATTGACACTTTGGGCCCAATTTGGACATTTTCACGTATGGGTGTACTTACTTTTGTTGCCAGTGGTTTAGACATTAATACTTGTGTGTTGAGTTATTTTGAGGGGACAGCAAATTACACTGTTATACAAGCTGTACACCCACTACTTTACATTGTAGCAAAGTGTCATTTCTTCAGTGTTGTCACATGAAAAGATATAGTAAAATATTTACAAAAATGAGAGGGACTCACTTTTGTGAGATACTGTATATGTTTTCTATTTGAGTGTGTTTGGGGTTTTCTTTTTTCTCCCTTTCTTGGTTGAACTGGATGGACTTTTTTAACCGGAATAATTATGCAACACAGTTTGCTAAAATCCTTGCAATGTACTTTGATCTTCCAGAAGGGATTGCTTTTTTTTTCTCAACCAAAGTGGAGTTACTCTCTATTAACTCAATACATGAAATTCAGACACTCCACATGCAAAATCAGTTTTATAAAGTGGAGCACTACCTCATTGCTGCCACAATCCCAGAGGCCACATGTTCAACCCAAACGTCTATCATAAATCTGACATTCCTATGCTGAGCTGCCAGTCAGCCTAAAAAGCATTTATAAATGTGGCAGCAGTGCCATTTGTCCATGAGAGCATTGACACTGCCCTGGCACATTTGTGCCAGCAATAACAATTTATGCTCAGCGTCTTCATCATCATCAAAAGGAGAAATGCCTGCAAAACAGGAGCATAGAGGGGCTGATTTATAAAGGAAAATGGTATCTCCTATTCGCCATTATATAGCACAGAGCAGGGCTTTATAAATGTGCTGAAAGAATGTTTAAAACAAAAGCATAAGTATGGCTGTGAAAGGTCACATTCAGCCCCTGAATAACAGTAAAGCATACAGCTGCATGCATGGAATGCATCTTCATTCTGGATGCACATTTTTTGTAAAAAAAAAAAAAAAAAAAGCAAAGAACACCCACATTCATTTATAGCCTTCGTTTGCCAAAAAGTATGCTTCTGACACACAGATTGCTGTGTGCTTTTTGGAAAACACCAACCACGGTCAACTAAATTACAATACCATACTTCCCAACCTATTATGATGAGAATGAGGGACACCAATTAGCAAAAGTATTTAGGTATAGAACACATCCCCTGTCACACCCACTTAAAGGAGAATTATAAAAAAAATAAAAGATTAGGTAAACCCACAAGTGTTTTTTTTTACCACTACTTTTCCTTTATACAGTTTTTGAAATTTACAAATGCAGCATTTTAGAAACTTGATGAAAATTTTAGCCCTGGGAAACACTTTTGAAAGATGAAAAGTGCATTTTATTTACAACTACATGGATCAGACCAAAATCAGGGACAAATGATTGGACATGTGCAATTTGTTTCTGGTTATTCGGAGATTCGAATGTATTTGAATCTTCAAATGAAATAGTAACTCCTTCTGTTAAAATTCATTAAAATTCAATCAGTTTAATCGTTTTCTAACTAATTCTAACTAATTCCAAATTTTCAGAATGATTAGAATTCAACACGGTCGAAAAACTGATCAACCAATTTAAATTCTGTGTGAAGAATAGCTGGTTGTTAAGCAGGGGCTGGGAAGCCGACCACCACATCCTTAACAACCGATGACTCATCAGCTGTCAGCAGGCTTCCCAGCTGAAATGTAAACAAAAAAATGCAGGCAATACAAAAACATAAAAAAAAAAAACGGCGAGGAGGTCCCCCCGAATCCGTAGCAGGCCCTTCAGGTCTGGTGTAGATTTAAGGGGGAACCCCACGACAAAATAAACACAGCGTGGGGGCTCCCCAAAATCCATAGAAAATCCTTTCCAAGCATGCAGCCCGGCAGGTCAGGAAGGGGGTGGGGGGGCGGAAAAGCGAGCTTCCCCGAACAATACCAGGCCACATGCCCTCAACATGGGGGGGCTCTTTGGGGCAATTGCAACGCAAGTCAATTTAAATGTGACTGGACTCTTTTTTTCTTAAGAAATGTAATTTCTGCAGGTTCTATATATGGTACAGATGCATCACTTTACAGGCAGACTAAAAATGAAATTTAAACTGACTCATGGTTGCAATTGCCGGCCTGGCTATTTAAAAAAAAAAAACGCCCCCTAAAATCCAGACCTATATCCGAGCATGCAGACTGGCAGGCCAGGAAAGGGGGGGCAAGCGAGGGCCTCCCCCTCTTTAACCATACCAAGCCACATGCCCTCAACATGGGGGGGATGAGTGCTTTGGGGCAGGGGGCTCCGCCTTTCCCCTCTAAAGCACCTTGTCCCCATGTTGATGAAGACAGGGGCCTCTTCCTGACAACCTTGGGTAGTGGTTGTGGGGGTCTGTGGGCAGGGAGTTTATCGGAATCTGGAAGCCCCCCTTACCAAATGGACTCCAAATCCTGCTCCCCCATGTGAATATGTAAGGGGTACATTGCACCCCTACTCATTCACCAAAAAAGTGTCAAAAATAAAGAAAAACAGAAAACAGTTTTTGACAAGTCCTTTATTTTAAAAAAAAAAATTAGAAAAACTAAAAAAATATTGTCCCCCCCGATGTAGATCCATCGTCAATCACGACGCCCGCTGCACCATCAGACCCAAAAAAAAAGCTCTGCCCGCGACAAAGGATGACAGCCTAATGCCTACTCTGCCTGGTCTTAATTAGGTAAGGGTCGGGCCACCTGGTGATGTCACCTGGTGGCCCTACCCCCTTGTGACATCAACGACCCAGCATGCCCCTGCCTGTGATGTAACCAGGGGGTGGGGTCACCCGGTAAAATCTTTGGGAGACTCTGCTCCTTAGCTATTTAAGAAATTTCAGGTGGAGGAGCAGGCATTTGCGGTGGAGCATTCGGCCGGAGGTTTTTTTTTTTTTTTTTCAGGTCCGATGGTGGTGGCGGGTGGCATAATGTACATTCAGGGACACTGTTTTTTTTATTTCATTTTAAAATAATTGTCAAAAACTCGTGTATTGTCTTTATAAACGTTTTACACTTTTTTGGTGAATGGGTAGGGGTACTTAGTACCTCATACTCATTCACATAGGGGGGCCAGGATCTGAGGGCCCCCTTGTTAAAGGTGGCTTTCCGATTCCGAAAGCCTCCCGCCCGCAGACCCCCACAATCACAGCCCAGGGTTGTGGTGAAGAGATCTTTATCCCCATCAACATGCCCCAAAGCACCCCCCCATGTTAAGGGCAAGTGGCCTGGTATGGTTAAGGAGGAGAGAAGCGCTCGCTTGTCCCCCCCCCCCTTTCCTGGCCAGCAGGGCTGCATGCTCGGATGAGGATCTGGTATGGCTTTTTTAATTTTGGCATGGGATTCCCCTAAATCCATACCTGACCCATAGGGCCTGGTATGGTTTGGGGGCGGGGGGTTCTACGCTGTTTTTTTTTTTTTTTTTCAGAATTTTCTATTGCTTGGATTGGTTTGTTTACATTTAAGCTGTCAGTGGGGAAACCTGCTGACAGCTTTTAAATCATCGGTTGATAAAGATCCAGCAGCCAGCTTCCCGGCCTGCTGCTTAACAACCAGCTGTTCTTCATACAGCAGAATTCAAATTGGCCAATAATTTTTTCGATCGACTTGAATTCCAATTGTTCCGAAAATTTAGAATTCGTTACAAAATTTAAAAACAAAATGAAATTTAACGAAAACCAAACTAAACGAATTCCAAAACGAAATTAGTAACATAACGACTCTATCCGAAACTAAATGTATTTTCCGTTCTGCACATGTCTACAAATGAGTAAAGAGGGACAGAGGGACTTTGTTCCAAAACAGGGACGGTTCCTCGAAATCAGGGACAGTTGGGAGCTTTGCACTACAGTCAAGAAAGAAGCAAACAGAACCATTTGTTTGCTGCTGGTAAGCACTTACAGTAGCAGTGATGTATGTTATGCAACTGGGTGGGCAGGGAGTGGGGTCCTGAAAGTGTTGGATTTGTGAGATCAGTGGAACAAAACTGTTTTATCTGTGTTCTGTGGTTACCCATAGCATATATTGTTTTCATACTCTACTTTAACAATAAGAAATAAGTTGCTGTGAGAGCATCCTGGAAGCTTGCCTACTGAAAACAAAAACACTATATTTTTAATAAACAAAATTAAGCAACAGCATATGCACAAATATTTGGTAAATGTGTACAAACAGTACATGAGCTCATCTATTTGCCAACCCTGGAACAGAGACAATCACTCATGTAGGCAGAAGGGTCTTCTTTTTCCTCCATAAAACCTGTCCTATTCCTGCAAGTGAAATAAAAAAGAAATCTCACATTCACTCTCTCGTGTGTTGCTGAGATAAAAATGTAACACTCTGTGAAGGCTTTTATTGCAGGACAGAAAGAAAGCAGCATACAAAGAAGCCAAGGGAGCGGAAAAGCTGAGCGCAGCCCTGCGATTTAGATAACGAGATAGCAGAACCTGCCAGCAGTTTATTGTCAGACTGTCCGTAGATACACACTGTCTACACAGCAGTGCAGAAAAACATCAGTGCTTTCCCAATCTGCATAGCTGAAATAAACCCATAAAATGTCACAAGAGACCGGGCCTGGTTCATCTGCTGTCCTCATCAAATGCCTGTGGTTAAGATGTGGTAAACATATTGTATAAGTCAGGGAAACACAGAGCCCGTGAGTACACAGAATGCATTGTGGCACATAGCAATGAGCATGGTGCTGACAGTATGAAACCCTGCTCACCGCTAACCTTTGCACAGATAGTTTTCAGCACCATATCTGTGCGTGACTTCTAGTTTGTGATCTTATGCTTCTAATGTCAACATAAGATAAGCATGCTGCTGTAGGGGGGTAATAAGTTGTAAAAAGCCCATCTCTGGGCAAAACGTTAACCCCCCTCCATCCCTACTTTATCCCATTCAGTGTGTGTTTTTTTTTTATATCTCGTTAGGCATTTTACACTTGCCCAAATCCGAAATCCGCGTCCCTTGTTGGTGCCGTTTCCAGGCGACAGGAACCAGTATGCAGATGTGTTCACACTGCCCAGTCCTTCATATCAATGAAATCACTCCAGCCAGGGGCTGACTGGCAAATTTTTGCCCATGGCACAAGTACAACCCAGGAGCCCATGATGCAGCAAATCCCCCCCTCGCTCTCCCTCTTCTTTTCCTCCTCCCAAACCCTATCCCAAGGTAAGCTCCACTCCAGATACTCTCTGCCCTCTGGGTGGGTTGGGCTGGGTGCGCCTGCTTCACTAACTCTGGGTTCTCAAACTGGCCAGGCAGGGGGTTGCAGGGGGTAGCTAGGGTGGCTTGGCCAGGGATGTCCAGGAGAGGAGACCCTCCAGTGAGGCAAAGAATCTAAGAAAAGGATTCCCCTAGAGGTGGGACTTTATAGGCACTAATATATTGACAAATTTATAAATACAAAAGCATTATTAGAAAACAATTGTGTTTTATTGAAATAACAAATTACATATCGATTTAAAATATAATGGCAAGTCGTGTACAGTATATTAGATCACATAACAAGTGGCTGCCGCTTTGGTATAAGGTGTAAACCCAACGCGTTTCAGAGGCATAGGTAAAAAGCTCCTTCTTCAGGGGGCAACCTTTTAAAGGCGGTATACTTGGTTATGTGGATAAAATTAGTAACAGCTTGCCAATGGAGATAAAAACATGTGACTGTATTGCTCAGATCACTGTATCAGGAGGTATCGAACAGAGGAGGTCATAGTGAAGTTTGACTGGAAATCATTCTTGTTTCATTCTGATATTGTGTATCCCTCAGCAAAAAGCTGATTGGAGACAGCTGGAACCCACAATAGGTGGAGAATCTTAGAACAAAGTTGGAGTAAGGCTTGTTAAAGAGTGTGGTCAGCGTTCTCCTCCAGACAGATGAGCAATGCCCAGTGAGGCAAAGAGCCAGCCTCTGCTTAGACACCGCATACACCATACATGCCGGGAGGGCGGCCTGCACTCTGTCCTCATCCAGCACTCGGTAGTAAACCGGCAGGGGCTTTTTACACCTCTTCACCAGGAAGCCTTTAGGCATGTCTGCGGCGGGATAGGTGCAGCCTTTTTACAGGCCATTAGAGCAGCCTGGGGGACAATTGCCCCCCCAGCCCAATCTGCCCCTGAGTCTAGTCCATCTTCAAGATCCTTAGAAGACCCCACCTCTGGGCAGTCAACAGCAAATGTCAATGTAACACAGGCAGTGACATAGACACCCAAAAAATGACCCTTCTCCTTTACATACAAGAAGTGAAACCCGGCAATAAAACATCCCATGACCATGAAATTAGGTCACTAAAATTAGTATTTAGGTAATATTTTTCACTTTTTATACTAGCAATTAGAGTGCAGTTGGAGGGTTAGCCTAGAGTGTAGATTTAACATGTTGAAAGCAGTATTAAACCCAAAACAAAAAATATAATATATTGCAGCTTACCAATAATTAGATGTGGTGGCTGCACTAGGCTTTTTCCTCTCTGTTTTCACCTGGTGATCCTACCAGTAGCACACCTCCTGTATTAGAGTGCTTCACTCTGCGTGAAGGAGCAGAGGGAACATGTTTAGACATTGTCAGTCTGGGGGGAGGGGTGTGTTAGATGGACTAGCAGATTTACATACACCAACAAATTGAAGCCAAAATCCAGCTAACACTTTATAGCTGCACAGCACACATTTTTCTTTTGCAATAAAGGTTTTTTTAAAAATAAATAAAAGTGGTCAGTGGTAAATGGTTGTCTCATCTCTGTAACTAATGCACCTGTAGGAGGGCTTGTTCTTTTAAAAAAACAACAGATTTACTGACAGGATCATTAGGTGCAAATAAGCAAAATAAAGCCTTAAAATAAAAACAAATGCACACACTACATTTAAAGGGTAACTCCACTTTTGTGATATAAAAATTAGCAAATAAAAAAAATATATATATACAGTAGTGTATACAATTGCGACACAAGTCGTATTGTCATTGAATGGTATAAAATGTACCTTTCCTATTCAATCTGAAGCGCTGTAATTGTTTGTAATGCAATATGGCTACCTGGAGGCATTCTGTGCACAGATGGTGTACAGCACACTCCCCAGAAATGTAATCTCCTACTGATTTTCCCAGAAGCCTGCCCTAAGATACAAATCAGGTTCTGACCATCCCCTGCAACAAAAATGTTATTTTTGGTGAGATACTCCCAAAGGGAAATCACGTCTAAAAGGATGCAGACCCTGCAACTTTCCTCATTAGAGCTCTGCAGGTGCGGTGGCTGATTGAAAATTATAAAACCGCTTCCATACATATTCGCTGTGCACATGGACACAGACAGACAAACAGCTATTGCTTCAGAATAACAAAATCTGCAACAAAGTTTGTTAAAATCCCTAACATGTATATAGATTACCCAGAGGGGAATATTTTTTTCTCAACAAAGGTGAAGTTACTCTTTAATCCCTTCACGGCGACCGTATGCAAATATGTGGCCTCACTGGACTGGGCTTTTTGCTAATGAGCCGCATATTTGCGTAACTCCCTTTGTGCTGCAGGGCGGGACTCACCGAGAGCCTCAGGCCCCGTTCTAACAATTGGGACCCAGAAAGTCTGATTTTGGGTCACCTGATCACTGCGATAGCCTCTAATTTAGCTGTCACATTTATCAGTCACTGTGAAGCCTGCCCCTGTGTCTTCTGTCCCTGTGAATAGACGAGATAGAAAAAGATAAAATGTATCTATCCTTGCAGATATAGAAAAAAATGTGTGGAAAATAATAATAATAATAATAATAATAATAATAAAAAAAAAAAAAAAAAAAAAAAAAAAACCTAGATCAAGATTTGATCTAGATCAGCCCCAGGGTAAGGGTTTGGTTTAAGGTCAGATTCAGTATTTTTGGGACAGGATTTTTTTTTTAAATTAGTATCAGTATCAGTTAGAGCCAGTTCACACTACCACGACCAGAAAGTCGCCCCGTGACTTGAAGAGACTTGTTTAGAGACTTGTTTAGAGACTTGGAAGAGACTTGGAAGAGACTTGGAAGAGACTTGTGCACTACTTTGAAGAGACAGGAGACTTTGTCTGTGGGGAATGCCTGGCTAATCTCTTTCTTCTTCCTGGAAAGTCTGATAACAAGTCACTTCAATTAAGATAAGGAGGCGACTCCCATTGAAGTATATGGGACAGTCGGATCTCAGGTCGCCTCAAAGTAGTACAGGACCCTTTTCTGAAGTCGGAGCGACTTCAGTAGTGCCAATTAAGATGGCACTGATTGATTAACATTGCTTTTGTTATGTCAAGCGACCTGGGGCTACACAAGTCGCCTCACAAGTCGTGCTAGTGTGAATGGGCTCTTAGTGTCAATTTCAGCGTGTTTTAGGTAGGATAAAAAAACAAAAAACAAAATGCATGCTATTGTTTCTGGGCTGCATTATGGGTACAAATAATAATAATAACTAACATACACATATGGATACCATATGTGGTATAGTTGCGATCATCAGGAACAGGGAAATTTATTGTTTTTATTTATTTATTGTTGGTGGTAGGTTATGGTAGTAGTAATAAATATACAAAATGTTTTTCTTTACTATTTTGGATCAGTTTTCCTTTGATAATAAAAGAAAATCAGGGGATATCCATTATAATGAAAGCCCAATTTGTCTTGAAAAAAAACAAGGTATAATCCACCTGGATGCACAAAGTAGTTGTGATGATATGTACGGTTTTACTAACATATGTCAAATTTGCAAAATTGGGCTTAGGCATTAAGATTTGTTTTACCCCTTAGGCGCGAAGGGGTATAGAAATGGTAAGCTGCAATATAATAAATGTTTGCTGTTGGGTTTACTATAACTTTAGGGGTTGGGCAGTGGGGGTATTGAAAATAATCGTAGAATCGATGCATCTCGATGCAGGCTTGAATGATTCAGCATCGATGCTGAGAACAGCCACATTGATTACATGGATGACATCATCCCGGCTCCCCCTGCCTCTCGCAGGACAGCCCTGCCAGCGCGCTCTTTCATCGCCGGTCATGGTCACGTGCCCTCCAGCCAGGAGGAGGAGAACGGTCGGCCAGAGGACACGTGACCGTGGCTGGCGATGAAAGATTGGAAATAATAAGGTTGGAGGCATCGGTTTACATTAACCTTTACACACAGTAGGAAGGAATCTGTGAAACAGAGGGACTGGCAGTGATTTGTCTTAACTTTAGAGTGCGCTGGCAGGGCTGTCCCGGGAGAGGCAAGGGGTCTCCTGGGAGTACAGGGGGGGCTATATAATGTAACTCGGCTTTGTAATGTAAATGGGGGCTGTGTAACGTACATGGGGGGCTGTGTAATGTAAATGGGGGGCTGTGTAATGTAAATGGTGGGACTATGTAATGTAAATGGTCTGTGTAATGTAAATGGGGGTTCTGTGTAATGGAAATGGGGGGCTGTATAATGTAAATAGTGGGGCTGTGTAATATAAATGAGGGGCTGTGTAATGTAAATTGGCTGTGTAGTGTAAATGGAGGGCTGTGTAATGTAAACCCACTATGTAATGTTAATGCGCTGGATCATGTAAATGGGGGGGGGGGCTGTGTAATGTAAATGGGGGCTGAGTAATGTAAATGGGCTGTGTAATGTAAAATAGGCTATCTAATGTAAATGTTCTTTATCATGTAAATGGGGGGCTGTATAATGTAAATGGGGGGCTGTGTAATGAATATGGGCTGTATCATGTAAATTGGGGCAGGGCTGTGTAATGTAAATGATGGGCTGTGTAATGTAAAACGACAGTGCAAAAATACAAAAATAAGTAGCTAACAAAAAAATAAGGTGCCCTTGTGCCACCCCCCCCCCCCCCCATGCTCGCGCCCAAAGGCCCCCCATGCATGCAAACATTGATTTTCCCACGCAAGAGGTAACATTGCAAAATGTCCTGTGTAAGTCGAATGTGATAACCTGTAATGTTTTTTAAAGCATTGGCGATGGATAGTTAAATTTTCTATATCTTTGAGAATGAAGCTCCAGCGCGGAGTACATTCTTTGGATCTTTAGCTTTCCCAGGATCCCACAAGAAGGCGCAGTGACTTCACCCTTCCTAGGCGAGTGTGCCAGAAGCCAATGTGTAGGGTGGATAAAGGGTGGAGTGTCACGATCTGCTTAACAATAAGGGACAAGTCAATAGTTAGAGGCACTTAGGAAAACTGAAGTCTTAAACTGGTTTTCAGAGCCAAAATTTCAAAGTTGAAAGCTAACATGGTTGAACCTTACAGCCAGTAACAAAAAAACCCTGCTCCACTTGCTTCAAATGGAGCTTACAGCAGGTGGACAACAGGTACTATACTGACGATGATTACTAACACTTTTGAAGTCATCGATATCAATAATGAAGTTTAACCTGGAAAAGAACAGCAACTAACATGCTTGTCTGGAAGACAAGCTTTCGGCAGAACAAATTAATTCTAGATTTTTATGATCACTGAGAACAGTTACAGGATGATTAGCCCTTTCCAGCAGATGCCTCTATTCGGAAAAAGCTTCCTTAATTGCCAGCAACCCTTTATTCCCAATGTCATAATTCTTTTCAGCTGAAAACATTAGACAAGAGAAATAAGCACACGGATGAAGCCACGTCTTTTCTCCTCTTTGCTGAGAAAGGATAGATCCCACATCTGAGTCTGAAGCATCCACTTCCACGATAAAAGAAAGTTCAGGATCAGGTCCCACAATCCTGGGCCAGCACCCAGCTCAGCCTCTCAGTGAGCTATTGAGCGCCTGACCCAGCTGCTCCTGCCCCCTCCACAGCCCAGCGCACCAGTGAGCGCAGGGGGGGGGGGGCAAAGCAGAGAGCCGGTGACTGTCACCAGCTCTCTGCTCATGGATCTCTGAGGACCGAGCGATTAGCGGTCTTTGATCGCTCATTTCTCAATCTTAGAACTGGCGGGGGACAGATGCTGCATCCACCTAGGTAAGTATGATTTTGAAAAAAAAACAAAACCTCAACTTCTCTTTTAAGGGAAATGGATAATGGCTCTTAATAGTGATTTTTTTTTTTTAATCCCTTTAAATTCATGCAAGGACACAAGGTAGAGTCCTTTTTTTTCTTCTCCAAATTCTGCTCAAGATGATCGCTGAGCACCATTAATTCAGATTCTGATAATTTAAAACGGCGACCAAAGGGTATTTCTGCCCCTGGGAGCAGCAAAATGGGAAAATCGTACAGGCGATGAGTAGGTAATGGAATGGCATTCTTTTTATCACAGACATCCTGGAACTCATGGTATTGTGCAGACAGGTTGTCCTCACAAGTTGGGGGGCGTAACATTTATAGTTCATGCTCCCCATTTAATGGAGGGATTACGAGTAATTGCCAGGATGACAGAAAATTTGGGTGACATAATCAGTCTCATGATGGTCAACCTCAAATTGGAGTTCAACAGGAACTGTTTCATGGGTAATAGGTCCTGACGATAAAGGTGAACAATCAACCGTCTCCATATCATTAGGGGCAGATTTATTTCTTGCTTAAATATTTTTGCTTTGGGTAAATTCTATGTCCATAAAGCTTCCCCTGGCCTAAAAGTACTGTATAGATGAGCAAAAAAATTCAAAGCCCTCTGTGATAAGTTTAAGGCCTCATGCTCTCCCCTCCCCCTCTCCCCACCCGTTGTCCCTTCTTTTCTCTTAGTGTTTTTCTCTAACTTTCCCCCCTTCATCCTCTCCTCCTTTCTTTTACTCTTCTTTCTCACTTATAAATGGTATACAGCTATTGGTTGCTCACACCCATAACTTGATAACATGACTTATGTACCGCACCTTCGTTGTTTCTGTTCTTATTTCATGGCTGGTTCATTGCTGTATGTTAGAGATTGTTCTATTTCCTGTACTGGTTCACACTGTACCATGTTTGTACTCTATTTTCCTTTTCAATAAACAGTTATTAAACAAAAGTTTAAGGCCTCATGCACACAGGATGTTTTTTTCACTCTCCTAGAAACCTTTCTCCTGGCAGAAAAAAACACATGATGCTTGTAAAGTTGCTAACGCTTTTACAAGCATTTTGGTGTGTTTACAGGCGTCAATTGCTTGGGTAGTAATTCAATTTTATTGGCCAGAGTAAATAATTTATTCTGGCCATTGAAATAATTAACGCTCAAGCGCTAAACATGCTTATCGTTAACACATGCACTTCCAAGCATTTTTTCTGCCCAAACTCTGCTGCTCCTGGACACACCAGATGAGAAAATGGAGAAGTCACTTTATTTTCTTGGGTAATGAAGTTTATTTGTTCAGGCATTATAACATCAGACACAGCAATTGTTCTTTTTACTTTGCTGAGAAAATTAACTGCGCAATGCCTGGAGTCCCCATGATATACAGTGCCTTGCGAAAGTATTCGGCCCCCTTGAACTTTGCGACCTTTTGCCACATTTCAGGCTTCAAACATAAAGATATAAAACTGTAATTTTTTGTGAAGAATCAACAACAAGTGGGACACAATCATGAAGTGGAACGAAATTTATTGGATATTTCAAACTTTGTTAACAAATAAAAAACTGAAAAATTGGGCGTGCAAAATTATTCAGCCCTCTTATTTTCAGTGCAGCAAACTCTCTCCAGAAGTTCAGTGAGGATCTCTGAATGATCCATTGTTGACCTAAATGACTAAACTAATGATGATAAATAGAATCCACCTGTGTGTAATCAAGTCTCCATATAAATGCACCTGCACTGTGATAGTCTCAGAGGTCCGTTTAAAGCACAGAGAGCATCATGAAGAACAAGGAACACACCAGGCAGGTCCGAGATACTGTTGTGGAGAAGTTTAAATCCAGATTTGGATACAAAAAGATTTCCAGGGCTTTAAACATCCCAAGGAGCACTGTGCAAGCGATAATATTGAAATGGAAGGAGTATCAGACCACTGCAAATCTACGAAGACCTGGCCGTCCCTCTAAACTTTCAGCTCATACAAGGAGAAGACTGATCAGAGATGCAGCCAAGAGGCCCATGATCACTCTGGATGAACTGCAGAGATATACAGCTGAGGTGGTAGACTCTGTCCATAGGACAACAATCAGTCGTATACTGCACAAATCTGGCCTTTATGGAAGAGTGACAAGAAGAAAGCCATTTCTTGAAGATATCCATAAAAAGTGTTGTTTAAAGTTCGCCACAAGCCACCTGGAAGACACACCAAACATGTGGAAGTAGGTGCTCTGGTCAGATGAAACCAAAAATCGAACTTTTTGGCAACAATGCAAAACATTATGTTTGGCGTAAAAGCAACACAGCTCATCACCCTGAACACACCATCCCCACTGTCAAACATGGTGGTGGCAGCATCATGGTTTGGGCCTGCTTTTCTTCAGCAGGGACAGGGAAGATGGTTAAAATTGATGGGAAGAAGGATGGAGCCAAATACAGAACCATTCTGGAAGAAAACCTGATGGAGTCTGCAAAAGACCTGAGACTGGGACGGAGATTTGTCTTCCAACAAGACAATGATCCAAAACATAAAGCAAAATCTACAATGGAATGGTTCACAAATAAACATATCCAGGTGTTAGAGTGGCCAAGTCAAAGTCCAGACCTGAATCCAATCGAGAATCTGTGGAAAGAACTGAAAACTGTTGTTCACAAACGCTCTCCATCCAACCTCACTGAGCTCGAGCTGTTTTGCAAGGAGGAATGGGCAAAACTTCAGTTTCTCGATGTGCAAAACTGATAGAGACATACCCCAAGTGACTTACAGCTGTAATCGCAGCAAAAGGTGGCGCTACAAAGTATTAACTTAAGGGGGCTGAATAATTTTGTACGCCCAATTTTTCCGTTTTTTATTTGTTAACAAAGTTTGAAATATCCAATAAATTTCGTTCCACTTCATGATTGTGTCCCACTTGTTGATTCTTCACAAACAATTACAGTTTTATATCTTTATGTTTGAAGCCTGAAATGTGGCAAAAGGTCGCAAAGTTCAAGGGGGCCGAATACAGTCGCAAGGCACTGTAGAAGCGGCAGGTGGTGCTGGGGAGCAGAGCGCAGGATCAGAGGCTGACAGGGCGTGCGTGTGTAAGGAGCGCGTGTGGGACCGACCGCGGGAGTGTGTGAATAACCCCCCCAGAAGAAAGAGCAGGTGGCGTGCGGGTGGCGAGCGGATCGGTAACCCCCCCTATGCAGGCGCGGGCGGCGAGCGGTGCGGTAAACCCCCACCCCTTTGCAGTGGCCGGTGAGCAGTGCGGTAACCCCTCCCCCAGACAGAGAGGGAGCAGAGGAGACAAACATCAAAGGGGGAGGCTGACCGGGAAGTGACAGAGGAGGGAGGCGGGTGCAGAGAGGAAGACTGATCGTCTGAGGGAGGAATCGCCGTCAGGAACTGCAAGTGTCTGGCTTAAAGGGACACAAGCTTGGTAAGTAAGACTGGTGACTGAGGTGGAACACTGACTGAGGGTGTAGAGTAGTACCTGAGTATCTGTGGGTACCTATTACTACCTGAGTGTCTGTGAGTACCTATTATTACCTGAGTGTCTGTGAGTACCTATTACTACCTGAGTATCTGTGAGTGCCTTACTACCTGAGTGTCTGTGAGTACTTATTACTACATGAGTGTCTGTGAGTACCTATTACTACCTGAGTGTCTGTGAGTACTTATTACTACCTGAGTGTTGTGAGTACCTATTACTACCTGAGTGTCTGTGGGTACCCATTACTATCTGAGTGTCTGTGAGTACCTATTACTACCTGAGTGTTTGTGAATACCTATTACTACCTGAGTGTCTGTGTACCTATTACTACCTGAGTGTCTGTAAGTACCTATTACTACCTGACTGCCTGTGAGTACCTATTACTACCTGAGTGTTTGTGACTACCTATTGCTACCTGAGTGTTTGTGAGTACCTATTGCTACCTGCGTGTCTGTGAATACCTATTAGTACCTGTGAGTGTCTGGGAGTACCTGTGAATGTCTGTGAGTACCTGGGAGTAACTGTGAGTGTCTGGGAGTAACTGAGTGTCTGGGAGTACCTGTGAGTACCTGAGGGTCTGGGAGTGTCAATGAGTGTAGTGGAGTACCAGAGGGTGAGAAAGTAGAGTTAGGAAGCTAGGAAACAGCCACACAGGACAGACTTAAATTACTAAGTCCCCATTAGATTAGATTAGTAGGTACAATGCCTGGCGGGTGTGGAGATTCGATTCGGTGTACATCTTGTGGTATGTATACTGTACGTTCCTCGATCATGCGATCAAGGGCGAATACAAATGCACAAAATGTAAGCACGTTGCTTCCCTGGAAGCTCAGGTCCTGAATCTAGGGAAGCAGCTGGCAACACTGAGAGGAATGTCCATACCCAAGGAGAGCTGGGATTGTACCCGACAGGTGCAGGCCGGGGGCCAGCACAGAGGAGGGCGGAGAAACGGAGGTGCAGGCATCAGAGCAGAGTAGATGGGTGACAGTTAGGATGGGTAGAAGGGAAAAAGGCAAGGAGGCCAATCCTGGGCTGGAGCACCCCAATAAATATGGCCCATTGTGTGAGGTTGGGGAAACCAGTCAGGGACCAGCATTGCTTGAGCAGAGCGACGCCCCTAGCTGCCAGGGGAAGAACTCCAGTGAGGCCAGGAGAAAGAGAAAGGAAAGACAGGTTCTGGTGGTAGGGGACTCAATCATTAGAAGAACAGACAGTGCAATCTGTCACAAAGACTATGAGCGCCGAACAGTCTGTTGTTTACCGGGCGCTGGGGTTCGGCACATCACGGATCGGGTGGACAGATTACTGGGTGGGGCTGGGGATGACCCAGCTGTCATGGTACACGTGGGTACCAATGACATGGGTAGAGGAAGATGGAGAGTCCTAAATGATTTCAGGGACTTAGGGGCTAAGTTGAGGAGTAGGACCTCCAAGGTAGTATTTTCATAAATACTACTTGTACCTCGAGCCACACCAGAGAGGCAGCGGGAGATTAGCGAAGTTAACAAGTGGCTGAGGAGCTGGTGTAGTAAGGAGAGTTTCGGGTTCCTGGAGAACTGGGCCGACTTCTCAGTCGGCCACCGGCTCTTTGGTAGGGACGGATTGCACCTAAATGGGGAGGGTGCAACCGTACTGGGTGAGAGGATGGAAAGGTTAGAGGGGCTTTTAAACTAGGTGATGGGGGGGGGTACAGATGTAGAATTAGCCAGGGAGGAGCAAGATTCAGAAGGCACAAATGGGGACATTAGTGGTAGGGTGTTTAGTGTACCTAAATCCAAGGTGGGCATGGGGAAAAATCACTAGAGCAGCTTAAAAACAACATCAAACGAGGATATAGTATGAAACCAGTCAAAATAACGAGTTTTGTATACCAATGCCAGAAGTCTGGCCAACAAGATGGGAGAGCTCGAGCTACTGATGTTTGAGGAGGACTTAGATTTTGTGGGGAATAACAGAGACTTGGTTCGACAGCTCTCATGATTAGATGGCGACCATTCAGGGGTACTCCCTTTATCGCAGGGATAGAGAAGGTAAAAAAGGGGGAGGGGTATATCTGTATATTAAGAACAGGTAAATATGAGGGATGATATTAATACTGGAGCTATGGACGAGGCAGAATCCCTATGGGTAGAACTTAAAAAGGGAAGGCACTATAGGGAAGGTGTCAGGATCTGTGTCATTACATGGGTCACCTGCTGGTGGCACTGTTGTTCCTGGAACTGAGGGGCGCAGTTCCAGGGCCCACCAGCGGGTGTCTCCCAGCAGCTGGACTGTTCTTTTAATTAAGCTGCACCTGAGGAGGACTGCTGAGGGAATATAAGCCCGCCCTTCACTGAGGCTCAGTGCTTCAGTATTTTCTCTGCTAGCCGTGTCCCTGTCTGATCCTGAAACCTGTATCCTGAAACCTGTATCCTGAAACCTGTATCCTGAAACCTGTATCCTGAAACCTGTATCCTGAAACCTGTATCCTGAAACCTGTATCCTGAATGCTGTATTCTGATCCTGTTCCCTGTACCCTGCTTCCTGTACCTGGCTCCCTGCTTTCCTTGTCTCCTGTCCCTGTCCTGTCCTGCTATTGTTTGCTCCATCCTTTTGTATATAGTTTGTTAGGTTCTATTGGGGTTTTGTACTGTTATCATTTATATTTTGTTTACTTGTTTATGGTCATTGGTGTTGGTATTGGAGTGTGTCATTTTGCTTAATAAACTTATTTACATCTTTATCCATCTGGGTCCTGATTCCTTGGTGCAGCCAACTGATCTGATCACCCTTGCTGGATGCCTGCATGTGGTATCCCTGACAGAATACTGAAGCCACTAACGATCAGATCGGTTGCACCTGGGAATTAGGAATTTTCTGGTTGTTGCAAGATGCAGTCAGAGGAGGTCTTTTATTTTTCTTTGCTTGTAACAGAAGACAGGGAATATTGTCGCCAAATTTTGAAAACTTACACTAGCGAGCAGTTGTTGGAATGCATCCGTCTGGCCCACTCGTTTGTTGACCAAGGCAGAGTTTTGTTCAAAGAGATTCAGCCACTTATTCAGCTCTGTGCAGAGTTGGCTTTATCTAATACCCCTAAGGGTGGTGATGATTATTCTCCTCCTTTTAGTGTCTCTCAGGTGGTATCTCTTGTGTGGCTCTTGGAAGATGATAAACCCTATTTTATTGAACATTATTCAGTGTATTCTCCAGAGGCCCTGTTGGATTGCATGACTGCTGTATATTCTCTAATCAGACAAGGGGGTTGTAAATTGAGTTTTGTTCAGGCCTTACTGCAAACCTGGTCAGATCTTTCCAATTTAGCATCAGCTAACTCACACCAATCCACTTCTGCCTCTGGACACCAGTTTTCTCAAAGTTTCTCCTCTCCGTTACCCGTAGCAACCACAGCTGCAGTTAGGTATGGTTTGCTTTCCACTGCTTGTTCATATCCTGGCTTAACGAGTTGCACTTTTCCTGCATTTAACCCTGTGAAAACTTCCTCTACTACCCTGTTGCCCATAGCAACCTCTCAGAAATTCTCCTCTGTAACTGTCTCTCCTTTTCCACCTCCACCATCTCCCAATACTGCCATTTCACTTCCATCTACTTCACAATCTATTCATAGCCCTGCAACCACTAGCAAGATTCCTGTATCTAAACCTAAAAAGAAAAGGAGATTTTTCCCAACACATACAATTATACCTGTTACCCAGCCTGCTGATCCGGTGCCTGTTTCTCAGCCTGCTGTCCCAGTGCCCGCTGTTCTGATGCCCGCTGTTCCAGTGCCCACTGATCTGGTGCCTCCTACGGAGCCTGCTGATCCAGTACCCCCTGAGCTGGTGCCTCCTACTGAGCCTGCTGATCCAGTGCCCACTGATCCGGTGCCTTCTACTGAGCCTGCTGATCCAGTGCCTGCTGTTCTGATGCCTGCTGATCCAGTGCCCGCTGATCTGGTGCCTCCTACTGAGCCTGCTGATCCAGTGCCCACTGTTCTGATGCCTGTTGTTCCAGTGCCTGCTGATCCAGTGCCCACTGATCCGGTGCCTCCTACTGAGCCTGCTGATCCAGTGCCCGTTGTTCTGATGCCCGCTGATCCAGTGCCCACTGATCCAGTGCCTCCTACTGAGCCTGCTGATCCAGTGCCTGCTGTTCTGATGCCTGCTGTTCTGGTGTCCGCTGATCCAGTGCCTCCTACTGAGCCTGCTGATCCAGTGCCCACTGATCCGGTGCCTTCTACTGAGCCTGCTGATCCAGTGCCCGCTGTTCTGATGCCTGTTGTTCCAGTGCCCACTGATCGGGTGCCTCCTACTGAGCCTGCTGATCCAGTGCCTGCTGATCCAGTGCCCGCTGATCTGGTGCCTCCTACTGAGCCTGTTGATCCAGTGCCCACTGATCTGGTGCCTCCTACTGAGCCTGCTGATCCAGTGCCCATTGTTCTGATGCCTGTTGTTCCAGTGCCCGCTGATCCAGTGCCCACTGATCCGGTGCCTCCTACTGAGCCTGCTGATCCAGTGCCCACTGTTCTGATGCCCGCTGATCCAGTGCCCACTGATCCAGTGCCTCCTACTGAGCCTGCTGATCCAGTGCCTGCTGATCCAGGGCCCACTGATCTGGTGCCTCCTACTGAGCCTGCTGATCCAGTGCCCACTGTTCTGATGCCTGTTGTTCCAGTGCCCACTGATCCGGTGCCTCCTACTGAGCCTGCTGATTCAGTGCCCGCTGTTCTGATGCCTGTTGTTCCAGTGCCCGCTGATCCAGTGCCCACTGATCCAGTGCCTCCTACTGAGCCTGCTGTTCTGATGCCTGCTGATCCAGTGCCCGCTGATCTGGTGCCTCCTACTGAGCCTTTTGATCCAGTGCCCACTGATCCGGTGCCTCCTACTGATCCTGCTGATCCAGTGCCCGTTGTCCTGATGCCTGTTGTTCCAGTGCCCGCTGATCCAGTGCCCACTGATCCGGTGCCTCCTACTGAGCCTGCTGATCCAGTGCCCACTGTTCTGATGCCTGCTGTTCCGGTGCCCGCTGATCCAGTGCCTCCTACTGAGCCTGCTGATCCAGTGCCCACTGATCCGGTGCCTTCTACTGAGCCTGCTGATCCAGTGCCCGCTGTTCTGATGCCTGTTGTTCCAATGCCCACTGATCGGGTGCCTCCTACTGAGCCTGCTGATCCAGTGCCTGCTGTTACAGTGCCCGCTGATCTGGTGCCTCCTACTAAGCCTGCTGATCCAGTGCCCACTGATCTGGTGCCTCCTACTGAGCCTGCTGATCCAGTGCCTGCTGTTCTGATGCCTGCTGTTCCCGTGCCCGCTGATCTGGTGCCTCCTACTGAGCCTGCTGGTCCAGTGCCCGCTGTTCTGGTGCCCGCAGATCCGGTGTCTCTTACTCAGCCCGCTAATCCAGTGCCAGCTGATCCCGTGCCCGCTGTTCTGGTGACCACTACCCAGTCTGCTGACCCAGTGCTTGCTGTTCCAGTGCCCGCTGACCCAGTGCCTGCTGTTCCGGTGCCTGCTGATCCGGTGTCTCTTACTCAGCCCGCTAATCCAGTGCCAGCTGATCCCGTGCCCGCTGTTCTGGTGACCACTACCGTGCCTGCTGACCCAGTGCTTGCTGTTCCAGTGCCCGCTGTTCCGGTGACCACTACCGTGCCTGCTGACCCAGTGCTTGCTGTTCCAGTGCCCGCTGACCCAGTGCTTGCTGATCCAGTGCCCGCTGAGCCACGGTCTGCCGCCCTGTTTGATGTGCCACTGTCTGTTGCCCAGCCTGGTGTGCCACTGCCGGACATCCTGCATGCCGCTGGCGCTCCCCTGCTTTATGTCCAGCTTGCCTTCAGTCCCAGTGTTGGGACGTGTGTTGCAATGAGGGCAGGTGTATCCCTAATGTTACGCCTCTTCAGGAACTTGACCTGTGGGGTGCCAAGACGGCTTCCAGACCCTGGTGGTGGGGCGCATGATCAATTGCTGGACTCTGGTGGCACGCCTTCCGGCAAGTTAAAGGACTTTGGCCTAGAGAGTGCTAGAAGACCCGCAGACATGGAGGGGAGACCTTTTTGGACTTTTGGGGTAGAAGCACAATGGAGCGTCCGGAGGCCGCTCCTTAAAGGGGGGGAACTGTCAGGATCTGTGTCATTACATGGGTCACCTGCTGGTGGCACTGTTGTTCCTGGAACTGAGGGGCGCAGTTCCAGGGCCCACCAGCGGGTGTCTCCCAGCAGCTGGACTGTTCTTTTAATTAAGCTGCACCTGAGGAGGACTGCTGAGGGAATATAAGCCCGCCCTTCACTGAGGCTCAGTGCTTCAGTATTTTCTCTGCTAGCCGTGTCCCTGTCTGATCCTGAAACCTGTATCCTGAAACCTGTATCCTGAAACCTGTATCCTGAAACCTGTATCCTGAAACCTGTATCCTGAAACCTGTATCCTGAAACCTGTATCCTGAATGCTGTATTCTGATCCTGTTCCCTGTACCCTGCTTCCTGTACCTGGCTCCCTGCTTTCCTTGTCTCCTGTCCCTGTCCTGTCCTGCTATTGTTTGCTCCATCCTTTTGTATATAGTTTGTTAGGTTCTATTGGGGTTTTGTACTGTTATCATTTATATTTTGTTTACTTGTTTATGGTCATTGGTGTTGGTATTGGAGTGTGTCATTTTGCTTAATAAACTTATTTACATCTTTATCCATCTGGGTCCTGATTCCTTGGTGCAGCCAACTGATCTGATCACCCTTGCTGGATGCCTGCATGTGGTATCCCTGACAGAAGGTAATATTGGGCGTATGCTATAGGCCCCCCAACCAAAGGGAGGAGGGGGAGGCGGACCTCCTTTTACAGATAGGATTGGCAGCAAGGATGGGAAATGTCATTATAATGGGGGACTTTAATTATCCAGATATAGACAGCCAAGGCTCGGCAGTTCCTGAATGTTTTGCAGGACAATTTCATGGGTCAGATGGTGAACACACCGACAAGAAACAATGCGGTACTAGACCTACTGATTACCAACAATACAGACCTGATTACGGATATAGAAATACGGGGCAACTTAGGAAACAGTGACCATAGGTCAATAAGTTTCAGTATTAATTACAGCAATAGGAAACACAAGGGTAATATAAGGACACTGAATTTCAAAAGAGCCAATTTCCCACAACTGCCCTCTCTGTTAGAAAATATCAAATGCAATAGAACCCTGGGAACAAAGAACACGGAGGAAAAATGGGAGTGCTTCAAGAGCATACTTAACAAAGGGATTGGCCAGTGCATTCCAAAGGGAAATAAATTTAAAAGAGCAAAACTAAACCCTGGGTGACTAAACTCCAACATAAAAATGCATATTAATACTAAGGAAAAGGCCTTCAAAAAATACAAGACGGAGGGGTCATGGGCAGCATTCAAGCATTGCAAAGAGTGCAATAAGAAATGTAAAGGCGAAATCAAGGCAGCTAAAATAGAACACGAGAGACATATAGCGGAAGAGAGTAAAAAGAACCCCAAGAAATACTTTAAGTATATAAACAGTAAGAAAGCGAGGCCAGAACACATTGGCCCCATAAAAGACGACAAAGGAAATTTGGCCACAGAGGATAGAGAAAAGGCGAAAGTGTTAAATCATTTCTTCTTTTCAGTCTTCACAAAGAATCGGGGGGCTACACTAACCCAGCTTGGAATGCTAAACTAAATAATACACCTCAGGAAGTACCGCCATGGCTAACAGAAGATAGACTTAGAACTAAACTAAAGAAACTTAACATAAATAAATCACCGGGACCTGATGGCTTGCACCCGAGGGTTCTTAAAGAGCTCAACCAGGTGATTGCCAGACCATTATTCTTGATCTTTAAGGATAGTCTACAGATGGGTATGGTGCCAGCTAATTGGAAAAAAGCCAACGTGGTACCAAAATTTAAAAAAAGGGCCAAGATATATCCCGGGTAACTATGGGCCAGTCAGCCTAACATCAGTAGCCTGCAAGATTTTGGAGGGGATGTTAACCACTTACCGCAAAGTGATGTAGCCCTACGTCGGCAAATTTTGGGGTCCGGGATGATGCCTCTAGCTAGAGACACCATCCCGGTACCGTGGTTTAGAGCCAACGGTCGGCTTTCCGTCGGTGATGACCGATGCGGCTCGGGAGCCGCTCGATCGTTACCCGGGTGAGCAGGAGGGGACGCCCCCCCTCCCGCCGCCTTCCGTGACTTTGAACGGGGCTCCCGTCCCACCGGGAGCCCCGAGCACCCAGTCGGCACGTCCGCCGGCTGGATGGAGTCCCGGTGGATGGAGTCTCAGGTCTTTTGCAGACTCCA
This sequence comes from Pelophylax lessonae, assembly GCF_965119305.1. Classification (NCBI taxonomy): domain Eukaryota; kingdom Metazoa; phylum Chordata; class Amphibia; order Anura; family Ranidae; genus Pelophylax; species Pelophylax lessonae. The sequence goes on along the minus strand of NC_138777.1, from coordinate 87,350,836 downwards.
TCAGGTTTTCGTCCAGAATGGTCCTGTATTTGGCTCCATCCATCTTCCCATCAATTTTAACCATCTTCCCTGTCCCTGCTGAAGAAAAGCAGGCCCAAATCATGATACTGCCACCACCATGTTTGACAGTGGGGATGGTGTGTTCAGGGTGATGAGCTGTGTTGCTTTTACGCCAAACATAACGTTTTGTATTGTTGCCAAAAAGTTTGATTTTGGTTTCATCTGACCAGAGCACCTACTTCCACATGTTTGGTGTGTCTCCCAGGTGACTTGTGGCGAACTTTAAACAACACTTTTTATGGATATCTTTAAGAAATGGCTTTCTTCTTGCCACTCTTCCATAAAGGCCAGATTTGTGCAGTATACAACTGATTGTTGTCCTATGGACAGAGTCTACCACCTCAGCTGTAGATCTCTGCAGTTCATCCAGAGTGATCATGGGCCTCTTGGCTGCATCTCTGATCAGTCTTCTCCTTGTATGAGCTGAAAGTTTAGAGGGACGGCCAGGTCTTCGTAGATTTGCAGTGGTCTGATACTCCTTCCATTTCAATATTATCGCTTGCACAGTGCTTCTTGGGATGTTTAAAGCTTGGGAAATCTTTTTGTATCCAAATCCAGATTTAAACTTCTCCACAACAGTATCTCGGACCTGCCTGGTGTGTTCCTTGTTCTTCATGATGCTCTCTGCGCTTTAAACGGACCTCTGAGACTATCACAGTGCAGGTGCATTTATACAGAGACTTGATTACATACAGGTGGATTCTATTTATCATCATTAGTCATTTAGGTCAACATTGGATCATTCAGAGATCCTCACTGAACTTCTGGAGAGAGTTTGCTGCACTGAAAGTAAAGGGGCTGAATAATTTTGCACGCCCAATTTTTCAGTTTTTTATTGTTAACAAAGTTTGAAATATCCAATGAATTTCATTCCACTTCATGATTGTGTCCCACTTGTTGTTGATTCTTCACAAAAAATTACAGTTTTTATATCTTTATGTTTGAATCCTGAAATGTGGCAAAAGGTCGCAAAGTTCAAGGGGGACGAATACTTTTGCAAGGCATTGTAACTATGTATAGACATACAGTATCTCACAAAAGTGACTACACCCTCACATTTTGTAAACATTTTATTATATCTTTTCATGTGATAACACTCAAGAAATGATACTTTGCTAATATGTAAAGTAGTAAGTGTACAGCTTGTATAACAGTGTAAATTTGCTGCCCCCTCAAAATAACTTAACACACAGCCATTATTGTCTAAACCACTGGCAACGAAGTGAAAATGTCCAAATTGGGCCCAATTAGCCATTGTCCCTCTCTGGTGTCATGTGACTTGTTAGTCTTACAAGGTCTCAGGTGTGAATGGGGAGCACAGTGTGTTAAATTTGATGTTATCGCTCTCACTCTCTCATACTGGTCACTGGAAGTTCAACATGGCACCTCATGGCAAAGAACTCTCTGAGGATGTGAAAAAAAGAATTGTTGCTCATGGAAAAAAAAAAAAAAAAAGAATTGTTTATCTACATAAAGATGTCCTAAGCTATAAGAAGATTTCCAAGACCCTGTAACAGAGCTGCACGGTGGCCAAGACCATACAGTGGTTTAACAGGACAGGTTTCATTTAGAACAGGCCTCGCCATGGTCGACCAAAGGCGTTGCGTGCACTTGCTCAGTGTCATATCCAGAGGCTGTCTTTGGGAAGTAGACGTCTGAGTGCTGCAAGCATTGCTGCAGGGGCTGAAAGGGTGAGGGGTCAGGCTGTCAGTGCTCAGGCCATATGCCGCACACTGCATCAAATTGGTCTGCATGCGCCGGCCTGTAGTTTGATGCCGGTGGAGATCGCGGTCCTGCTGGTGCTATGCGAGGGGGCCCTACTTGCCTCGTATATACTTTGCGCTCGCTGGATCCTCTGATCTAGTTGCCGGAGGTGTGCCCTTTTCTGTTTCTCTCTAGTTGATACTGGTACTTCCCATCATTCCTTGGGACCCCTTTGGTCACCTCAGGCAGCCTCATACCAAGGTTAACTGTAGCATTTTATGTGTATTAATTGCTCAGTTCTTGTATTAGGGCATATCTGTTGTACATGTTTTTGGCATGCCTGTACATAAATAAAGAATTTATAAAAAAAATTGGTCTGCATGGCTCAAGTCCCAGAAGGAAGCTTCTTCTAAAGATGTTGCACAAGAAAGTCCGCAAACAGTTTGCTGAAGACAAGCAGACTAAGGACATGGATTACTGGATCCATGTCCTGTGGTCTGATTAGACCAAGATAAACGTATTTTGTTCACATGGTGTCAAGCGTGTGTGGCGGCAACCAGGTGAGGTGTACAAAGACAAGTGAGTCTTGCCTACAATCAAGCATGGTGGTGGGAGTGTCATGGTCTGGGGCTGCATGAGTGCTGCTGGCACAGTTCATTGAGAGAAGCATGAATACCAACATGTACTGTGACATACTGAAGCAAAGCATGATCCCCTCCCTTTGGAGACTGAGCCACAGGGCAATATTCCAACATGATAACGGCCCCAAATACACCTTCAAGATGACTACTGCCTTGCTAAAGAAACTGAGGGTAAAGGTGATGGACTGCCCAAGCATGTCTCCAGATCTACACCCTATTGAGCATCTGTGGGGCATTCTCAAACGGAAGGTGGAGGAACGCAAGGTTTCCAAAATCCATCAGCTTCGTGATTTCTTCATGGAGGAGTGGAAGAGGACTCCAGTGGCAACCTGTGAAGCTCTGGTGAACCATGCCCACGAGGGTTAAGGCAGTGCTGGAAAATAATTATGGTCACACTAAATATTGACACTTTGGGCCCAATTTAGACATTTTTCACTTAGGGGAGTAATTACTTTTGTTGCCAGCAGTTTACACATTAATGGCTGTTTGTTGAGTTATTTTGAGGGGAAATCAAATATACACTATTATACAAGCTGTACACTCACTATTTTAAATTGTAGCAAAGTGTAATTGCTTCAGTGTTGTCACATGAAAAGATATAATAAAATATTTACAAAAATGTGAGGGATGTACTTACTTTTGTGAGATACTGTAAATTAACTGAATGAACTCTCTTTTTCTCCTGGGTAAAAAGGGATCTTGTAATAACATTAACCTGCATCGGTTCGGGAATCTTAGAACCCGGAGGAACTTTTGGATCCTTCTGAACGAGCTAGTAGAGAAACACGTGCCAAAATGACTTCCAATTATTCCCAGTCTCTCCTTCCTTCTTTCTGTAAGTCTCTGATCAATTTGGACACATAATTGGATGAAAGCCTTGAGATCATTAGGAGTTTCTTCTTTTACCTGTTCAGAGAACCCTTGGCAGAACGGACGTTTTTTGCGCTGCTGGGTTCCAAGTGGCATCTGTGATCTAGCGTTGAAATTCAGCTGTGTACTCAACAGTGGAGCATCTATCCTACCCTACCGCAAACTATGCAACTTTGCTTCGGCAGTAGCACAGAGATTGGGATCATTAAAAACGTGTTAAATCACAGTCACAAACATCTCAAAATTATTCAGAGTTGCGCTGTCTTGTAAGGGGAGACTCAAGCTACCGCCTCCTCAGTCAGGAGGTTGATAACGAACAATACCTTCTTTTTATCAGAAACAAATGCAGCCGGTTGCATTTGGAAATATTTGTGACACTGATTAAAGAAACTGCTGTAATGGCGACAGCCTCAATTGAACTTGAGCAGGAGAGGCCTACATTAGTTAGCATAATTTTTGGAATTTTCTCATGTTGCCTTTTCACCACACTTTCCAGTTTTGCAATTTTTTTTGGTAGGTAACACCAAACTCTTGCAGCTTTGTAATTTGCTGTCTGAAAGGAGTCAAAGCATTTGCTATAGCGGCCCTCATGTTTGTGCTAGTTGTTCTGTCACAGTCAGGGGTCAGGCTCAGAGACCAGTAGCTATAGCAGTAAAGAGGCTCCCATCGGCCAGCAGAATAAGTAAACAAGCAGGTCACCATGGTGGATGATACAGGTTCGCCTGAGGTGCAGGGACCAAGTACTGGTGGAGCTCCTGGCGAAGGAGATTAATTTTATTGCATGTTAGTACCAGGCCACAATCCACAGGATTGCCCAACCAGGAGGTAAAAAAGCCAGAGTCCAGTAGCAGATATAGATATAGCAGGTATGAATCAAGCAGAAATGTAGTTAGTAAACAAGCCAAAGGATGGTAACATGTAGTTGCAGGTTGAGATCAAACAGAAGCATAGTCAAGGAACAAACCAAAGGTCTGTGATGAGTGGTAGTGGAGATAAGGGCAGCTGCAGGTACGCAAAGGAGCAAGATATCAGCTGGAGAGAGCAGAATAATCTGGACAACAGGAAGCACAAAGACATGGCGTAAATAAGAAAGTTCATGGAAGGAGCAAAAAGTTCAAGATTTACCAGAAACAAGAGACAAACAAGAAAGTCCAAAGGATCAACCAGGGAGCTGTCCAACAACGCAGGTGGCTCAGCACCACTGTCGCATATAGCAGAGATTATGGGTTCAGATCCCGGTCCTGAAACGGAGGCTGAAGGGCTTTGAGGGAGGTAGGGTGCATACAGTACTTTTTGAGGGGTAGAGGGGAGATCTGGGGCTGAGTAGCTCCCACCATCTACAGACCAATGCTTAAGTTCCCTGGAAAAAATGCAGATTGACTTATGCTGATGGAAATACAGGTTCACCAAAATTATAAAGCTGAAAGCCATGTAAAGGGAGCACAGACTTTGTTATTGCTGGTCCCAATATAAGCAGTCTTTGAAGCACAAAGTCATAAGAGTCTTGGAGAGGGAGAGAGAGGGAGGTATGAACATTACCCCTTTCTTCACTCAACCCCCCCCCCAATTCCCTTGTTGTCTTTTGCCTCTTAGTATAATGGGGGGGGGGGTTAGTAACTCAGTTTGTGTTCATGCCTCTATCCCTGACTTGCATTCTCCACCCCACTGTAGTTTACTCTAATGTAAACAAACATTGTCCAAATAGGTGCAAGAGATAGTGAAGGCAGATCTCTGAGCAGTCTTCCCTCATTCCTGAGAGGTCACCCTCTCTGCCTGCTTTCTTCCACCCGATTAAGGCTACTAATGGGAGGGAGCAGAGAGCAGATGCCTCCCTCCAGCAGCCAGCCCCCAGAGAGTAAACAGAATAAGCAAAAAGCCAACAACTCTTGTGTAAAGATAGCAAGCTCTTATGTATGTCTATTGCCCTTCTATTATTATTTTTACATGACAGGTTTTCAGTGGATTGCATTTTTGGCAGATTGTTTGCTAGAAACAAAAAAATGTTACCTTTAGCATGCTTTTCCTACACCAGGCCCAATGTGCTCAAGCTTTGACTCTAATAGTAATGCTTGAAACAACTGAAGCAATGGAGGCTTATTTTATAAACTGGAGGAAAAGAAAATACTCACAGCTGCCCACTGCAACCAAAAATCATACAAAATCAGGCAGAAATGTATCTATATTTTTATTGTAAAAAAATTAATAATAATTCCTGATTTTGTTATTTATTTTTTTATATTCTAAAAAATAGTATATTATTATTTTTATTGCTTGTAAGACATTCAGTTACAACTCTAGTCTCTAATAATGAGATGTCAATAAATTAGAAACAACCATATAAAAATCTTGCCAATCTAGAAACATTTTTTTTAAAGGGGTTCCAATATCTAAATTGCCAGTTTTATTAAATGTGGGCATTACTTTCCAACTATTACCATACTTGGAGCAGATTTTTGGCAGACAGAAGTACAGTATGTTTGCCTTTGCACTGGCAATTGAAGAGATGAAGTCTTAGATCTCAGATTAAAATGTCTTGTTTTACCAGAAATTGCTGCTGACCTTTCCTGAATTTAAAGTGGTTCTAAAGGCAGAAGGTGCATTGAATGCATTAAGATAAAAAACTGCATCCCCCCTCAGACCCCATAATACTTACCTGAGCCCCATCTCAATCCAGAGATATTGTATGAAAGACCCAGCTGTCCACAACACTCCTTCCTGATTGGTTCAGACACAGCAGCAAGCGCCATTGGCGCCCACTGCTGGCATTTAAAGTCAGTGAGCCAATAAGGAGAGAGAGGGGGCTGTGTCTGAATGGATACACAGAGTAGTGGCTCGGCTCAGGTGCCCCCATACCAAGCTGCGTGGGCACTCAGCAGGAGAGAGGGGCCAGGAGTGCTGGCGGGGGACCCGAGAAAAGGTGGATTAGGGCTGCTCTGTGCAAAACCACTGCACAGAGCAGGTAAATATAACATGTTTGCTTTTTTTAAACATAAAAGAAAACAGACATTAGTATCAATTTAAGTAAAGGGCTGCCAGTGGGTGGCAATTTCACAAACACAACCACCTGCAAGTAGGGCTGTATTTAAAGTGGTTGACAATTCTCACGTATACCCAGTGATGTGATTAACCTCAGGTGATACACAGAGATGAAACAAATCCTCCTAAATAAATTGTACATGATTATCTGCAACCATTTCTTCTATAGATCATTAAAAACACAGCCCAAATTATTTTTTTCTCAGCTTTAGGAGGCCGAGATCTGAAGTCTCACAGTGCAGATCTCAGTGAGGGGAGCTCTGAGCCCTGATTGGAGGAAAGGGACACACCCTTCCTTCTCACAGTACAAAGGAACATTGCACAACTGTGGCTGTAAATCACAGGCTATGTGCTGGAGTTCGCCCCTCCCATCACCTTTTTATTTCTTGGTGTCGTAAAAGCCTGCCAGAATTGACTCATGGTGATAGCAGAGAGAAATCATATTCAGTGCTTTGGATAGAGACAAATACACCGTACAGAAGGATGGCCTTCATATTTCATGTCTGAGGCCTACAACTAGAGTTGAGCGGACACCTGGATGTCCGTGTTCGGCGGGTTCGGCCGAACTTGAAAAAAAAGTCCAGGTCCGTGTCCCGGATTTTTTCCGAACTTTACCCGGACACCGAACCCCATTGAAGTCAATGGGGACCCGAACTTTCAGGCTCTAAAACACCAATGGAAAGGGCTAGAGTGCTGCAAATGGCAGCAAAATGTAGTTAGGAGCATGGCAATTGCTCTGCAAACAAATGTGGATAGGGAAATAACTTAAAACAACAAAAAAAACTGAAAAATAAAACAATTTTCTTCATCTGTGAAGGACGAGGCCCATATGGTGTAGGAGGGAGGTTGAGGTGGCGGTGGATGTGGCGGTCTAGGTGGAAGCGGCGGTGGAGGGGGACGAGGTATTCAACAGTGCTTTTTTTTTTTAATTTTAAATTAGGGTACACCCCAAAAGAGTGAGAAAGATCAAAGATATAACAATGGCTGGGTAAGGTCGGTATCCATCTCTATTCTGCACAAGGTACAGAAAAGTCCTGTGGGATCCATGCCTGGTTCATTTTAATGAACGTGAGCTTGTCCACATTGTCTCTGGACAGGCGGCTGTGATTGTCGGCCCCCAGCCGTGCTAAATACACGTTCAGATAATACACTGGCTGCAGGGCACGCCAGCACCTCCAAGGCGTAAAGGGCAAGCTCAGGCCATGTGCCTAACTTGGAGACCCAGAAGTTGAAGGGGGCAGACCCGTCATTCACTACATGTAGGCGTGTGCACACATACTGCTCCACCATGTTGGTGAAATGCTGCCTCCTGCTAAGACGTTCCATATGAGCTGCTGGTGCTGCTGTTTGTTGTGGCGTGCTGACAAAGCTTTTCCACATTTCGGCCATGCTAACCCTGCCTTCTGAGGTGCTGGCGGTGCCCTGGTTGCGTTGGCGACCTCTTCCGCCTCCTTCTCTGCCTTGGCCTTGTGCTTCCACTGTGGCCCCGCTGTCAGGTGGGAATGCCAGCAGCATCGCGTCTACCAGTGCGCGCTTGTACTCGCGCATCTTGCAATCGCGCTCCAGTGAGTGAATTACGGACGGTACGTTTGTCCTTGGAACGGGGATCCAGCAGCGTGGCCACCCAGTAATCAGCACAAGTTAGAATGTGGGCAACTCGGCGGTCGTTGTGGAGACACTGCAGCATGTAATCGCTCATGTGTGCCAGGCTGCCCAGAGGCAACGAAAGGCTGTCCTCTGTGGGAGGTGTATCGTCTGTGTCCTCTGTATCCCCCCAGCCACGCAAAAGTGATGACCATGAGCTGGCCTGGGTGCCACCCTGCTGTGAACATGGTTCCATCTCCTCCTCCATCTCCTCCTCCTCATCCTCCTCATCCTCCAGAACTGTGCCCCTGCTGGACAATTGTGTACATGGCGTTTGTGTGTGCAGGAACCCACCCTCGGAGCCACTTGCGAATGACTGCCCTGAAAGCCTTGGAAATGTTACCTCTTCATCCTCCTCCTCCTCATCCTGTGCCACATCCTCTTCCATCATCGCCCGAATCGTTTTTTGAAGGAGGCATAGAAGTTAGATAGTTAAGCTGACAACGGCGTCATCGGCACTGGCCATGTTGGTGGAGTACTCAAAACAGCGCAACAAGGCACACAGGTCTCGCATGGAGGCCCAGTTATTGGTGGTGAAGTGGTGCTGTTCCGCAGAGCGACTCACGAGTGCATGCTGCAGCTGAAACTCCACTATGGCCTGCTGCTGCTCGCACAGTCTTTCCAGCATGTGCAAGGTGGAGTTCCATCTTGTGGGCACGTCACATATGAGGCGGTGAGCGGGAAGGCCGAAGTTACGCTGCAGCGCTGACAGGCGAGCAGCAGCAGGGTGAGAACGCCGAAAGTGCGCACAGACGGCCCACACTTTCTGCAGCAGCTCTGACATATCTGGGTAATTTTTAATGAACCTCTGCACCACCAAATTCAGCACATGCGCCAGGCAAGGGATGTGCGTCAAACCGGCTAGGCCCAGAGCTGCTATGAGATTTCGCCCGTTTTCGCACACCACCAGGCCGGGCTTGAGGCTCGCTGGCAGCAACCACTCATTTGTCTGCTGTTCCATGCTCCTCCACAACTCCTGCGCGGTGTGTGGTTTTTCCCCCAAACAGGCAAGTTTTAAAACTGCCTGCTGTCGTTTACCCCTGGCTGTGCTGAAGTTGGTGGTGAAGGTGTTACGCTGACTGGATGAAGAGGTGGTAGAGGATGAGAAAGCGGAGTAGGAGGAGTTAGGAACAGGAGGCAAACTGAAGCGCCCTGCAATCCTCGGCAGTGGAAGATGCGCCCCAAAAATTTGGAAGGTGTATCTCACACGTACCGATACAGACTATGCCGCAATTTAATTATTTTTACCCCAAAGGGTGTAGATTGAATAGCGGAATAGAAAATATTATATAAAAAGGTGTATCTCACACGTACAGACCCAGACTAGGTCCCGATTACAATTTTTTGTACCCTAAAGGCAGGATGAGGAGTAGGAGGAGTTCGGAACAGGAGGCAAATTGAAGCACCCTGCAATCCTCGGCGGTGGAAGATGCGCCCCAAAAATTTGGAAGGTGTATCTCACACGTACTGATACAGACTATGCCACAATTTAATTCTTTTTACCCCAAAGGGTGTAGATTGAATAGCGGAATAGAACATTTTTTATAAAACGGTGTATCTCACACGTACAAACACAGACTAGGCCCCGATTACAATTTTTTGTACCCTACAGGCAGGATGAGGAGTAGGAGGAGTTCGGAACAGAAGGCAAACTGAAGCACCCTGCAATCCTCGGCGGTGGAAGATGCGCCCCAAAAATTTGGAAGGTGTATCCCACACGTACCGATACAGACTATGCCGCAATTTAATTCTTTTTACCCCAAAGGGTGTAATTGAATAGCGGAATAGAAAATATGATATAAAAAGGTGTATCTCACACGTACAGACCCAGACTAGGCCCCAATTACCATTTTTTGTACTCTAAAGGCAGGATGAGGAGTAGGAGGAGTTGGGAACAGGAGGCAAACTGAAGCACCCTGCAATCCTCGGCGGTGGAAGATGCGCCCCAAAAATTTGGAAGGTGTATCTCACACGTACCGATACAGACTATGCCGCAATTTCATTTTTTTTTACCCCAAAAGGGTGTAGATTGAATAGCGGAATAGAAAATATGATATAAAATTGGTGGTTTTTCAATAGCACATGTGAACACAGCAGTGTCTTATGTTTTATGTCACGGTCAGCTCAGCAGCAGGCTATGAAGGGAAAAAAAAAATTCCCCTTTAACTTTGTAATTTTTAAATAGCAGATTAGTACACACTATGCCACAATTAAATTTTTTTTTAACCCAAAAGGGTGTATATTGAATAGTGGAATAGAAAAAAAGTATATAAAATTGAAAATCACTCAATAGCACATGTGAACACAGCAGTGTCTTATGTCACGGCCAGCTCTGCAGCAGGCTATGAAGGGAAAAAAAAAATTCCCCTTTAACTTTGTAATTTTTAAATAGCAAATTAGTACAGACTATGCCACAATTTAATTTTTTTTAACCCAAAATGGTGTATATTGAATAGTGGAATAGAAAAAAGTATAGAAAATTGAAAATCACTCAATAGCACATGTGAACACAGCAGTGTCTTATGTCATGGTCAGCTCTGCAGCAGGCTATGAAAGGAAAAAAAAAAAATTCCCCTTTAACTTTGTAATTTTTAAATAGCAGATTAGTACAGACTATGCCACAATTTAATTTTTTTCAACCCAAAAGGGTGTATATTGAATAGTGGAATAGAAAAAAGTATATAAAATTGAATATCACTCAATAGCACATGTGAACACAGCAGTGTCTTATGTCACGGTCAGCTCTGCAGCAGGCTATGAAGGGAAAAAAAAAAATTCCCCTTTAACTTTGTAATTTTTTAAATAGCAGATTAGTACAGACTATGCCACAATTTAATTTTTTTGAACCCAAAAGGGTGTATATTGAATAGTGGAATAGAAAAAAGTATATACAATTGAAAATCACTCAATAGCACATGTGAACACAGCAGTGTCTTATGTCACGGTCAGCTCAGCAGCAAGCAGGCTATGAAGGGAAAAAAAAAAAAAATTCCCCTTTAACTTTGTAATTTTTAAATAGCAGATTAGAACAGCAATCTGTAGTAAAATATAGCTGAACGCTGCACACAACAGACTGATAAAAATATATTTTTTCCTCCCTCCTCCTCCTCCTCCTCCTCCTCAGTGGGCTCAAGTGAGGACAAAAAGATCGTTCACTGCACCACCCCCCACACTGCAAAATCGATGTAGATCGCTAACGGACGATTGTTCTGTCCCTGCCTAATCTCTCCAGCCTGTCCCTAAAATGCTCAAATAACTTTCCCTGCCTACACTCCGACGTGTCCCTGCATTCTTTTCGGGCACAATTTTTCACTGTCTGTCCCTAATCAGCAGCCAGCACGTATGATGTGTGCTCTCTCCCTAAACTACAGCATGCACCGCGCTGTGTCTCTCGAACTTATAAAGACATGGGTCACATGCTTCAGATGGCCAATCACAGCTACTAATACATTAGTAGGCATGGCTGGGATGGCTTAAGGCACACCAGTTAAACGCTTGTTGATTGGCTGTTGAAAGCCCGCCATTAAAAGCGCGCCATTACATACAAAACAGGAAATAAAATTACCGAACACGGATTTTAAACCCGAACATACAGTAAAGTTTTCGGGTCCGTGTCCGGGTAGCAAAAATCCAATTATCCGGTACGAACCCGAATAATACAGTCCGTGTTCGCTCAACACTACCTACAACCACTTTAAAATAACTTTTAAATTTGAATGTTAAAGAATTTGTGAGTTATTGCCTGGGGAAGCTTTTGAGTAAAGAGGGAAGCATCAAACTTCAACATTTGCAATTTATGTTTTTCCTTATTATACTGTCTAAATATAGCCCTGCCTGCAGGGGAAAACTGGCATTGTGACAGGGCCATTTAAACATATTGGAGCTCTTAAAATACTATTTCACACAAGGGAAACATTTAGTTTACTGATCTTAATAAACAAAAGTGGCTTGGAATACCTGCAGATGTTTGAAGGGACTTTGATTGTTCAGGGAGACCCCGGCAGATCACTGGGGACATTATTTAACCTCCAGTTTCTGTAAATAAGCTCACTATTTAAATGTAGACACAGTATGTATTTATTAAAAATCAGCACAATTCTTTCTTACAGTGTTTAAAGTTTGTGTTACTGACCACATAAGGTCACGAAAACCTGATAAACAAAGAAAGGGAAATATAAACACATTCCTGCAAAAAGTGCTTGAGTATCCGAGCCTAACTGCAAGGCAACAGTTATTCACCTTGAAGGCCTCATTCACAGGGGCATACTTAAAGTGGAGCTCTCTTTATTTCCTCCACCCCTCTGCTGCCATATTTGGCACCTTTCAGGGGGGAGGGGGGAGCAGGTAACTATTTTTGACAGGTACCCATCCCCACTTCTGGGAGACCTTCCCTCCTCCTTCAACCGCTGCGCCATTCAGAAAATGCAGCGCAGTTGGCCGGTTTCCCTTACAAGGAATGGCAGCAGCAGAACCCCTGGCAGCAGGAGCACCGATTGAAAAATCGGCTCGGGTGCCAACATCATGGGATCCCTGGATAGGTAAGTGTCCTAATATTAAAAGTCAACGGCTACAGTATTTTTAGTAGATGATTTTTAATTTGTGGAGGGGGGGGGGGGGAATTAGGATAGAGCTCCACTTTGAAGCAGAATTTCGCCTCAACCCTCCAACAGCATTTTTTTAAACCTCTGAACCCGGTTGTGTGCACAATTCAGATACTCACCCACCCAGGGTATCCAGCGCTGTCCTGCTGCCACCATGTTGCTTTTGTCACTGCTCGGTCCTGTGCCACCATGTTGCTTCTGACATCACTGAAAGGCCTGTCGGTTCCTCTGGGATCAGCCACACCTCCCAATGACGTGGCACTAGGCTCGCCCCTCTCCTCCTTTCTGAATAAAGGGCTATGCCTCCTAGGATACGTGACATGCATATCTTAGGAGGCACAGAGAGCATTGTGCATGTCATTCACCTAGGTGAATGACGTGTATGGGGGTCGGGGCTGCACATTTTGTACAAAGAAAAGGTAAATAAACAAAACATAACAAAGACAGCACTATTCATGTAGCATAGGGGAGGAGGGCAAAGATCTGCTTTAGGCGTACACCCGTTTGAGGGCCGTGTTTAGTGTTCCTGTGCACCCATATGCAGACATTCCCATTCATATCAATTGAAACACAGCACCTCTACAGACACAGCTGTTGTTCCCAGTTTGGTATCTGTGTGGGTGCGGGTGTGTGTCTCCAAACACACACAATCTATTTCAGATAGGGAGCAGCTTCTGCATCCGTGTAACTGCTGCACTGCAACATACATGAATGAGACTGCCTGCGTGTGGATGCATGGAACACCTGTGTATCCCGTTTGGGAAAGCACAGCCCTCATATGGGTGTATGCTTAAGTACGCCAAAGTGAACGAGGCCTAAGAGTAAGGTGACCAGATTTTTAAAATGAAATCCAGGGACATATTTTTTTTTTTTTTCATTTGCAAATGGCAAAGGACTGCATAATACACAGAGCGCTGGGTACAGGACTACGTAATACACAGAGTGCTGGGTACAGGACTGCATAATACACAGAGTGCTGAGTACTGGACTAGATAATACACAGATCGCTGGGCAAAGGACTGCATAATATGCAGGAGGGTTTTAGGCATAGAGTATAGGGTTCAGAGGTTTGCTATGCACAGAGGACACTTCTGACCCCACATCCATAGCTCACCTCTGCACCCTTCTCTCAAAGATTATCTTTGCAGCCACCTCTTAGTCCTTCCCCCACAACAACTAATCCAGGACATTTTTTTTATTTTTTATTGGCAAATGGCACAGGACTGCATAATACACAGAGCGCTGGGTAGAGGACTAAGTAATACACAGAGTGCTGGGTACAGAACTGCATAATACACAGAGCGCTGGGTACAGGACTACATAATACACAGAGTGCTGGGTACACGACTACATAATACACAGAACGCTGGGCACAGGACTTCATAATACACAAAACGCTGGGTACAGGACTACATAATACACAAAGCACAGGACTGCATAATATACAGAGCGATGCGTACAAGACTACATAATACACAGAGCACTGGGCACAGGATGGCATAATACACAGAGTGCTGGGTACAGGACTGCGTAATACACAGAGTGCTGGGTGCAGGACTACATAATACATAGAGCACTGGGTACAGGACTACATAATACACAGAGCGCTGAGCACAGGACTGCATAATACACAGAGCACTGGGTACAGGACTAAATAATATACAGAGCACTGGGCACAGGACTGCATAACACACAGAGCACTGGGCACAGGAAAGCATAATACACAGAGCGCTGAGCACAGGACTACATAATACACAGTCCAGTTCTGAACCCTGCTCCCCCACTGCCCTCACCTGTGTACAAACAGATCCCCCTCCATCTACTCACCTCCCATTCTCCGCCCTCCACACAGTCATTTTTGGCTCTGCCTCTCCTCCACTGAACAGCAGCAAGAGCGGCAGTGAGATCGTCCAGCAGGGGGCATCTGCATCTGAGCCAGCAGGCTGTTTCTCAGCCAGCATGGGATGCAGGGGCGTAACTACAGGGGTTGCAGGGGTTGCAATCGCTACCGGGCCCCATGCTCCAGGGGGCCCGGTAGCAAACCAGTGGGTGAACTTCCAGGATCGCAAAGGTCACACTTGCAACCGGACCCTGGCATTGCACCACTGTGGGGAGGCCCCAAGATTGCAGGAAGGGGGCCCACTGCAGAACTTGTGAAAGAATCCTGCTGCGGGACCGTAATAAAAGGCCATGCAACGAGTGTAAAGAGCCCCAGGATTAGTGGGAAGAGCCCTGGGCTTGAAGGTAAGGGCCCCGGCCAGGGGTCTGGGGGGCCCTTCATGGTTTCTTGCATCAGGGCCCTGAAGGTTCTAGTTACGCCTCTGATGGGATGCCCTGTCTACATTAATCCAGGCCCTGAATCCGGGGACAAAGCCGAGGACAGACTTGGACCGGGGACAGTGTCCTCAATACGGGGACTGTCCCAAGAAACCAGGGACATCTGGTCACCCTACCTAAGAGATAGTTGCACATGATGACTACATGTGTCCTTTATTATTTACCACTACTTTGCATTGTTTAAAAATGTGAGCATTATAATTATTAATAAATCATTGCTGGTATACAGACTATCATCGACAGTATTAAAAAATGCTTTATACATTGCTAGCACTCAACAACATGATTTATCAGCCATGGAGCCTACTGAAATGTCTGCAGTAAATCCTTATTTCAATGCACTTGACTACATATATCCATACATATATACATATAACAGGAAACAGTCCCATCTACTGGTAAACAATGAAAATGACATCCTAAACAGTGAACATACAAATATACTGTATGTATGCAAAGTACATTTAAGAATAAACTGTCATACCAGAACAACTACCAGTTGAAATTCCACCAGACTCCTAATACTATAGACAGATGTAAGAACAGCACTGCTACGATAAGCAGCATCCCAGTGTAAAGAGAAGATATTTAATCAAGAAAATATTTTATTGAAAATGAGAATAATTGTACAACTTTCAATAGGCATAACAATCTTATACAAGTTTCAACGTTTACAATTTAAGGTACATTAAAAAATCGTATGCATTCACACAGCAGGGTCTCGCTCGACATTTCTCGGGAATGTATTATACCAGCGTGCAAGATGTGCAATCCCATACAAAGCAGTAGAAAACATAAACCTTGTACCTGTTACAGGCTGCATAGCATGTATGATAAAGAAGAAAAGCAAAGAAAAAAAGAAACAAAAACAGCAAAAAGAGGGGGGAGAGAGAAAATGAACAGACAACCAGGGGAAAACTCCCCTCCAACCATAATTACTTTACCTCAGTATAATACTCCTCAACTCTCCAAAATCCTGGTAAGGATCAATTGATTTGGTGCCAAACATCTAACCATGGTTGCCACAGTGAAAAGAATTTCCTGGGCACGTTGCGATGCTGATATTTAAATGTTTCCCGTATAAGAGCTGCATTCACCTGTTACACCCATTGTTTCTTGGTAGGAACACGCAAAGACATCCAGTATATGGCGATTCATTAGTGGGCGATAAATAGCTATCACAATGACTGCCTTTGGACCCAACGACTCCTCCTCCAAGGCTCCCAACAAACATACCACCGGGTCTCTAGGAAGCCGAAAATGAAATACCTGTGAAATAGTACCTATGACTTCTGTCCAATATCGAAATAACTTAGGACATCTCCATATCATATGCAACAAGTCACTATGTTCTTGTTCTCATTTTGGACAAAGAGGAGTATCTCTACTTCCCCATTTATGCAGCTGAATTGGTGTTCTGTAAGCTCTATGCATTAGAAACAGGTGAGAAAGTCTCTGAGATGTCGACACAGAAACCCTAGTCAAGGAGGACAGGCACAGCTCCCATGTATCATCATCGATAGTGCCCAGATCCCTCTCCCACCACCCCACCCCCCCCCTACCACCTACATTTCAGTACAAATGTTCTCTGCAAGGCATTGAATATACCGGCATTCAACTTAGATATCATACCTTTTTGTCTTTTGCCAACAATATATCTGTAAGTAAGGGATGTTCAGTTAACTTGAAGATGGAAAGCCTAGCTTGAGAGTTAAGAGTGTGTCTAAGCTGTAAAAACCTGTAGAATTGGGTTCTAGGTAGAGGATACTCAGCTTGTAGATCTGTAAAAGACTTGAGAGTGTCATTCGAATATAATTGAAACATATATATGATCCCCGCCTCCTCCCACTGACCAAATCCCTCAAGTTTCACCAGCTCCTGTTAGTGGGAATTATGCCATATCAGAGTACCGGGCAAAAAGCCGTTTAAACCCAAAATTGACTTTACACCGGTCCACAGTTTAGTAAGAAGCGTGATCGTTGGGACTTTCTTCTCTATGTGGATAAATCCTGCCTCCAAGTATATCATGGCCTAGTACACAATGGACCCTGGTACTCTTAGGGCCCTAATGGAATCCTGTAAGTCAATGTGTCCCCACCCCCCTAGTTTTTGCATCTGAGAAGCCAGGTAGTATGCTTTAGAGTGCGGAACTGCCATATCACCCTGTTCCTTACCCAATTGTAGTGTAGATAAGCTAATTCTAGGTGTCTTCTTCACACCATATTAATTCCCGGAATTGGGAGTCAATGCGAGCAAACCACTTCCGGGGTATCCACACTGGAGAGTTATTAAATATATAAAGCAATTGAGGAGCCCAAACCATCTTAATCAGATTTATTCTGCCAACTACAGATAATGGGACCAGGACCAGGATGCACACTTTTCCCGGAATTTACGCAAGAATCCGCGAATAAAGCATCCTTGCCTGGCTTCAACAACACCACAATTATAGATTCATTCATTGACTGGGGTAAGGTCCCTGACTGGAACGCATTGTTATATACCTTCAACAAAATAGGTATTAGATGTTCTGCATATTGCCCATAGACCTCAGACAGAAGGCCATCCAGCCCAGGAGATTTCCCCTTAGGGGTCATTTTTAATGCTTTCCTGAATTCCTCTTAAGTCAAAGGAGCATCTAGCATCTATCATCTCTGCATCCAGGGCCGATAGGCGAGGCAGGTAACAGGATTCCAAAAAGGAATTAGTTTCTCTGTGTCAGAAGGATGTACCTTAGAGGAGTATAGATCCTGATAAAATGAACGGAAAGTCTGAAAAATATCCTGAGTGGAACTTTTCAGCGATCCCGAGGGATCTTGTATGGTAGAGATAAAAGAAGGAGCTTGCTGGGTACGCACCAACATTGCTAACATATGACCGGTAATTTCTCCCTCCTCAAAGTGCAGTTGTTTTAGAAAAAAACGTTTATTCTCTACCAATTGAGTCTCCACTGTTTTAGATAACGATTGAGCTGCTAACCACACTAGTTTAGTATCCTCGGACGGGTCCCTCTCATACGCTTCCTCTGCCCTCCCAGCCTCCTCAAGCAACAGCATCTTCTAGGCCTTAGTGGACGTTTTAATTCAATTAATAATATGTATGAATTGACCCCTTAAATAAGCTTTAGCCGTATCCCAGACCACCCCCAGTTCAGCAGAATCAACATAATATCTAAAAAAAAAAGGAGGTTAATAACCCAGGGATTGGGTCTGGGTGTGGAAAACAGGGATTACCAGAATGGATTCAACTTCCAACATTATATTTTAGGTGTGGAGGGAATGGAAACATCAACCCAAAAAGGGGAGTGATCAGAGATGTGTCTGGGTTCATAGCCAGAGGAGGCAAGGTGAGCCAGGAGCGAGGCATTCCCCAGCCCCCGAATCAATTAGTGAAAGACCTTCATAGGTAGCAGAATAGCAAGAGAACTGTTTAACATGAGGATGGTGCAATCTCCACATGTCTGTCAACCCAAGCTCCCCCACCAGGCGAGAAAACAGAGTGGGGCCCGTACACCCTGAAGGAGCCTGGGAGAGAGAGACGATAATTCATCCCATGCTGCATCCAACAGATGATTGTAATCCCCTACTGCCAGAAGCAGTACATTCGGGAATCGCGCCATGTGGCCTGCCAGTAATCTAAGGACCTCCGCTGAGAATGGAGGAGGTATATATATATATATACCTGCCAACAAGCTGGACAACCCAGCAACATTGCACAGCAGAAAGACGTACCGACCATATGGGTCAATAATTTCCTGAATACATTTAAATGGAGTCCCATGTCTCACTAGCACGCTCACAGCTCTAGAGTATGAAGAGTACGTGGAATGGTATTGATGGGCAAATAGCCTCGTAGAAAAGTATTGGGATGAGGAGGAGGGCAGATAAGTCTCCTGTAAACATACATTGTCCGCACTAAGATGTTTAACATTCCGGAGAACTGCAGTTCTTTTTCCCGGGTTGCTAAGTCCTCGGATGTTCCAGGACAATACTCGAACAGTTTTAGGCATAAGACCAATACAGATCGCAGGTATATGAATGCTGCGACAAGGGGGCCTGTCCCCATGCCATCCCCTCCACAGAGAGAGATAAACCAATATATACCTTTTCTTGGCCACCAATTGCAGTCCTTCGGATGCTGGGAGCACCTGATGAAGAGAGTAAATGTAGAGTTGAGGTCATCTGAGATAGCGTCTCCACCTGTTGTCTGGAAAGCAGAGAGTCTAGTAGATAATTATACAGAGGAGGAAAAGAAAACAGGGTCAGTAGAGAAAGGACCATCATGATCCATATAACGAGTAACCTTACAACCAATCGTCCGTGTAGGAATTCCTTGGGGGTAATAGAAAAGTTGAAAGGTAAAGCAGCGAACTGCACTACTTCCACAACTGTTCCCAGTTGGTAATTATGCATCCAAAACAGCACTGTGGTTCCGCCTAGGCAAAGATAATTCAGGCGGTCAGTAGACCTTATAATTCAATGGGAGACAATTCCATCAGGATACTGCATGCCTGGAAGGCGTGCTAGCACATAGCGATCTCTCCTCTCTGTCCAGCTAATTTGCCGCAGCTGTAGGTTTTTCAAAAAAGTGTACTTGTCCCTTAGCAACCACTCAAAGTTTAGTGGGGTACAGCATAGCATACTGAACATTGCCTGTTCTGAGGCGACATTTAACTTCTGTGAACTTGGCTCTTTGTTTCTGCATCTCAGCAGAGTAATCTGGGAACAGGGAAACTTTTTGATTCTCTATATTGACTGCATCCCCCATACTCCTGGCTTTGGCAAGGATTAGGTCTCTGTCTTTATAGTTAAGGAGTTTAATCAAGAACGTGCGAGGAGGGTTACTTGGAGGTAGGGGGCGCATTGGTACTCTGTGAGCCCGCTCCACAGAGAACATGGTAGTAAATGTCTCTTTCCCAAAGGTTGTTAATAGCCAAGTTTCAATAAATGCCACAGGGACTTTTCCCCTCAGCTCTTTCTGGGATGCAGACAGCCCTTATGTTATTACGTCTCGTCCTGTTTTCTAAATCATCCAGCCGTGCTGCCTGTTGCGCTGCTAGGAGTTCATTTTGTTTAACATCTTTTAAGAGAGGTGCCATGTCATCCTCAACTGTGCTAACACGTTCCTCCAGAGCTGCTGTTCTCTCCCGCAATTTCTGCTTGTCTTATAAAAGATACTTCAGATTTCACTCCTTTTATCTCATTTGTGAGGGCTGTAATAGAGGAGTTACAAGTGGTCACCGCCATCATAATATCCCAGAGTGTGGGCTCTGGGTCTTCCCCAGTAATAGATGTTTGCATAATGCAGGGGTCAGAGGCCATACTCGCTGTGCCCCATTCTGTAATTATGGCTGATGTATCCTCCAACCGCGCCATATCGTCATCATACCCACTAGCACCCCAAAAGTCCTCTGACATAGTGGGGGGGGGGGCTGAGGACTCCTTCAATGAGGAGCGTGAGAAAAGTTTCTGTGTGGCCTCCTTGGAACTCTCCTTCACGAGGAGACGGCGCCATCTTGCCCATACATGTCCGGAGCTGGCAGAGCGGATTTAGGCCTCTTGGTCATGCTGTGGTGCGGGTAATGTGTTCAGGTCGGATCCGCTCTCCCTCACCAAGTTTTCGGTACCAATTGTGACTGGTTCGGGTAAGTTTAACTGTCACCCGGAGGATTAAATACAGGATCTTCGGCGGAGAGCACGAGGAACACGTCCTGTTACATCCACTGCTCAGCCATGCCCCCCCAAAGAGAAGATATTTAACACCAAGCCCAGTGTTTGATGCTGACCTACAGAATCAGTGCAGAAGACTGAATTTGAATGTAATTGTGGACCAGCTTGGCATAATTAAAAAAGGCTGAATAAGGTATTTAACTTCCATAATGTTATAATGCATAAAGTGCTGCAAATATCCATCATAGCCTCATAAAAAAAAGTATCAAAGTACTGTCAAAATCTATATGGGGAATCCAGCAAAAAAGTAGTGAGTGGGGAGTCCACGTTTAAAAGATTCCAAGCACTCATCATGCTATGAAGTTGCACAGCAGGTCAGTAGTGCCTGACACTTTCAATTTATCAAGTTGAAAGAAAGTAAAAGTTATGAGCACATAATCTAGTTTTCAATACAGTATATCATATGCAGTTTTTTTTTTCCTGGCAATCTGAAACATTCTGAAAGGTAGACCCACATTTATGTTTTTTCTTATCACCTTTAAAACAATATAACACTTTGCTTTTTACCTGTTATTTTCCTAATGTTCAATATTTTCATGACACGTATTTGCATGAGCATCCAAATCTTTGTGATCAGATGCAGTTGCATCATTACAAGCGAAAAACCTGATTGGTATGTTGTGCAGATTTTTCAGCACAGGAATGCCTGAGATTGGCAAAGTTAATACACAGGCTAACAGTCTAGTGATCTTTGGTGCATATTTTCAATAAATACCCAAAAAGGGTTCATGCAAATCTTTTGCTGTATTGCTGATAGCATTGTGCCTTTAAATATAACACTCAGTCTGAGATTTTAATAGTATGCTGGTAATTCCAACATCCAAGGTATTTACCTATAAATCATGGCAATAAACCTGTCTTCTGGCAAACAGCTAAGTACATAGTTGAAATGCATATACATGCTTTACTTGTAAAATTATTTCTAATTGTGCTCAGCCAGTCTTGCAATCTAAATACCCCTGCCAGAGGGACGAACTGGCTCACTGACCTTACTTTTCTATACTACAATTAAAAACGCAGTTCGTCACAAGCCTGTGACCAAAAACATAATCGTAGATCTAAACCCAATTGCCAAAAAACTGTATACACTTATTTTTTTACAACTTTATTTTTTAAATTATTTTTTTAGCAGATAAAGGGAGATTTTTATTTTTTTTTATTTGGTAAAATATCAGGGGTCTAAACTGGCAGATCACGGGATGATTCGGGTGTGCCTAGGCACAACCCTGTGTGCACGCCTATAATATATATATAAACACACACACATAGGAGAGCTGCAGCATCTTGATCATGCGACTGGTATGCAGCAGGGGTATGAGGAGAAGGAAAGCAATGTTTTTAGGCAGACTTATTGTAGCCTTTACGTCCATTTTAAAGAGAAGCAGGACACCAATGAGGTCAACTGACTACTCTCTCTATTTTTAAACTGTTGACTGACAGCACTGTGCAAAGCAACTAAGCTCTGAATGGCTCAAAATGCTGATCCTCCCACACCTAGAATGAGTGTTGCTGTTCAAGGGATTACAGAAGTAATGGAGTAAATAGTGCAATAAGTGTTGTGTGCACATAAAATGTCTATGCAGAACAGCAAAAAGTTCATAGAGTCCAATTAGAGGTTCAGGGCAACTTTTCACTGATCTTAATGCACCAGATGCACCACCTCTAAAGAGGCTGAAGCATCTCTAGGCAAACAGATAAGAACAGCAGTGCGCAATATGAGTGTTGAATATTACCAGATTTATTGTGACGAAAAGACAAATGGCAACTCACATTGTGACAGTTAAAATCAGGCTCATCTTATAGTAAGGGCTTTCAATGGACAGTCTCACTACAACAGAAAACTTCAGACCATGACAGAAAGACTGGGTGGATGGATACACATACAGGACCAAGAGAACACATTGGGGGGCAACAAACTAAGTGCAGCATAATTGTACTGAGAAATACTAGTACATTTTTAACTCAAATGGAAAGAAGAAATGGCACTATTGTATGTAATCCGTTAGCCGTCAGCTCATGCATGCGAAGCCTCTGGGATGGGGAGCCTCTTCCTACAACTTGCAGCCTGGAAAGTCCAGACGTCAGTGTGGATGACAGTTTAAATGAGGAAATGGAAACAAGATGGCGGAGGGCTTGAGCTTGAGAAAGAAGTTTGGGTGGCCTTGAAATGCATAGCTCCGCCCCCTGACATCTCAATGAAACCACTTCCGGTCAGCCCTCCTCCATCTTGAGACTGTCCATCAGGAGCCCTTACTATCTGTTGTCACAATGTGAGTTGCCATTTGTCTTTTCACCACAATAAATCTTTTAATATACTACACTTACTTTGCACACTGATGTTATTCGTAAGGGATTACAGAAGGCTGATATTAAGACAAAATTATGTGTTGAGGCTAGTTTTACATAAAAATACCTTTCTTTGTGCAATGTGCCCTGTCTTTTGGACAATAGAATGATAAGCATTGAGAGGCTATCATGCCATAGTTTGGATTTCTGCCTAGAAGTCAATATTTGCATTTTGACTTTGAGACTGCAGGTTCTGGAGTACTATAGATGTGTATGGGCTGGCATTCTTAACTTTAACATTCTTTTAGTAAGTATCAAGTCTGTTTTAACAAACATATTGGCCAGTAGGACAACAGGTGTGCACGTTTTGGTAAAAGCTTTCTATATGCAAGATAATAAACCTTTTTTAAAAGAAATGAAAAGATAAATTATAAAGTCCTATGTTTGCTTCCCTTTAGAATGATATCATCCATCTTACATTATTGGAACGCTTACTTACCAAAACCAAAAGCTGGCAATTCTTTCCTGCATGTATGTTCCTGTTATGCACGATACACCGTTAAAGGTTTTCCAGGTAGTTTAAGGCTGGGTACACAAGGGTCAAATATCGGCGGGTTCAACAGGCTGATGTTTGATCAGTGTGTACAGCAGCCTGTCTGACAGAAGCCGGTATAACAACTTGCTTTTGTCTAAGGAACATGCTGGAAAACCAGGGTCTGGCAGGGGGGCAGCCACCCTGTCACAATAAAAAGGCACAGTGATGGAGATCGCTGCACTAACATTCCTTGTGTTAGTATGGATACGCTGGATAGAACAAAAAAAAACCTATAGTGTGTACCAGGCTTAAAAGTCTGGGATATGATTGTTTTGCCTTAGGGCCCGTTACAGTGTTGCACTTTCAAAGTGCTTCTGTGCAGCCCAACGAGGAGCTCCAGCCCATCTACCAAAAAATTAAAAGTCTGCAACTACAAATACTGTAGCTGCTGACTTTTAATATTATGACACTTACCTGTTCAGGGGTCCCACGATCTCAGCACCCAAGCTGATTTTTCAATTGGCTCTCGGGTACTGCCGCCGCCATTCCTTGTAAGGAAAACTGGCAAAGAAGCCTTGAGGCTTCACAGGCGGTTACCTACTGCGCATGCGCCAAGCATGCTGCGCTTTGTGAATAGCCCGGCAGCGGGGGAAGGAGAAGGAAGATCAAACCTCCAGGGGACCTAGCTGAGGAGAGGTCACCCGGAATCAGGGATGGGTACCCGCCAAAAACAGGTACCCGCTCCCCCCTGAAAGGTGCCAAATGTGGCAGCAGAGGAAGCAAACAAGTGAAGCTTCCCCTTTTGGGTGGAGCTCTGCTCTAAGAACCCTTTCACACTGATATGCTTTTGATACATTCACATTGACTTACAATGTAATGCGCATTTGAAAAACTGCACCAAAGATGCAGCATGCAGGATTTTTCAAAGTGTAGAGCACCTGCAGTGTGAATGGTTACACAGGATTTAAAGGATAAGTTCACCTTTTAAAAAATGATAATAAATACACATATTTTTGCAGGTTAAAAAAATGTGCATTTATTTTTTTTTTTACTTGGAGCCTGTAAAGCAATGCACCCATGATCAGCAGATCGCGGGTGCCATACAGGACTCCTGCAATGTATCTGTCTGCTCTTACCTCGTACGGGGAGGCAGATACACATTGACATAAAGAGACATTGAACTACCAGAGCGCTCAACAGGACCATGGTAATTCATTGAGAACTACAAGCTGACAGCCCTGACTGGGTGGGCGGAGGCCTGCACGGCCACGTACTTTTCAAACAGTAATAACAGGTATCCAGAGAAGATGCCCGCTCACTGTCACTGGAGGAGGGGGGGGAACTGCAGCGACTGGAACATGATACACATTCCACCCTAAATACGGGTGGAACATGTAACATGTTCCAAAAGGTGAACTTATCATTTAATAAGGAATAGTTTTCATGCATTTTTACCACCCTGGAAAAGTATTTTTTTTTAGTAACAAACATGTTATACTTTAAAACCTCCTCTGTGCAGTCCGGATCTCCCTCTTCTCGGGTCCCTCTTCACTGCTCCTAGCCCCTCCCTCCTGTTGAGTGCCCCCACAGCTGATCACGTGATCAGCTTTTTTTTTTCTCCTCACGCTGCCAGTGTGAGGGAAAAAAGCCAATCCCCGGCTGCTATCAAGAGGACATTGGTCCCGAAGAGGATAGGAGCATCTGTGCCCACCAGTGCCCACCAACACCACCTACCAGTTCCCACCAGTGCCACCTATCAGTGCCCTCCACTGCCACCTATCAGTGCCACCTATCAGTGCCACCTATTGGTGCCCTTCAGTGCCACCTACCAATTCCCCCTATCAGTGCCCATCGGTGCCACCCATCAGTGCCCTCCAGTGCCGCCTTATCAGTGCCCATCAGTGTCGTCTATTAGTGCCCATCAGTGCAGCCTATTAGTGCCCATCAGTGCAGCCTATCAGTGCCCATCAATGCAGCCTATCAGGACCCATCAATGCAGCCTATCAGGGCCTATCAGTGCTGCCTCATCAGCGCACATCAATGAAGGATAAGAATTAACTGTTTGCAAAATTTTATAACAAACTATAAAAACTGTTTTTTTTCCCCCAAAATTGTCAGTCTTCATTTGTTTGCTCAGCAAAAAATAAAAACCCCAGTAGTGATTAAATACCACCAAAAGAAAGCTCTATTTGTTTAAAAAAATTATAATATTTTCATTTGGGTACAGTGTTGCATGACCGCACAATTGTCATTCAAAGTGCGCCAGGGCTGAAAGGTGACAATTGGCCTGGGTAGGAAGGGGGTTTAAGTGCCCAGTAGGCAAGCGGTTAATGCTTCAAACTCCTTGGTAAAGCTGAACTCTAGCCTTATGTTTTTTACACACTTGGCAATCCTATCCTATGTTGAAACAGAGTATTCCAAATTTCCTGCAAACTTGAGTCTCCAGGTTATAACCCTTTGAACTTGCAGCAGCTTCCCTGAGTCCACCTTCATTCCCTATCTGCACAACTTCAAGCGTTAATGAATCCCTTCTCTTCCTGATCTACACTGTTGTTGCCTGTCACTCACAGCTACTAGCTATCGCTGTCATCAATCAGTCTGTTCCTGAGCTTTATATGAAAGAACACATTTCTGACATTCCACATGATAAAGCAACTTATCATTAGATTGCATAGCCTAAATCTGCTCACCCTGTGGTCAGCATAGATGAGCATGCAAGTCTAAAGCCATGCCAGGGAAGTGTTCTGTCATAAATCTTGAATAAATATCTGAGCTGTGCTGTGATGTTTCTAGGAGCCTGTTGGCCTCTCCCACCAAGTGCAAAGAGCAGAAGACAGGTTCAGTGATGAAGTTACTGGGTCTCAAAAAAAGGTATTTCTTGAAAACTCAATTATTTGATTTAGATATTTTAATTGCATGTTCATCACGGGGAAGTGGGGAATAAGGAAAGTTATATTATATGTATATTACACTTTAGCTTTAGCCACTTTACCACCGGAGGATTTTGCTGCCTTATGTCTGGACCACTTTTTGCGATTCGGCACTGTGCGAATTTAACTGACAATTGCCCGGTCATGCAACGCCATACCCAAACGAAATTTACATCCTTTTTTTCCCACAAACAGAGTTTTCTTTTGGTGGTATTTGATCACCTGTGCGATTTTTACTTTTTGCGCTATAAACAAAAAAAGAGCGACAATTTTGAAAAAATAACAATATTTTTCAAATTTTTTTATATGAAATTCCCCCCCAAAAAAATGTAAAAATCAAAATTTTTTATCATTTTAGGCCAATTTGTTTTCTGCTATATATTTTTGGTAAAAATTAAGCGTATTTTGATTGGTTTGCGCAAAAGTTATTGCGTTTACTAACTAAGGGAAAGATTTCTGTCATTTCCGGTGGGTTTTTTTTTAACGAGTAATGGCGGCGATCTGCGATTTTTTTTGCGGGACTGCGACATTGCGGCGGACAGATCGGACCCTTGACTGACATTTTTGACACTTTTGGGGGTACCAGTGACATTACTACAGTAATCAGTGCTATAAATATGCACTGTTACTGTAAAAATGACACTGGCAGGGAAGGGGTTAACTTTTATTGGTGATCAAGGGGTTAATGTATGCCTGGTGCTTACTAACGTGTGTGGGGGGAGGGGAATGAGTGACACAGGCACAGATCGCAGGTTCAGCTATGCTGAATCCTGTGATCTGTCCCTGCCTGTCACTTAGGAGATCCGCCTGCTTTGTTTACACAAGCGGGCTGATTTCCACACTCGATCCCCGACAATCGGGGAAGAGCGGCGGTGATCACCGCCGCTCCTCCCCTGGCCTGACTCCCGCTGTGACTGAATACAGCGGGCGGGAGGGGAATGTCTGGCGACGTAGGTCTACGTCGTCAGACGTTATCGAGCCACTTTGCCGCAGTAGCAGCTCAGTGAGCAGCGGTAAAGTGGTTAAATTACTGTACAAATTCTCCTACTTTTTATTTGATATATAAAATAAATTTCAGGCAACTATAGTTGCAGCATTTTAGAATACATTTTTTTTTAAATAAATAAAGAGCTCGACTGAAGGATGTTTTGCTTGAAGTCCTGCTTTAATTCCCTCCTTCCATATTTCCCAATACTATCGATAGCAATTTAAAACTATTTACCTGATTATATTAAAAAACTTAGCTTTGTTAACACTTAAGTCTCTTTCCCACTGCTGTTCCGATCAGGCCTGTCTGTCAGTTTTTCAGGCAGCCCTCATCGGAAGGTCCATACATTCCAATGGACAGGCGGGTGTAAACAGACTTGTGTCTTTTTACACCCACCTACTCTGGTCTGAAAAAAAAGGAGGTGCCTGGTGTAAACAGACAGCGAAATCCATTTACTCCCGGCCGTCTATAGAGCAGATCCTGGATCAGCAGGGAATCAGCTCACAGATCCCCTGATGATCAGGACAGAATCTGCCCCATGTGAAAGGGGCCTTACATTTTTAAACCTTTATTTACAGAAATTCACTGCAAAACAAAGAATAAATGAGACTAAGATCCAAATGCATATAATTGTAGTACGCAAGAGAGCAAATAGGCCCCTTTTGCAGCTTCAATAATATGAAAGAGTATTAACTGTAATGACAAATTATTTTGATAATAATACACTGATTACATGTAATAAAAGTATATATTTACTTTAATAAAGTATTATTTTGCAGACCACTTCCTAAGATTAAAATTGGATGCCCTGCTGTGTCCCAGCTTTGTCTTGAAATCAGTTATAGGCATAAATTTGAGGTTTGCAAATTTATCAGTCACTTGGGGGCAAAGTGCATCCAGCTTGTCCAGCTCTTATCCTATTTTTTAATAAATGACCATAACAGCTATGATCTAATATAGTCCTTTTAAAAATATTCGTGCACAATGCCCTTACACAGTACACATTGCAAGAATGCCTACATTTAACACAAATATAATGCAAATGCAGCCCCATCTTAAATTTGTGCATGCCATTAAACATTTTGTCAGATACTCAAATAAGGAAAATTGTACTGGTCTTAGGTAGGATAATAGGTTTTCTTTTTAACAGTGCTGCATAGTCAAACATAAATAAACATTTATAAAGCTTTGAAGCAAACTCAGAGCTACAGGAAATCAAATTCATAGCATGTCTGCTTACTCCGCATTGGGGGGCAGGATTTGGTTTTGTATTTTGTATTTGTTTAAACACAAACCTAATTCTGACTGGCAGAGAATGATAGAATTAAAATGAATTAACCTAGAATACAAAGCCCTCTATAAATGATTGTTTTAGATGTTATGACCTGTGGCAATAATAACATTTTTGTACTTACCATAAGTCAATTCAGCAAAACAAACATATTGTAGTTTTTAGACATTTAGACCACACTGTTGCCTCCAGGAGGTTAAGAACCTGGAAAACAACTTTTTTAAGCCAGACCCTGCATAACCCGCATCCAAACACCATGCCTCACTTTGTAAGCAAGCAGTACATAAGGCCAATCAATAACATAGAGGGACAGGACCTGCACCTCTCATTGGATCTCAAGAACAGGACTTTATGGTAAGTACAAGAATTCTATTTTGTTTATTTCCCATTGAGGGACACAGGAATATAATATTTCTTGGACAGTTTGGACATCTAAAACCTGTCCTACTGAGGGTGGGCAATAGCCACTGAAAGATCCAGCAAATGTGTCAGTCATATAACAAAGAGTGTTTGAAGGGATCAATACCCGAACGAGGGATAGATGAAGCAAGGTCTATTAAATATGAAAATTGCCACCATCCACGGAGGAGGCACTGAGGATCAACCTAACTCTCCAGAACAAGACAGATAAATGCCATAAAGTGTACTTGAATAACGATGGGCCTAAATTAGCAAAGTGGAGGACAACCTATTATCTACCATAAAGAAAGCAGGTGGAATAACAAACTACCTGAACAGGAGAAGAAATTTTAGACCAACAAAAACAGTGGCCAACAAGAAGTAATATAGTAAACAGTGGCCAACAAGAAGTAGAGTAAAGGTTTAAAGTGGTATTAAAGCTTTGTTTATTTACGGTATGTTTTGTGTTAACAAAACATGTTATCATTACCTGCTCTGTACAGTGGTTTTGCACAGAGCAGCTCTGATCCTCTTCTTTTTGGGTGCCCCTTGCTCCTTGCTACTCCCCCTCAAGCAGAGCCCCCAGAGAAAGCTACTTGCCATGGGGGCACAGCTGTTTGTCACTCTCAAGGTGCTGCTGCTCTATGCATCCATAAGACACATAGAGCCACCCCCGCTCTCTCCTCATTGGCTCACTGGCTGTGATTGACAGCAGTAGAAGCCAATAAGGGGGGAGAGTCGCAGGACAGCCGAGGCTATCATGAACATCACTGGATCAGAGGGAGCTCAGGTAAGGATTAGGTGGCTGGTGGGGGGGGGGGGGGTCACACACAGGTAAAAAACCATCAGCCTTTAGAACCACTTTTAGCTTAGCATATCTAACCTTTAACCTTAGGGAAAGGAAGCTTGGATAGACAACTTCTTCAGTGTGCATTGTGATACACTGCACAAAATGCAGAACCAAAATGTTTAGCCGCTAAGATATGAAAAATGCACTACTATTGGGCAGCCCTCTGAAGGACTACACTTGAGGGCCTCTATAATTTTCCAGTTGACCACCAACAGTTGCAAAAAACCAGCATACGTGGATCTAAAGATACAATATATTACCAAAAGTATTGTGACGCCTGCCTTTACAAGCACATGAACTTTAATGGCATCTCAGTCTTAGTCTGTAGGGTTCAATATTGAGTTGGTCCACCATTTGCAGCTATAACAGCTTCAAGTCTTCTGGGAAGGCTGTCCACAAGGTTTAGGAGTGTGTCTATGGGAATGTCTGACCAGAAGCGCATGGCTCGCAGTCTGCACTCTAATTCATCCCAAAGACATTCTATCGGGTTGAGGTGCTCTGTGCACTGGTCCAAATCTTTTGGTGGAGGGAGGACTACGGTGTGGGGTTGTTTTTCAGGGATTGGGCTTGGCCTCTTAGTTCCACAGAAGGGAACTCCTAAGGCGTCAGCATACCAAAACATTTTGGACAATTTTATGCTCCCAACTTTGTGGGAACAGTTTGGGATTGGCCCCTTCCTGTTCCAACATGACTGCGCACCAGTTCACAAACCAAGGTCCATAAAAACATGGATGAGCGAGTTTGGGGTGGAGGAACTTGACTGGCCTGCACAGAGTCCTGACTTCAACCCGAGAGAACACCTTTGGGATGAATTAGTGCGCAGACTGCAAACCAGGCCTTCTCTCCAACATCAGTGCCTGAACTCACTAATGCGCTTCTGGAAGAATGGTCAAACTGTCCCTTGGACACACTCCTAAACCTTGTAGACAGCCTTCCCAGAAGAGTTGAAACTGTTAGAGCTGCAAAGGGTGAGCAAACTCACTATTGAACCCTACGGACTAAGATTAGCATGCCATTAAAGTTCATGTGTGTGTAAAGGCAGGTGTCCCAATACTTTTGGTAATATAGTGTATATTGTATGCTGGCATACAAGGACATCAGGACTAGAAGGATGAGAAGGAATGATTTCTAATTCATGCAAATAGAGGTGTAATATCCACTCTGTAAACCTGCCTGACTAATATTTGAATTACTAAAGATAGAGATCCTAATATTAACTTTAGGATGATTAGCTTGATAGAGAAGAGAAAGAGGAAGGAATGTAAAGAGATTTCCTCAGAAGACCGTAGTCACAAAAAAAGAATCTATGTTCCGCCCATCTGCGGCATGAGTGGGAGATAGACGCCCATGCAAGACAACAAGCCTAAATGCTTGTGAGAAACCATCACAGATGAAACGCAGGGCTTCAGACATTTGTTTCCATCTCTAGCAATGCAATGGTCTCTTTTAGGAGATTTGAGCATTTAGAGATGGTAGCAGGAGCTTAAGGCACACATAGAGGTGGTGGTCCAGTGGAATCAGTATTCGATTCTGCTGTGGATGGCGCAGGAGTGCACTTAAAATGCCTGAAAGCAGATTACTCCATTTATTGTGCACAAACCAAAAAAATATCCAAAGTGGAAATTGGAGGTCTTGTAGCCATATGGGAGGTCCCAGCCTCAAGCTGTGGAGCTATTTAAGCAAAACCCTAGATTAATAGGGGCCCCAGGATGACTGAAGTTATTGAAAAATATCCATGGCTTACTGAGCAGCTCGATTGAAGAAAAATGAAAATAAACAAATAAGAATAAAAGCCATTAAAAAAATAGTTTTTCTTAAGGAAGACATCCAATCTCTTAAGGCACTAGCAAAACTGAATCATGAGGGTGAAGGAAGGATTATACAGGGGCTTAACATTTTGTCTATTTACCAGTGTTCCAACCTCCTGTATGTGGCAGTATAACTCAAATGTCTAAGAATTACTTTATTTCTGTGTTCCCCAATGAACAATAAAAAAAAATCGGTATGAATCAGAACTAAATCAATTATGGGGTAGAGTCAAAACCATAAGGTTATTCAGATTAAACAAATTCATATGGTTTTCAGCTAACAATTCTTACCCTTTTTCTGCTAACTTTTTTCTTACTATAACAATATTTTCTTAAGGCCTCTTTCACACGGCTGATTTGGGCCGTACACTGCCATTAACCAGTATATTTTTATACCTAACAGGGGTCACAGGTGTGTGCAACCAGCTTCAGCCAGGAAGCCTATACAAATCAATGACAGATGACAAGCATCATGTCTGTACATGGCTGTTTGCAAGTAAGCATACATCGAGCAGTTACATAGGACTAGGGATAGATGAGCTGCCTTGGGCGCAAACTGTGTGTGTCTAAGGCTGGTCATCTGTCCCTATTCACAGATAACCACTGGATATGCGGTTGCGGATACATGGCAACTGTGGCAGCTTGCGATGGGGTAGGGGGCAGAGCATGTTGAGGGCATGTGGCCTGGTACGGTAGAGGAGGGGAGCACTCGCTAGTGTGAACCGGGCTTCATACTGTCTTTGGACATGTAAATAGAGCCTTAGAGAGATTCTGGCAGTCATCTAAAATTATATGTGCAGAGATCATTCAAGGCAACTCGATTTTGAAAGACAGCGGCCAAAAAGTACACAGCCCAAAAAAAATGTCCACTGTCCTGACGTGTTTTTTTTCCTGCTCCCTCATTTTTACAGTTCTCAGTCTTTCCTCTCATTTGTAGCAGCTACAAGCTGATTTTGCATAAAGATAACATACTGCTGTTATCATATCCCAGGCAGCATCAGATACTGATATAATGAAATTCTGTTCCTAGCTCAGTTTCCTAATAAAAATCGACTGAAAGAGAAACTGCTCTACATAAGGGTCATCAACTACTTGTGAACATTATCAGAGCCTGGAACTCCATGTCACCCCAGTTCTGCACTGCATATTATATGAAACTGGATATTATGGAAACATTTCTGAATCAGGTAATTGCGCCCAAGGTATCAGTTTTGTCTAAATTACTCCTTGTGTTGCAATTTTGTTTCAGGCTATAGAGAGAATTTAATGCTGATTGATCACTTGAAATAAGAGTGAGGTTGAACACAGGAGTAAAACCCTTATGGAATTTACAGCACCAGTGGAACAGGAGTCAAGATAAAAGAGCATTGCAAATCTGCAAAATGAAAACATTTAGGTAAATTCATTTTTATGCTCTTACCAATTTTGTATTTGAAAAGCATAGTGGTCAATATAAATAGTCAACCTGATTTCCAGTTTGGGCAAAACTCAATTTACGGTGCTTAATTTGGATTAGGAGAACCTGTCACTTTGGTCATTAGGGGTAAAGTAACAGGTTATTTAAGTGGGACCCCACCACCAACTCACTTCTTCCCCACTGATACCTCCAACATGCTATACCAGCACTTTGTCTTCAGGAGTGCTGAGAAATGCTTTCAGGTATTGGAAAGCATATTGCTTTCCCCCTTTCTCCCATTACTGCGGTGTTATAATGGACAACCTTTCTTGGAGACTAAGAAACAAATGCCCATATGTCAATGAATACAAGTTACCCAGGAGGTAGACACTTCAAACCAATAAGAAAAATGGTGAAGACAGAAGATAACATACTACCAGGATAAGATTTTAATCACTGAAGCCTAGGCACATATCCTTTGGCACCCCAGATAAACCCCTTTTGCTAAGGTTACTACTTTTAAACATAGCATTTTCCTATATTACTGGCCCTTACCCAGCTTTGAGTTATATGATTATGTAAATATGTTATTATGATATGACTGAACTTCTGCTGATGACGATGGGGAAAATTACTTTTAAAAGAAAATACACCTCTTTGCCTCTTGCAAACATGTGCCTATTGCACATACCAATATCGACAAATATAATAGAAAAAATGTTGCGCTGTCCACAAATAAGTGTTAAATAAATTCCTTAGTGCATAGTATAATATAACAAAGCGTAAATGTGCTTCAAACCATTATTAAATAAATAAATATAATTAATATTTATTTAACGACTGTAAGTGCCGGTTCACACTAGGTCGCTCCGACATAGGGGGCGACCTGTGAAGTCGCGTGCAGCGCGACTTGCACGGACTTCATAAAATTAATGTCTATGCAAGTCGCCCTTAGGTCGCCCGAAGTAGTACAGGACCCTTTTTCTAAGTCGGAGCGACTTGTGTCGCTCCTATTAGAACGGCTCCTGTACTACACAATGGGAGCGTGACGGACCGCGACTTGTCAGGCTGACAAGTCGCCTGACAAGTCGGATCAATGTGAATGCGGTCTAATAGTCTTATCATTCAAGCATTAAAGTGCAATGTAAACAAATAATAATAAAACATGAAAATAGTCCCAGAAACCGATTAATCTGTGCTATGAATTGTCACCCAGAGGTGCTCCACTCTAAGACAAAAGAATTAGCCTCATACAACAAGATCTCACCCTTACAGGTCTGAAACTGCCTTAGTATATATGCCTTCCGGATACAAAGAATGGCTCTTAGCAGGCAGGCCCGTGCAGAGTTCAAATACTTGGATACGCTCTCCCAATCTCCTCAGTCAGACATCATTTAGCCAATTGTCAATCCTACAAAGGCCAGAGGAACAGAGTGCACACAGAGAGGGAAGGAATACTTAATTGCGCAACATCCTCAAAATTATTGGTTTATTAAAAAGACATGTACTTAAAAAGGAAAGTTAAAAACAGGTATTCATTACAACTGACAGCATCTGGCGCCCCAGTGGGCGTGCTGACATCACCGATATTTCCTCTGCCCGACGTATGTTTTATCGTAAGAGACATCGTCACTGGGGCATCCTCCAGTTGCAGTCGTTGAATATATGAATTCTATTTATTTAATAATGGTTTGATGCAAATTTGCACTTTGTTAAATATGCTATGCACTAAGGAATTTATTTTACACTTATTTGTGGACAGCGCAACATTTTTCTATTATACCTATTGATAAAAACCTACTGTGCCTCATGGTAAATGCACTTCCGTAACACACTATTAGAGTAATAAGTTCTGGTATACAGTATGTGGTATCTTATATGTACTATTTTAGATTGTAGGCTCTTGACAACTCATAACTCAGGACAATCAGGATCTTCACTGCTAACAATCCATAAATTTTACATTAAAACATTGAGGAGACGCCACTAGCCAGCCCCTCATACATGTGCCAACATTGCGAGCTGTATTATACATCGATTGCACTGCTCCTGAGGAAGTGATAACTATGTCACGAAATGTGTTGAGCAATAAGAATGCAATCGCTTTGTTATTATATGTGTTTATTTATTACTATGTACTTTATCTTAACGTGACTTTGCTCACAATCAGTTCAAGATGGCTACACCCACGTTAGTGGGTTATGACCATATTCATCTTTTCATGGATTTTCTCTTTTATATACTGTTCCAACTATGATGTATATCCAATGTTCCTAAACTGTAACTATTGTTTTTGTACGGTCTCAAACCATGATGTTTTACCTATATTTGCAATATGCTTTATTTTTATCTACAACCTATAATTGATTTTTCAATAAATATTAGTTGTTCTATATTTTTTTCTGTTTTTTGGCAGTAAAACATACACATGGTATACGTTACCAATCAGTATAGTGACACACCTCATACAAAGTCCCAATTTGTTCCTTCCCTCCCCCTCCCCCCTTCTTTTTTCTATATAAATAGGGATGGAGGCACACAGCATCATGTGCCTTATCTAAAGTCCTACAAGCTTCCTTCCTCTTTTTAAAATTAAAACATTACCTACAACTGATGTAAAACATGTAGACCAGTACACAGACCTGACAAGCTACCGAAACACTATCTATTAGGGTAACAGCGTCAAAGATAAAATAGAAAAAAACCTTAAAGTAATGGACCACTGCAGCCCTAATTAATTTGAACCAATGAATAAATCAAAAGAGGAATTGTTTTAGTGAGTAGCGCTGATTCCCCATACCTAACTAAATATGCTCAATTAAAGTATGGATAAACAACATAAATCATATACCATATGTGTAACGCACTAATAAAGCATCAAAAAATATAATAAATATTATAAATGTGCAATATATAATAAAAAGTGCTAGGTGCAAAATAAAGTGCAATACAAATAAAAAGTATAAAGTGACTGATGCAAAGTGAGCAAAACTATATCAAAGAAAAAAGTCCCAAAGTGACACCATAAAAAGGACCATCTGTTGTATGTGTCATCACAATTGAAAAAATAAATAAATAAATAAATAAAGTTTAAGCAAAAAATTCTTACCACTCACACTAAATATCACTCACCAGAGCCCCAGGCTGGTAAAATTATAAACCAGCACAAACGTCACAGGATATCCAGTGAACACTCCAATCAGGCTCCCATCCGCTACAGCAGGGGTGGGGAATGTTTTTTCTGCCAAGGGCCATTTGGATATTAAAAACATCATTCAGGGGCTGTACAAAATTATCGACTTAAAAATTAGCCTGTTATATTTGGTCAAACATTTAATTAACTCACCCCTAATGTGATGGCTGGAACTGCTTCTATTTGGTGAGGTGTGTGATGTTAGCTGGTATTGATGATATTCCTACACGCAACGGGTTGTTGGCTGGTGGTGGTTATTGCTGGCTGGTACTGCTGGTGGGAAATCTTGGCTGGTACAGCTGGCTGGTACTGCTGGTGGGAAATGCCGGCTGGTACTGCTGGCAGGTACTGCTGGTGGGTACTGCTGGCTGGTACTACTGGTGGGTACAGCTCGCTGGTACTGCTGGTGGAAAATGCTGGCTGGTACTGCTGTGGGTACTGCTGGTGGGTACAGCTGGCTTGTACTACTGACTGGTACTGCTGGTGGGAAATGCTGGCTGGTACTGCTGTGGGTACTGTTGGCAGTTTCTGCTGGCTGGTACTGCTGGTGGGTATAGCTGGCTGGTACTGCTGGCTGGTACTGCTGGTAAGAAATGCTGGTGGGTACTGCTGGTGGGTACTCTTGGCTGATACTGCTGGCTGGTACTGCTGCCTGGTACTGCTGGTGGGTACAGCTGGCTGGTACTGCTGGTGGTTAGTGCTGGCTGGTACTGCTGGTGGGAAATGCTGGCTGGTACTGCTGGTGGGAAATGCTGGCTTATACTGCTGGTGGATACCACTGGCTTGTACTGCTGGCTGGTACAGATGGCGGGTACTGCTGATGGGTACTGCTGGCTGGTACTGCTGTGGGTACTGCTGGTGGGTACAGCTGGTTGGTACTGCTGGTGGGAAATGCTGGCTGGTACTGTCGGCAGGTACTGCTAGTGGGAAATGCTGGCTGGTACTGCTGGCAGGTACTGCTGGTGGGAAATGCTGGCTGGTACTGCTGGCAGGTACTGCTGGATGGTACAGCTGGATGGTACTGCTGTGGGGTACTGCTGGCTGGTAATGCTGGTGGGTACAGATGGCTGGTACTGCTAATGGTTACTGCTGGCTGGTACTGCTGTGGGTACTGCAGGTCGGAAATGCTGACAGGTAGTGCTGGTGGAAAATGCTGGTGGGTACTGTTGGCGGGTACTGCTAGCTGGTATCCCTGTGTGTATTGCTGGCTGGTACTGCTGGCTGATACTGTTGGTAGGAATTGCTGGCTGGTACTGCTGGTGGGTACAGCTGGCTGGTACTGCTGGTGGGAAATGCTGGCAGGTACTGCTGGTGGGTACAGCCGGCTGGTACTACTGGTGGGTACAGCTGGCTGGTACTGCTGGCAGGTACTGCTGGCTGGTACTGCTGGCTGGTACTGCTGGTTGGAAATGCTGACTAGTACTGCTGGCTGGTACTGCTGGTGGGAATCACTGGCTGGTACTGCTGGTGGGTACAGCTGGCTGGTACTGCTGGTAGGAAATGCTGGCTGGTACTGCTGGCTGGTAATGCTGGTGGGTACTGCTGGCTGGTACTGCTGGTCGGTACTGCTGGTCGGAAATGCTGGCTGGTACTGCTGGTCGGAAATGCTGGCTGGTATTGATGGCTGGTACTGCTGGTGGGAAATGCTGGCGAGTACTGCTGGTGGGAAATGCTGGCTGGTACTGATGGCTGGTACTGCTGGTGGGAAATGCTGGTGGGTACTGCTGGTTGGAAATGCTGGCTGGTATTGATGTCTGGTACTGCTGGTGGGAAATGCTGGTGGGTACTGCTGGCTGGTACTGTTGGTGGGTACAGCTGGCTGGTACTGTTGGTGGGTACAGCTGGCTGGTACTGCTGGTGGGGAAATGCTGGCTGGTACTGCTGAGGGTACTGCTGGCTGGTACTGCTGCTGTGGGTACTGTGCTGGCTGGTACTGTGTTGGCTGGTACTGCTGCTGGCTGTAAATGCTGGCTCGAGTGTGAGGAGCAGCGCCGCGCTGGAGGAAGCATGCTGCAAAGACGATGCTTCCTCTCTCAGTTAGTCCTGACAGTCTGAGTCACAGGCGGAGTTACATAGTTACATAGTTTGTGAGGTTGAAAAAAGACACCAGTCCATCCAGTTCAACCTATGATGTGTGTGTGTGTGTTTGCTGTTAACTGTGCATTGTATACCCCTGTATGTTGTGGTCTTTAAGGTGCCCATCTAATCGTTTTTTGAAACTATTGATGCTCCCTGCTGAAACGACTGCTTGTGGAAGAGAATTCCACATCCTTACTGCTCTGACAGTGAAGAACCCCCTACGTATTTTAAGGTTAAACCGTTTTTCCTCAAGTTTCAGTGAGTGGCCACGTGTCTTATTGTATTCCCTTTCTCTGAAAAGTTTGTTCCTTATGCTAGGGTCGCCAGTACTGTATTTGTACATTGATATCATATCCCCCCTCAATCGTCTCTTCTCCAGAGAGAATAAGTTCAGTGCTTGTAGTCTTTCCTCATAGCCGATGCCCTCCATTCCCCTAATTTTTTTTGTTGCCCTTCTCTGGACTCTCTCCTGTTCCAGCACATCCTTCCTGAGGACCGGTGCCCAGAACTGGACAGCATACTCCAGATGTGGACGGACCAGAGTCTTGTAGAGTGGGAGAATAATCTCTTTATTTCTGGAGTGAATCCCCTTTTTTATACATGCCAGCATTCTGTTGGCTTTGCTTGCAGCGGCTTGGCATTGCATGCCACTTCCAAGCCTGTTGTCTACCAGTACCCCCAGGTCCTTTTCCATCCTAGACCCACCCAGAGGTTCCCCCCCCCCCCTAGTGAGTAGCTTGCTTTCGTATTTCTGACGACCAAGAGCATTACTTTACATTTTTCAACATTAAACCTCATCTGCCATGTAGTTGCCCACCCCATTATTTTGTTCAGATCCGCTTGTATGGTTTCCACATCCTGCATAGAAGATATTGGCATGCTTAGTTCAGTATCATCCGCAAATACTGAAATTGTACTTGATATCCCCTCCTCTAGATCATTTATGAATAAATTAAACAGGATTGGCCCCAGGAAAGAACCTTGGGGGACCCCACTTTCCACACCCGCCCAATCCGAGTACTCTTCATTAATCACCACGCTCTGTACTCTCCCCTGGAGCCAGTTCTCTATCCAGGTACTCACCATATGGTCTATACCTACCTTCCTTAGTTTGTACAGTATGCGTTTGTGGGGAACGGTGTCAAAGGCCTTTGCAGAGTCCAGATACACCACATCCACAGGCTTACCTTTAGCTAGGTGGCAGCTCACTTCATCGTAGAAGGTTAATAGATTGGTTTGGCAAGAACAATTTTTCATGAATCCATGCTGATTCCTACTAATAATACCGTTTTCATTACTAAAGTCTTGTATGTGGTCCCCAAAAATCGCAAACAGCGTATTTTGATTGATTTGGCGCAAAAGTTATCGCGTTTACTAACAAAGGGAAAGATTTTTGTCATTTTTGGTGTTTTTTTTTTTTTTAACGAGTAATGGCGGCGGTCTGCAATTTTTTTTGCGGGACTGCGACATTGCGGCGGACAGATTGGACCCTTGACTGACATTTTTGACACTTTTGGGGGTACCAGTGACATTACTGCAGTAATCAGTGCTATACATATGCACTGTTACTGTAACAATGACACTGGCAGGGAAGGGGTTAACTGTATTGGAGAGGGAGGGGTTAAGTGTGTCCTAGGGGCGTGTTTCTAACTGTGATGGGACAGGTCTACTATTGTAAAAACAGAGATCAACGGTTCTACATAGTAGAACCGTCTGATCTCCATTTTTACACAGGGGAGAATGACAGGCGGCTTGTTTACATTAGCCGCCTGCCTTTCTCCCTCTCTACCGACGATCGCGAGTGACCGGCGGACATCGGGTCCGCCGGTCACACGCACGGACTCCTCAGTGAACGAGCCGCGGCGGGCGCGCGCCTCAGCGGGCACGCGCTCGCCCGCTATTGGCTCACAAGCCGGTGACAGGCTAGTGACGTATCGGTACGTCACTTTGCCTGGCTGGGGCTGACCGCCGCAGTATATTTACTTGCGGTGGTCGGCAAGTGCTTAAGAACCCTCGGGTGCAAGACATCCGATCCCGGTGATTTATTTGATATCACTCCGCTTGTGACTCAGACTGTCAGGACAGAGCCGGAACTATACAGGAAGCACCGGCTCCGTTCTGACAGCTCAGATGACAGCGGGTATATCACGCGGGCCAGACCAAATATTTTTGCGGCCCGTACATTCCCCACCCCAGCCCTTCAGTAACATTACAGTTGTTATTGTAAATACATATTATTATTTTTAATAATCTCTTTTCTATGAGTGTAAAAGTGATTCGTGTTAGTACTCCACATAGGTTTATTTAAGAATAAACATTTAACCTACTGTAAGCATAGTTTCAAATAAAATATTTAGACCTGGTTTATATTAAAATAAAGGAATCCTTCAGCTCAATAGAGTTTTGGCACTATAATAAAATTAAGCAAACACATCCCTCTTCTTTTGCTCTTGGAATACTAAAGCATTTTAAATGTCAATCTAATATTTTAATTTCACTTGACAAACTTGCTTCAGATATTAGGAGGCAGTAGGTGGGCATAATTTGACCACATAGATTGTTTGTTTGTTTTTTGTTTTTTCTGGATATTCACAAAAAAATGTATGCTTTAATAGCCCTAGTCTGTATATTTACAGATATGCAGGGTAATTTAAAATGAACTAGCCACGTTTACCCAGCTATTGCTGCCTCCTATTAGATTGGTCAACAGGGGGAGTCTGGTACTCAGTCATTGCCTTAACTTCATTACAGTTATGTGATATCTGCAGCCACAACCTGATGCAAATGTCTGGAAAATTCTGACTCAGTGATGTATTAAACACTCCTAGAATGTCACTAAAAAAACCTTTCAAGCTTAGATTACACACATTGTGCAATCAGAAATATACTCTTTGGCTACCATGTGCTGTAAATGATCTTCCTAAAGCTATCAATCAGCAGGGATGATAACTGCTAAGTCAGCGAGGAACAGTTAGAAATTCTGTCAGGTTTTTTGGTGTGGTCTCTTCCCTGGGGAGATTGCCTCTCACTTCCTTTTTCCAAAAAGGTATGGCATGGTGTCACTGGGACAGGAAGTCAGGGTAAATGTCATCAACAGTACAAATGACAACAATAAAAATGTCATAAAATGTCAATAAGACAATCACAAGTCTGATAATAACGTGGCCTGGGCCTCCAATGGGGAGTCATTCTAAAAATTTGAACCCTGAAATATTCTTTCCAATTTAAGAAATCAAAACAAAAATCTTTGTAAGAACTTGTTTAGCTCTTCAGGCCTCCTGGATTCCATTCAACAGACAAGCCTTGTACATTGTGTAAACATTTCTTAGAGGGTCTGGAAACTCCCAATGATTTCTATTCAGCCTCAGAAACTGTCATGAATTGCCACAGATAACCAGAGATCTGCTAATAAGGCCTATTAGACTTCCAATCACAGAATGTTTACACAACCCTAGGTTTTAAAAATGATTGTATTTCTGCCATCTCTGGCTCTGTGATCATTGGGTGCCAGGTGTCGCTCCCTGGTTCAGGCAGCCCAGCTCCATGATGAAGTGTACCAGGCCTGCCCTCCTCTGGCTTCTGTGAGTAGGACTTGAAGTATCCTGGCTTCTTAAATCTGTAGATATCGTTCTCGTCTAGGTGAGAATGGCACCCAGGGGGCGAGACAGGAAAAAAATAGAGAAAAAGTAAATGATGGAAGAAAACAAAATAATTTACTTTTTTTCTTTCTGGGGGGAGGGATGGAAGGTCAGGGGAGCGCAAAGATGCACAGTCAATTTAGAGAGTGAAGGTCCACTTTACGTGGCTCAAGTTGAAAAAACATTTTCTACAAAAGAAAACACAAATTACATGGCGTAATGTTACCATGTCTGGTAACTTTCAAATCTACATTCTTGTCTGGACATTGCAGATAAAAATTTACACACATTTAATGAATCTTGATCTCATGAAGCTACATCAATAATAAGAATGTATCTGAGTCGTTTGGAATGTTCGTTTTTATGCACATATTGAAATAAAAAGAATTTAAAAAAAAGAATGTATCTGAGTTTAGAAAACATACCAATGTAGAGCGCTAAAAAAAACACTGGCATATGAAGGGTGAATGCAAAACTACAAGACTGGGGAGGGGGAAGAGGAAGGGGAAATCTCAAAGAAAAAGAAAAAA
The DNA here is from genome assembly GCF_965119305.1 of Pelophylax lessonae. NCBI lineage: Eukaryota > Metazoa > Chordata > Amphibia > Anura > Ranidae > Pelophylax > Pelophylax lessonae. The sequence continues at coordinate 87,308,291 of NC_138777.1, read as the reverse complement.
AAAAAAGGGGGGGGGGGACTTCTATATAAAAGTCTCCATCTCCACACTGCAGTTGCCTCCCCGGACGCCGCTAAGAGATAGCAAGCTCTCTTCCTCCCATGTGACGTACGGTGTTTCAGTGTATACTGCCTGTAGTGTGGATAGATGGCACCACCTAGAAGAGCTTCATATCATATTTGATGCAAAGACATCTTGTGAGTTGCTACACCTATTTTTCTTATTTTACAATATATTTGTCTGCACTTAGAGCGCTTTTCTTGTTGTCTTTATCTGAGTTTAGAAGACTATCCAGAATAATCAGCAAGTTATACGATAAAGTAGGCTAATCAGACTCATTTTATCTTTTAAGGAGAATACACATAATAATAATACCAAGTTTGGTGTTATTCAACTTGTGAGAGCATTTCAAGTGGTTGTAAACCTTGAACATGAGCATATCCCTCTATAGTGTGTACTTGTCTCAATCCAGAACCTAAGTGTCATTTACAGGTATGTCTGTTGCCTTCCCCTGCAATCTGCATGAGCTACTTTTGACAAGTTTTCCCAACACCTAGAGACAAAAAGGCAACACAGGAGGGAGCTCCAGCACACTGCCTGTGATTGACAGCCTCAGCTCTGTTCCTGTGTACTGTGGGGAAAGGGTGTATCTTCCCTCCAACCAGCCCTCAGCTCTTCGTACTGAGCTTTGTAGCATGTAATTTAAACTCCCTCCCCCCTGCATTCTGAAAGCTCTGGCAAGCTGTAATAATTCTGCACCTTGAACAGATGTAGAGGAGAGCGGGCATCAGATAAACAGATACAACTTATAAAGGAGGATTTGTTTCATCTCTGGGTATCACCTGAAGCTAGTCACTTCACTGGCTATATGGAAGGGTTTACAACCATTGTAAGGCACAATAAAATATGGGTCACTAGATTGTGGAATGTAGTAAAATTGAAATATGGCTGTATGTAGAAAATTTACTATGTGGAAGGGTTTGCCATATTATTATATAGTGCCTCAAAAAAGTATTCGTATCCCTTGAAATTTTCCACATTTTGTCATGTTACAACCAAAAATGTAAATATATTTTATTGGTATTTTATGTGATAGACCAACACAAAGTGGCACATAATTGTGAAGTGGAAGGAAAGTGATAAATGGTTTTCAGAATTTTTTACAAATAAGTATCTGAAAAGTGTGGTAAGCATTTGTATTCAGCTTCCCCTGAGTCAATACTTTGTAGAATCACCTTTCCCTGCAATTACAGCTGCAATTCTTATTAGGTATGTCTCTACCAGCTTTGCACATCTAGCTCAAGCTCTGTCAGACAGGATGGAGAGTCTTGCCACAGATTTGCAATTGGATTTAGGTCTGGACTTTGACTGGGCAATTCAAACACATGAATATGCTCTGATCTAAAACATTCTATCGTATCGCTGGCTGTATGTTTAGGGCCATTGTCCTGCTGGAAGGTGAACCTCCGCCCCAGTCTCAAGTCTTTTGCAGACTCTAACAGGATGTATTTTAAGATTACCCTGTATTTGGCTTCATCCATCTTCCTATCATCTCTGACCAGCTTCCCTTTCCCTGCTGAAGAAAAGCATCCCCACAACATGATCCTGCCACCACCATGTTTCACAGTGGGGATGATGTGTTCAGGGTGATGTGCAGTTAGTTTTCCGCCACACATAGTGTTTTGTTTTAAGACCAAAAAGTTTAATTTTGGTCTCATCTGACCAGAACACCTTCTTCCACATGTTTGTTGTGTCCTCCACATGGCTTCTCAGAAACTTCTCGCAAACTGCCTCTTGGCTGCTTCTCTGATTAATACTCTCCTTGCCTGGCCTGTCAGTTTAGGTGGACGGCCATGTCTTGGCAAGTTTCCAGTTGTGCCATACTTATGATATGTGCCACTTTGTGTTGGCCTAGCTCATAAAATCCCAATAAAATACCGTATTTAATGGCGTATAACACACACTTTTTCCTCCTGAAAATTGAGTGCAAAACATTCGTGCGTGTTATATACCGATGTAACGGACCGTTTCAGCAGACAAGGGGTTAAAATCCGTTTAGGAGATCTTCCCCGTCCAGAGCTACAGGCACAGCTACTTGCAGGACACCAAACTCCCGAACTGGATACAAAATAGCACTCCAACCTGGAACCTCACGAATAGCTGATAGCAGACGAACAGGAAAAGCATACATCAGCTTACACTCCTAGCAATCAGTCTCCAACAGCATACAGTGAATCCCCCCAAGAACGAGACAAAGCTCCGAGTTGAGGGTAAAACAGGAACAGCAACAACATTTATTGGAAGAACACAGCACACTTTTATACCGAAATTGGAACATCCTCCCCCCAACAACCGCTTTCCCATTGGTCAATTGCACAGTACCTGCAGTCCCCCATAAGGTCCTCTCCAGACCAATGCAAGGAGACAGAAGCCCCAGGGGGCAATCAATGTAAACTATAGTCAGACACAGAACAATGGTTCCCTAACGAGCCCTCAATACACATTACTCTGAGTGTCAATACCTCCCTTAGCAGACAGGTGAGGTCATTAGCACACCTGACAAAAGGTGAATGGGGAGCCACCTTAGACAGCCCGTCTCCTCAGAACTTCCTGTAATGACCATATTAGGAGTTGACTTCCTGTTCAGAGAGCTCATGGCAAATGGGAACAAAAATCTTCATATTACAAGGGAGACATTATTCTTGAATATGACTGTCCCATTTGTAGTAGTCCAAACCATATCTTCAGTGTTCAACACCCTCCTGGTCACCCTGCATTCACCAAATCCATACGAATTAGAACCAGGGGCTGTTTGTTCGGTAGATAGAATCTACCGAATGGCTGTGCAGAAAGGGAGAAATAAATCCTTCTGCACCGTAAAATTAACCCTTTAGCTGCGGGCCATAACCCAAAGGCAGCAGGCGGGCAACCAGGCTCCTCCAATGCAATGTGGCGAGGTTGGTCTCGTCACAACCGATATAAAAAAAAGGCAATTGGGGGAGGGCGCACAGAGTGGCAGAGGGGGGTGGGCAGGGCCAAGGGGAAGGAAGGGCGAGCGTCGCTGGATTACTCCCGCTTACCCGGCAGTTGCTGTCATACGAAGTCCCGCCTCCTATGATAAATGGTACACTGGCCAAATGCTGGGATGTGTGATGTTTATCATAAGTGCAGGTCCAGGAGGCGGGACTTCAGATGACAGAGACCGCTGGGTAAGTGGGAGATACCCGCTCTGTGTAATCTCCCCTGTGTAACGGGTACTGGCGAGGCTGCATTGATGAAGATTGCACTGGCGAGGCTGCTTTGACGCTGCACTGGTAAGTCTGCATTCAGTCTGCATTCATGGGCACTGCACTAGTGAGGCTGCATTCATGGGCACTGCACTGGTGAGGCTGCATTCATGGGCGTTGCACTGGTGAGGCTGCATTCATGGGCACTGCACTGGTAAGACTGCATTTATGGGCACTGTTGAGACTGCATTCATGGGCCTTGTTGAGGCTGCATTCATGGGCATTGTTGAGGCTGCATTCATGGGCATTGTTGAGGCTGCATTCATGGGCACTGTTGAGGCTGCATTCATGGAAATTGTTGAGGCTGTATTCATGGGCATTGTTGAGGCTGCATTCATGGGCACTGTTGAGGCTGCATTCATGGGAAATGTTGAGGCTGCATTCATGGACATTGTTGAGGCTGCATTCATGGGCACTGCACTGGTGAGGCTGCATTCATGGGCATTGTTGAGGCTGCATTCATGGGCATTGTTGAGGCTGCATTCATGGGCACTGGTGAGGCTGCATTTGATTTTAAAAAAGTTCTGAGTTCAAAGTTTTTATTTCAAATTTAAGATTTTTTCCTGAAACGTCCCTCTCAAAATTGAGGTGTGTGATATACACTGGTGCGTGTTATACACGGATAAATACCGTACATTTATATTTTTGGTTGTAACATGACAAAATGTGGAACATTTCAAGGGGTATCAATACTTTTTCAAGGTACTGTATTATTTCAGCACTTCTCTTTTCCACTCTTTATACCTTGAGATTGGGTAGGAAGGCTCAGTGACATGCTCTAGAACAGCCTTTTTTAACCAGGGTGCCTTGAGGTTTCTTCAGGGGTGACTTAGGCAAAATGCCTAAACATTTATCAAAATAGTATACAAGCCAGCAGGTGGATCAAGCCTGCCTTTTAGTTACACAAAGCCACAAGTTTTCATTTTGCACCATTACAACTTTCTAGATACTAGCATCTTTTTTTTTTTTTCTTTTTTCTTCTTTTTCTCTAGCATCTTAACAACCAATGACATCATCATTTTATAAGGAGGATGTCTGTTGCCTTCACAGTATTCTTGTTTGACCCTCTCCCTCAGCACTGGGATGATATTAGCTGACTAATGGAGAGAAATTGAGGGAGAAGAGAAACATTGGAATACAAGTCAGTACCAGAGTGCAAAAGTGTATTTGCTTTGGAAGAATAAATCATCTTAAATGTTGGGTGTCCTACGTGTGGATGTTGCTACATTGCATAAAGCTATTAGAATCTTTTTTTTAAATTTTAGAATGGGATGCCTTAAGACTGTCCATAATTTTAAAGAGTGACTTGAGATTGTCTATAATTTTAAAGGGTGCCTCAACTGAAAAAAATGTTGAGAAACACTGCTCTAGAAGGTTCAAAAAGATCTGCATGTGCAGCTTGACAACCCTACTTTACCATCAAATTACAAAGAGTCATTTTCTTGAGGGCCAATGACTGAATGAAATCTCAGATCAATTTTATGCTTGACTGACTGAACTCTAAAACCCAAAGAACCTAGGATTTTGTTAAGTATTCTTCATGCTTAATATCTTTTGTTTTACTGTTTTTCTATTGTCTCTTTTCTGTTGTTATATCTTTTTCTGTACAGTTTTCCTTCTCTTTTATTAGGCAATATTTTAAAATCGTTATGCTTATCTCTAATGCAATGACCCAAAATGTAAAGAATTGCTGTCTTTTTAAAGGGTGCTACTATACTATAATCGCTGAAATATTTCTCTGTATGAAAGTGTGTATTACAGACATTTCTTAGCTCTCAGACTTACAGTGATTGCGGTGAATGGTTTGTATTTTTGCTAGATTTGTGCTTGTAGAAATTTGTGTGTAAAGGGTAAACTGTGGAGTTTTCTTAACCACAGTGTCAATCATTCTCAGTCAGCTGACTGTAGTCCTGCAAGCTGGAAAATCTCATTGAGTGCACCGCCATCAAACACTGGTGGCAGCAGCAGGTTAGTGACACCACTGTGAACACATTTGTGGTAGTTGCTTGAGTCTGTCACTGCCATTTACCACATATAAGTGGAAGCACAGTATGAGTTTACCATGTGTTTAACCATAATAAGGTTAGTGGGTTTGAGATGAACTTTAAATGTATTATATTAACAGTACAAATATGAAAAATATTAGTTAGAACCTATACTATAGGAAGTAAAGTCCACATTGTCAAAACAAGTTAAAATGAAATTCCTGTCTAAATGAACCTGCATGTTTCCATTGGTAATGCTGAATTCTCAAAAAACGTTGGGACATCTGCTATGCAAAAAAAAAAAAAAAAAAAAAATTACTGCTAATGAAAGCTGTGCCATGTCCAGGTGGTGCTGAGTTAGTTCAAACTTTTACTTTTAAAAATCTTGGAGAGATTAATGTTCCAAATATAGTATAGTGATGATCGTGGTTGCTAGGTCTCCAACTTGACCATTCATAAAACACGTTGCATTCTATCCGCACAATACAAGTTGTTCTGTGATTGGACAAAGGGACTTCTATTACCCACCCCCACTTACACACATTCACATAACACCTCACGTTCTGTGATAATAATGCAAGACTTTTCAAGAATAGATGAGGTGGAGAGTGACCAACTATTATCATGATACTATCGCCATAACTGCTTCAGTGTTTCAGTAGCAGAAGTATGGCGCTCACAGTATTCTCTGAAGTTAATGAAAGCAAACATTTTAATGTAGCACCACTCTCAAGATGTTAATTTTATCACTAGAGGTAATTTATTTTTGCATAGCAAATACCAAAAAACTGTTTCTCAGAGTGCAAATTTAAATACAGGACAGCCATACAGTGCAGGAAACTGAGCACATGAGCTGCGCCCTCATCGCTCTGGTGCATATTGCACTGATGTAAGAAGATTCACACTAAGCAGTACAAAACAAATTTGCTCTATTCAGACTGAATTTAATAAATACAAGTTGTTCTGCAAATATGTATTTTTTTTGTTTTTAAACTACATCTTTATTGAAGGTGGTTCACAAGTCAGAGAAATGATAATATTTTAGGGTAAATACAACTAATGTTTAAAGAAAGCTGTAGTAATCTCTCAATTTTGGTAAGATTTATTCAATTACTTTTTTTTTCTTTAAACCATTTAATAAGGTATAACTACATCAATTTAAAATGACTCATGCTAAGGCAAGAAATATTTTCAGTCTTACACTTTAATAGATAAAATATTTGAAGTGTGCAACAGGAAAGACGTTATGACTCAGAAATTCCAAGAATATTCCTGTTATCTGGAAAGTTTAGCTTCAGATTTCAGTTTATATCTTCCTGCTATATAAATGGCTTACAAAGGGGGAATCTAATTAAATTTAAAAAAAAATAAAAATAAATAAATAAAAAAGGTAAGATCAGTCAGTAAAAACAGTATATTTCTCAACAGAAATTAACGTGGTACCTTTGAAAAAATAAATGAGCCTGAGAGAAGAGTCCTAGAAACATGAGCCATTTACCCTTGATTCACACCTATGCATTTTTTAGTGTGTTTTGCAGAAATCCACTATGGTCCATTTAACATGTTTTTCTATGGATCTAGTTCACATTTATACATTTTGACCCAGTGCGTTTTTTGAAAATGGTCAGTGACTTTTTTTCCTGGCAGCAGATTGCATTTTGCGTGTAATAGACTATAATTAACCTGTTGCGTTTTGTTAAGCGCTTCATTTTTGCATTTTTATTTCATAGGACAGTATGGAATTTCTGTTCATGTAGTGTGACTTCACACTCTCTGGCATTCAAATAGCATCAAAGTAGCATCAAATCTGCATCAAAGTAGTGCAGGAACCTTTTTGTCCAAAGTCGCATGTAAGGGTTCAGGGCAAGGGTTAAGTTGAAATGTTAGAGTTAGGGTAAATGTTAGGGTTAAGGGTTAGAGGCTAGGGTTAAGGTTAAGGGCTAGGGTTAGATTCAGTAATTGTTAGGACTAACGGTAATTGTTAGGGTTAATGCAGCTTTGATGCTACTTTAGTGCCAGGGAGTATAAAATGACATCAAAGACACACTACATGAACAGAACTATCATACTTTCCTATTAGCCCCCCCAAAAAATGCGTGTTCAAACACACAAAACTCACCGCAATACGCATTAACCACAACCTGCATAGATGTAAAACGTAGCCTTAGGCTTAATTACAATGCACAGTGCTGTTACTCAAATATACTTCAGGCATTGCAGGCTGTAGGCAGTGCCATCTTAAGAACATTAAAGGGCCCCGGGCAATGCAGTGCACTGGGGCCCTGTCTACACAATCAGCCACGAGAATAAAAATGCAAATTATCGATAAGGCGATATTTATTGGTATAGCAGTCCCCGGCTAATGACAGCTTACAAGTTCGGCGGCTGGGTCTGGTGAACACACACACGGACAGGAGTCAGGCTCGACTGTCCTGTGTGTGCCTTTTCCCGTGGAGACAGACAGGCATTCCTGCAGTTTTGGGCTCTCCCTCCACAGCCAGCGCAGGGCCGACAGGCTCTTGCCACCTGCTAAGTTTGGCGGCAGGAATCCGAACTAATGCTTGGCTGGGGCTGGGTCACTGGGTAGGTGGGGCCTTCCGGGCAAGTGGGGCCCCCGGGCAACTTCCCAGCGTGCCCATTCGGTAAGATGGCCCTGGCTGTAGATGAGGGTTTTAGTTAGGCTTGCCAAAGAAAACCAGCACAGTGGAAGGGAAGCAGGGGTTCCTACCAGTGGGTTGATGCTCACTGCTTTGCAAATAACCAGGCTGTCATCGGGATTTGCAGAACAATTCTCTATCCTTTTTTCTCATGTATTGACTTATTCACTCTGATAGTTGCTTTTTTCATTCAGCGTATAGGCTCCTCTGTCCACACTATATAGCACAGATGGATGAATCTCCCACTGCAACTATTGTCAGGGCTACTTATCAAAATACCTGAACAGCAGCTGCATCTGATTGAATACAGCTGCGTTTCATTCCACATTTTCCATCCTGCTTCCTTGATTTTTCATTCGAGGGATGTCACATGGGAGTTGGCTGACACGGCCACCCCATAAGCAAATTTTAGGCGGTTCCTTGAGAACTTTGCAAAATTGCAAAAAAAAAAAACTTTGCCAAAATTTGCACACTGTATGGCCAGCCAAGGACTGTGATCTGTATAAATGGGACACTTTGAAAACAAATATCTATGGCTCCCACTGCTGGCAATCAAGTTATTTAAGAAGAGAGCAGGGGGTGGGACCTAGATGCCCTGTCTGTGTCAATAGGGCAGAAAAAACACTGCTTTTTGATGCATTCTTTTTAAAGGCCTCTGAATGCAGTTCATCATTAGCCAAAGTGTTTGTACACATTGCGGCATTTAGATTTGTATTTTATAGCAGAGTTTAGAAGCATTAACAACATGCTCCAAACCTGCGTTCACAGAGAAGTGTACTTGCCAATTGAATTAATATTCAAGCCACCCAAAAAAAAAACGCACACATGCGCTAGACCGAGCATTTTTCATGCTGGATTTTTCTGACAGCACCTGAAAGAAAGATCCAGCATAAATGGGATTACTGTAATAAGCCCATGTGCATGTAGCCTTATATTATCTTCCGAATACAAATCTTTTTATAATTTATCCTGTGTTTCTATCAAAAGAATAGGCATACTATTCCAATATGCTCAAAAAATAATTAACCCCTTCCCGTCCACCCCAGTGTCCCTTTAAAAGATTCTGAACACCTGGGGGCGGGAAGGAGCGGAGATAACGTGACCAATGTGATTAGCTGTAACAGTGGTCAACTGATCGGAAGCTGATCCCGCTGGCTACCAATTGTGAGTTGGGAGCGAGAACTGTAAAAGACTTTGACAGCTCGGACTCTTGTGCTGTGGGCCATCTCAGCACAGAAAAATTGGTTCCCTGTTGATGCATATGTGTGGTGTGTGGGCGTTGAAGCCCTCTTTTTTGCCCCCCCCCCCCACACACATATGTGTTATAAGGGCAGCGATGGGTTAACACAGCCATGCTTACTATTTGGTCCAGAAGTTTACTTATACACCTTAAGAGTTTCTATATAATAGAATGATGTTTTAAGACTTACCTAAGTCTGATTTTTGTTTAACCCCTTGGCACCAGGCATACGCAAATATGCGGGCCCACTGCACTGGGCTTTTTTTCAGAAGGACAGCAAATATGCATATCTGTCTTTGTGCAGCAGCTCCCAGCACAGAGAACGGGGTCTCACTGTGAGCCCCAGGCCCCGTACTAACAATCAGGACCTGGAACTCCCAGTTCAGGGACAGCCTCTGATTGGATATCATAGTGATCAGTCACTTTGAAGCCCACCCCTATGTTTACTCTCTCTGAATGTTGGAAAGAGATACATTTTATCTCTCTCTCTCTCCTTGCAGAGAGAAAAAAAAAAACAACTATGTGTAAAAAAAAAAAAAAATAAGACAATAAAAAAATACCTAGATCAAGGGTTGATAAAGGTCAGTGTCAGGGTTAAATATACACAATAGTGCGCTATCTGGTGAAACAAATTCTATCAATACAGTGCAAAAATTATATAAATGTAAAAAACATGCTAATTTTAATCCTGCAGTAATATCAGTATATAGATAAAAAATCAGTGATCAATGTGTTACAAAGAAATATAACTCAGAAAAAGTGAAGAAAAGAGAGAGTCCATTTCTTCTATTATATTAGGGTGCAATTCAAAGCCACCAAACCACGTGGACACTAACTCAAACATGGACACATACCCTCCACCACACTGAAAGCCTCTTACTGGATCAATAGGATCCCCAATTACTCAGAACAAATTAGCTTAATACACTGAATCCTCCTGGTGTTCAAAAGCCAACTGGGTTAGGACCACTGGATCGCAACCTATAGTGTCCACTGGCTTCTAATATCTTATCCCCAGGTCTTGTGTATCTCAAATGACCACCATAGAGGTAGAAGGATAAAGGAGGCACATAGCGTGAATACTGCTAAATGAATGTTAATATAAAAAGTGAAAGGTACTCACATTGCTAAAAATTGACACGAGAATGCAAACAGCAACAGCCTCGCCGACATCTGGCATTGGCGGGCATGATGACGTGACGTCTATGCATTTCGCGTCACAGCACATTGTCAGGGGCTACAGGAGCATAAAAGTGGGTCGCCATAACAACATTTATTATATAGACTGCTCCAGTCACACGATTGGATCTGCAATCAATAAAAAAACCCAGGAAAATGGTGTCCGCTGTAAACAAACACCAGAGCACAAATAGAGACAAAAGACAAAAAAACGATCTGCACTCAATGGTGAAAGCATACTGTTATTGACTCCATATTCATTTCCAATGGTTATTAGAAGATGATACAAAAGGGGTAAGGACATCCAAGTGAATTGAGACTGCACCCCAAATACCTGACCAAATAGGATAAATATATAGGATAATACAACCATGTCTTTTGTTAAAAAACAAATATTCTAATAAAAGTTATTTCTATACTAAAAATCTTGAATTTAATTAAATCATTATGCAACATCACTTGCATTGGAGGAGCCTTTACATAAGTTAATGTAAAATTAACATAAAAATTAAAGGCAAGAGAATTAGCAGCAAAGGGATAATAAAAAATACTGGACAAAATACACGAAATTTAAATAAAAAATTATAATTTAATAAATAAAAATAACACGCAAATTAACTGTTAAAATGCTACTCTATGTTGAGGCAATGCTGTTTATAGGTTTTTAGTTGATAAATCTAATGAGTTTCAAATTTGAAAATACCTCTCACAAGATTGCTACCTCTCCAATAGAGAAAATAGCAATCTATTCCTATAACTTTTAATGTGAAAGGGTCTCTGTTATGGTGAAGGCAGTAATATTTGGATAGGCTATGGTCTTTGTAACCCTTACCTATATTATTTATGTGTTCATTGATCCTTACCTTCAGTGGCCGAGTAGTTCTACCCACATACTAAATCTTGCATGTGCATTCTAAAAGTTAAACAACGCCTCTAGTAGTATATGAGATAAAGTGTTCAACGTCGTATGACTTAAAAGTTCTATATGAAGTAAAAGATCTAGTTCTACAAGTTTTACCACTAGTGGTCTTACACATTTTACATTTATGACACAGAAAAAATTTCTTAAGACCTTCAAATGGGTTGAACTGGATGGACTGATGTCTTTTTTCAACCTCACAAACCTCACAAACTATGTAACTATGTAAATATGCGGCTTACTACTTTCAGTGCAATCAGATCCCTAAGGATTTGGGTTTTTTGGAATAAAATGTGAGGATGATCAGGTAGGATATGTTCTAAAATCCTGTCATTCTTCAGGACTTTCCAATGTTTTTGAAAATGTTTCTGAACTAATGCATGATAGTTTGAAAAAGTGGTAGTGAAGGACATTTGATGGCCATTATTGGTCCCGGAGGGGTGTGTTGGATTTTTCTTTAGTAAGATGTGAATGGGACGTTCCGTTCTGGAAACCTCATCAATAACCTTATTAAGTTTCTCCTCATGATACTCCTTTTCTAAGAAACGCTTTTTCAAGATCTTAGACTGGTTGTGAAAGTCCTCTAATCTGCAACAATTACGTCTTATCCTAAGGAATTGTCCTTTGGGGATGGCCTTAAGCCACATTGGTTGATAACAATTACCATGGGAGATGTACCTATTTCTGTCAGTTTCCTTTAAATAGGTATGGGTAACAAAAATTTTACCATTTAGGTAGGATAAAAAAGCAAAATGGACACTATTTTTTTCTGGGTTGTACTACGGGTACAAACAACAACAAACATACTGGTTGGTATTGCTGCCATCGTCAGGAGTAGGAGATTTTATGTTGGGTTGTTCTTTGGTGGAAGTTTATGGTAGTAGCAAGAAATATAAAGTTACATTTAAGAAGATGATTTTTACTATTTTGTGCAAGTTTTCCTTTGATAAAAAATAAAATAAGGTGCTATCCATTACCATTTACCACCAAAGCACAATTTGTCCTAACCACAGTATAATCCACCTGAATGCACAAAGTAGCTGTGATGATATGTACAGTTTTACTAAAACATGTCAAAGTTGTAAAATTGTGCTTAAGCATTAACATTTGTTTTACCTTTAGGCGCAAAGGGGTTATTATCACAAAGTCAGTGAAGTTATTTGCAGAGCTGTGCTACATTATTGGCTTTTCCAGCACAGTTTACAAAATTTGAAGCAGGTGTGCAGCAAGGTTATGTCTTTAAACTGTAATCAAACTGAAATGAATATATGTAAATGAGATTCACACCTGTTTAATATTTAGGTCTGCAGTCTTGATGAAGAAGGTGCAACCCTAGACTGGGTAATGAAGGTGCAGCATAACATAGTTAAAGTGGTCATACATTAAAATATTGAAGAATGTTTATTAGTGTGCTGCACCTTGCTGTTTTCCAACTCGCACATTAACCGACTGTGTGCTTTAATTGTGGTTAATGATGTTTCTCAATATTTTGAGCTGTATTTTCTCTCTGTGGAACACAGTCTGTTTGCAGGTGCTGCTGATTTCTGTCATCCTTGTGTAAGTTCACACTCTATACTGTCTTTCCATCAAATGCTGTCATTTGTGTGTATTGCTAGTATTACCATCTTGCAAAACTTGGCTCCTCTAAGTAAGCAAGGAGCAAACGCTAAGGTGACTTAACTGCTATCCATCACGATTTATTAAATCTTCAGAGCGGCTAGGGCTGTAGACAGATTACTGGATCACAAAGTGATTTAAGACTCGGCTGTGTCTTGCAGCTGGCCAGATCTGAAGGCTTACATTCCTAAGCATGAGGGTTAGAGCAGCCAGATGACAAAGCAACACACATTTTTTTTACCTAAGTACTCTGCAGCACTTAACCATACATGTAATATTTGTATGTATAAATGTAAAAATCAGGGCTTTTGTGATATTGTATCACATTAAAATCATACAGAAGAGGGGCAATAAATTTTCAATGAGGGAAATTGTGAAATAAAGGGGGTGGAATCAGTATATTATGTATATTACTCTTTGATTCCATCCTGCTAAATAGCTGGTCTAAACTCCTATACACAGCCAATTCCAACTACTTACAAAATTATCTTTCAACTAATAAACCAAGCAGTCAAAAAAATTCTAACTGTAATATCGAAAACCAATAACAAAACATATACATTATATTTGTAACTTAATCCTAATAAAAAATACTTTGCAACCATAACAAACTGGTGGCATTCTGTTCCTGGTTTATGAACAAAACATCTCCATAAATCTCAATTTCTGTCCATGTGTACTTGGCACATCAGCCCGTCTACTAGCTCACTTTCATCTTTATAATTACTGTGTGTAGACCACTAAGTCAGTGCTAAACTGCACATCAAAAGGCATGAGGACACACCCTATATAGTTTGTGCCTTCTGAAATTAGCTACTTAAATCTCTGGTTCCATCTACAGGATCTGACTAGAGTTGCTCTTTAACTTTTAGGGAAATTTCAGGCTATTTCCTAACTATGCCTAAACCTGCTCCCCCCCCCCCCCCACCCATTCCCTTTCGAGATCCTTTTCAAGCTACTCTATAGAAGGAAGATGTTTATACTTACCTATTCTCATGACACTCTGGTCTGGGCAAGTGATCTCCTCAGCAGCCGGTTTCAGGGAAGAAGAGAGATCACCAACAATGGCTGAAATGCCTTGGCGGTGATGTCACCCATAGGCATGCAATGGAGCCTCTGTTGTCGGCTGCCCTTCCTTTCCCATGTAGCCACCATAGGGAGCTGACTATATGACTGAAGCGCCCTCAAAATAGGTAAGTACAATCATCTTCCTTTCACAGGGTAGTTGGAATGGGATTTGGCGAATGGAGAGATGGAGAGGAACAGGTTTAAGCATAGTGAGGCAATATGCAAAACCAAAAAGAGATTCCCTGCATCTAGTGTACAAATTTAATACATGTGACAACAGCAACACTGAAATATCCGAATACTAGATATCAGAACATACTTCTCACTAAATAGGTGCGCTGTCACTTTAAGGAGCTATTCATATTAATGATACAACAACGGATTATGTATAAAATTAGTGCAAAAAATAAAAATAATCAAAGATCAATAAAAAAAAAGTCCATAAATGTGGAATAGAGTGCGCTAAGTCCCAAAGTGGACAATATTAAACTGTGAATCGATCCGAATGATAAGTGTTCTCCAAGTGAATGATACAAGTGCTCACACACACACACCTTACCAGATGGAGAGATCTCAATAAACAGGGATCAATTGTGCTTTGCTGTGATACAATCACAATATCCCCAACGGCAATTCAGGTTTGATATGGCTCCAGACAGATGGCAATATATAGAGATTAAATGCACCCCATGGTGACCCAGCCACAATATCTCCAACAGCTATTCAGGCCTGCTATGTGCCATATGAATGGAGCAGACCTGAGGTGCTGTTGGAGATATTGTAGCTGGGTCATCATGGGTCACATCGGGTCTCTAGGTGTTGTGTTCTTTACATCTGTCTGGAGCCATATTAAACCTGAATTTCCATTGGGGATATTGTGACTGTATCACAACAAAGCATAAATGATCTCTGTTTATATGATGCACCCAGCAAGGGGGAGGGGCCAGGAGCGCTGGCTAGGGACCCGAGAAGAGAAGGATTGGAGCTGCTCTTTGCTAAATAACTGCACAGAGCAGGTAAGTACAACATGTTTGTTATTAAAAACAAAAAAAAACACGGCCTTTTGCACTTGCCCTCCAGAAGATTTTACCACCTTCATGACCAGGCCATTTTTTGCTATGCGGCACTGCGCTACTTTAACTGACAATTGCACGGTCATGCAATGCTGTACCCAAACAAAATGTATATATTTTTTTTTTCACACAAATAGAGCTTTTTTTTGGTATTTGATCACCTCTGGTGTTTTTCTTTTTTTTATATATATATATAAACTAATAAAGACCAACAATTTTGAAACAAAACCAACCTTTTTTACTTCCTATTAAATAAATCCCATAAAAAAAAATATTAAAATCAAATCTCTTAATACATTTGACTCAGAAAAGCACTCTGTGTCTCTACTGTGGCCTATGCCACCGCCTAACCTCAACTACTACTACCAAGTTCTGGTCAGCCAGTCTGACCCCAATAAAAAGGGATTCCCCATCCGTGACAGAATTATATTTATGTAAAGGTAATGTAACATGATTATGAATATCTTACCATTAACTGCAGTAAAACCTAATGCTGCTAAATGGCAAGCTTTATTTACACACAGACTTATATCAAGAAAGGCATCAAACAGAAGGGGTGACAAAAAAAAAAAAACATCATATAGCATCAACACTCAAACAAAGTCCAAAAATTATATTACATGAAAACCCTGCTAAGTACTCAATAGAAAAGATAATGTAAGAACTTTGCTAAGCACTGTCCGAATAACCGTTATGAATTTCAGGGAAACTTAAAACTCTACTCATTTAGAAGCCAGCAGTCATTAAAAAAAAGGAACAGCCCGGTGATCTCCGCCCCCAACCTCCTCCGAGAGCTAGACCTTTACGGCTCCTGTTCTAACTTAAAGATCAACCTGGGTAAATCTGAGGCGATGGGGGTGGCGATGCCACCGGCCCTTCTGACCCAGGTGACTTCATCCTTGCCCTTTCGTTGGACTTCATCGGCGTTGACGTATCTGGGCACCCGTATAGCTCCTGACCTCTCCACCCTGTACGCCCTCAATTTTTCCCCACTATTGGTTACCATCCGCCAGCTCCTAGCAGTGTGGTCCAAAGGTATTCACTCTTGGTTCGGGCGTTGTAATCTAGTTAAAATGTTGATTCTCCCCAAGGTTCTATACCTTCTTCAGGCCCTGCCGATAAGACTGCCGTCTCCTTTCTTTCGACAGCTCCACTCCTTGTTCGTGCACTACATTTGGCGCTCCGGTCCGCCGCGTATAGCTCGCTCCCTCCTGTCCCTTCCCAAGCGGTGTGGCGGCATTGCTCTTCCCGATGTGACTAAATACTATCAGGCAGTCCATCTTAGCCGCCTGCTGGACTGGCGGCACCATGGGGACAATAAACTATGGGTAGAGCTGGAACAGGCCCAATCGCCAATCCCGCTGGGCGGTGCGCCTTGGTGTCGAGATTCATGCCCACCGTCACTTAAATCTCACCCGACAATCGGTGTTACTTTGGCAGTGATGGCCTCCCTCCTTTCCAATCCGGTCGTATCCTCCCCTACCTCCCCTTTGTTCCCAGTGCTGGGTAATCCAGCCTTTAAACCAGGTGTATCGGACCGGCAATTCCTGTCCCTTCTGGCTCAAAACCGGGGCTCGGCCACTCATTTCCTACAGGCGGACGGTTGGCCCTCACTTGCAAACCTGACAGACCCCTCTGGTCCCTATGCTCTGACTTTCTGGCAGGCGGCCCAACTGCGCCACTTCCTGCACTCATTGCCTTCGCCTGACCTTTTCTGCAGGGAACTTACGCCATACAAAGTTCTCTGCTCCGGTGAAGGGACTCTTCCCCACACTCTATCGCAAACCTACACCTTACTGGTTACTCCTCCAGAGGACTCCACCCCTGCGTATATCTCCAAATGGGAACGGGACCTCCAACTGATGCTCTCGCCAGCTCAACGATCTAACCTCTACACCTGCGCTCTAAAGACTCCGACCTGTACGAAGTTACAGGAATCTAATTACAAAGTGTTGACACGGTGGTATAGGGTTCCGTCTCTGCTGTGTAAGATGTTCCCGGGTACGTCCGACTTGTGCTGGAGGTGCCAAGAGGAATGTGGCACCTTACTTCACGTTTTATGGTCCTGCCCTAAATTACGGGACTTCTGTTTGGCGGTGGGCTCTCTCCTAAGGGACCTCACGGACCATACCATACCTGATACTCTGGCTTTCTATATCCTGCAACTGTCCAGCATCCCAATGCGGAAATATAAGAAGTCTATTGTGCCCCATGTACTGTCGGCAGCGAGGTCTTGCATCCCACTCTATTGGAAGACTACCAGGTCCCCCTCCGTCGGGGATTGTATGCGCAGACTGGAGGACATCAACAAGATGGAAGACTTAACCCTCACGGCGCTTCACAAGCGAGACAGATACAAAAATACTTGGGGATACTGGAATGTGTTTCTCATCTCTGATAGGGGGAAAGCTCTGATGTGCCCTTGAGACTCCGCCGAGTTGCCGCCCTTGCCTGGGGGGCCTGTCCCGGCGCGGCGCCCACCATCTCCCTACCCCCTCCCCGTCCATTCTTCCCCACCTTTCTTCCCTCTCTTTCCTTTCCCCCTTGTCCTTTTTTCTTCTGTATTTCTCTATCACCTCCCCCCTCCCTTTCCTTCTTCTCTGCCCTTCCCTGTTCTCTCGCTACCATACTGTACTGCTTCTCTATCTCTTATTATTTCTCCTCTAGCCATCAAGTGGCGCCCTATGTGCACCGTTCATAGGGGTTTATCTTCTCTCTATGCGGTGCCACTTGCGTATGACTTTACTGGCTAAGGACTGTCATATCCTTCACTGTATTGACTGTTGTCTGTTGTTTAAGTTTACTGGCCCACCGTAGTGGGACCCACTTTGGATGTTTTTCTTCTGTTGTCTTCTTATGCCTACGAGAGTCTCAGTTATGCATTTGCCTTCTTGACGATATTACCTCTTTTGGTATTTTGCCATGCATTGCGAGAAGTTTGTCTACTGTGGATGTTTCCTGTGTAACATGTTGTTATCCCTTTTTTGTTTATCTCAATAAACTTCATATTTGAAAAAAAAAAAAAAAGGAACAGTAGAGATTGAGAGAGAGCGTGGTTTGGATTACTTCTCTGAATAAGGACAATAAAGCTTCCCTTCTGGAGTGGATGGAAAGGTGTAATATTAATCCTGTACAGGATAATGGTCAGAGGAAATACTGTTTCTGTCCTGCAGACTAGGTTGGAGAGGCTCCTTTACTAGAACAGAAATATTTATCAACAATACCCTTTAAGAAATCTATAAAGATAAATGAATTCCAACTTTTCAGACTGCTGGAATATTGTAGGAGTTTGTCTCATAGACTGTTGCTGGATGGTCTGATGTAGGGTGTGGTTTGTTATGTGTTTATTTTAAGTAGGTTTTTCCCATTGTTCTATTCTTTCTGTCTGTTGACTAACTTGGCTACCTCTTGGAGGTATCTATGATGGGATTAGCCTTGTGTCAGCACTACCTCATTATCGAAACCATTGTGTGATATTTTGGGTAAATATTTGGTTTTATTGTTCAAGTGTATAAAAAGCCTGTATTTCTATTCAATAAATAGTCATTCATTTGGAGATAACCTCAACATCTTGTCTGTGCACGGTGATTGGGGTAACAGGGCTGGTAGTAGCTCCCGGCCTGCTGTAACGGTTTGGAGGACAGGAGGCACTGTTTGGCTGAAGGAAGCGCATAATCGGGGGGTGCAAAGCAGCGTCACAAACCCCTTCACATGCTTTATTTAAATTATGAATTTGATCAGTGAAGAGATCATAGAAGTATATTTTAACCATAAGTGTTAGGAGTTCAAATTACCATAGTAAAGTTAACTATAAAAAAAAAAAAAGTATTTTGTGGAGGACCCTACCAAATAAATTCATTCAGTTGGTAAATTGTTCATTGCCTAAGGTTTTTAATGCTTGTGTTGTTAACTTTAAACAATAATCCAGCAATTCTATAGATAAGGCATGCTATAGATACAGAGATGATTGAGGGCTTGTTTCTAAATACATTTATTGCATTTTCAGAATTTTTAAATACTTTAGTGGGCATAATCTGGGCACACTTTAACTTTCAATCCCTGCTGAAAGCTCCCAGTGGCCCTAATCATGTGGCCACTGTAACTGACTGCCACAACAATCACACCACGGGCTCCCCTGTAAACGTGACAGTCGAGTTAGCATGCAGTGGTACCAAATAGACACATATACCTGTACGTAGCAGCTGGGTGTTAAGATTCACCTGCTCTGCTGCGGCATATATGGGGGAATAGGTAAAAAAGCCCTGTCAATCATTTTTAAATTTCAAACCACAGCTAAGCTTAAAAAGGAATGCGTATATAGTTAACCCTCCTGCCACCAGCTTCACCAATATCTGCTTTCTTCTGGTGCTACACTGGGTGAAACTTATGGGTGTGCTGGATGCCTGGTCTTCTGTTGCATGCTGGTTTCTATAGTAATGCAGGGAAAGCAAACCATAGAAAAGGACCACACAATCTTGAAAGTGTCAGACACATAAACATTTTACAGCCAACAAAGCAACTGAAGACAGTAGGTACTTAAAAAGCAGGAGGAGGTTTTTTTTTTTGTTTTTGTTTTTGTTTTTTGCAATTATGCCTTAGATTTGAGATTTAAAATAGTGAGAGAGTGTCTTTAAATTTTGACACAGAGGGACAAATGTACTGTTAAGCAGGATGGGTGGGAACTAGGGATGTAACGATATCGAAGATATCGCGATATCGTATCGTCGTGGTCGTCTCGATATCGTCGTGGTCGTGTCTCGATATCGTCGTGGTTGGGTTACAATATTAAAAGGACAGGTGTCCATCAAAAAGCAAGAGGAATAAACACAGTCCCACGGAACAAATCATTGTTAACTACATAGACCAGAGTTTAAGGATTTTTTTTTACTGTTTTTTTTTTTTTTCTTGCAATGTAGATATTTTGATCTTTCTGATGAAAAACGTGAACCTAAGCTAAATGATAGGTCAGTGTTTTTTTTAAAGGCTTTTTGACTGACTATTTTATTTAAGTTTAAGTTATGTTCCTAAATACCAGTTTTAAAAGGCTGCCTTTATTTGCCTTGCACATTTAAACCTGACTTAACTTGATCTTTGTTTGCACTTAAAGGGAATTGCCTATTGTTTGTTTACAATTGTTCTAGCTGCTTCTTAACTTGAACATTGCACAGAAGAATCAGTTATGCAACCAAATATTACTATACAGAATATTGATGTTCCTGACTACAACTTGCAGTTTAAAAGCACTATGTGATCAGTGTTTTATGTTGTCATGGATCCATAAATACAACAATAAATTGCCTGTTGACTGGCAAAAGCAGAATAAATGTCGGTATTTTTTCGCTATTATCATCACAAACACTATCATGAGCTATTTAACAATACCATGAGCTTTTCCACAATATCGCAATAAATATCGTACCGTGAGGTCAATATCGAAATTGTATCGTACCGTGAGATTTTGATATCGTTACATCCCTAGTGGGAACTGGGCTGAATTACCTACAAGAAAACCTAGGCTGGTGCCTAGAGTTTGCTGGGTGTCTGCTGGCCTGGTTTCAGCCAGAGAGCCTCTGACTGACTGCTTTCCTAAGTTCTGTAGAAGTTAAGCAGCTTGCTGGAAAGCTGCTCTAGTCACTTCCATATGCAGGCAGAGTACACTGTGGTTGGTTCCCCAGGTCTCCCCGTAATGATATTGCGCACTGGGCACACAGAAAGCTGTGTGTGGCGGCCATCTTGTTCAGGTCCCAGGTCACCCATGCCATTTTCTCAGAAAAGAAGATCAGCAATGACCTTTTCCCCTGTCAGAACTTGGACACTAGTGTATATAATCCACAACATTTAGCTGCATTCCAAAGCACGCTTATCAGTGGTTTGATAGGATTAGCAGAATCTAACCCCAATGCACTTCTCTGTGCTTTCATAAAACCACCAAGCTTCCAAGCTTGAGCAAATAGGAAAACAAGCAGATATCCATCCCTTTAATTCTCCATCGTAAATACCTAGCTGGAGTCATTAGTGAATACACACTTAACTCTACCTCATCCTGAAGAACCCAAAGCTTCAGTGTATTTCATAACTCATGAGATAATAACAGGACAGCCAGGATAAGGACATATTTACCACTATAAGTTAATTAGTGGTGTTTTAAGTCCAAACACCCTTATATTAGAATGTATGGGAAGCCAAAAGGACAAATTACCCCTCCTAGGTAAAGTAGACATCTGACCAGCACTCCCCCTCCTTATTTTTATTTATTCAAAAGGCAATTTCACGCTGGACAATAGGATGCTAGTCAGCAAAATATAACCTGTAGTCATTCAAAGATATTATCTATAGAAAACTGTATCTGGGACATGGTCATAAACACAGTGACATCCCAGTGACCAAACCTTGTACCTGATGATTGGTCAATTCACTTCTGTTAACAACCCCCTCAAGGTTCAGAAAAGAGGGGCTGCAACCACGCTTGTCAGCTCTCCTGTACCATCAAAAAAGGAACATCTGTTGAGAGCCACTGTAGCATATTGCTTGTTGATTGGACTCTGCTAACCCAGGACTTGATAAGTACTTTTCATTGTTTAACCCTTTTGTTTTGCTGTTGTATTGTTGTCTCTTTGTTACCTTTGTAATACCCTTCTTCTGTAAGTATTTGATTTTCATAATTTTAACCTTTTCTTTATAAAACAATATTTTAAAGTGTTTTTAAAATTGTCTCTAATGCACTAACACATTACCTAAAGTGTTACTAAATCCACAACAGTAAAAAAAAAGTCTGTATATGCAGTAAAGCATGCTTGTTATACTTACTGTGGAACCTAAGTGGTAATCCTTTCCATTGTGTATCATGTCTTTGTGATCCTCCTCTTCTTTCACTGTCTCCAAAAAATAACCTGATATTTATAGAGCCAGACTGCAGATGCTCAGTTTGGTCTGTATTGCTAGAGAGTTTTTTTGGGAGAGTGCATGTGATCAACACTGTCCAGACAAGAGGATCAGGGGAGAATGAAAACTCCTCCTACAAGCTTTACTAGGAAAAGATACAAGTCACAAGACTACTATATACTGCTGATAAGAAAAGGTAATTATCTGTTTATAATTACTAAAATAATTGCATTTCCATGTTCAGTGTACTGTGGGAGACCAGATATAGTGAATGCAGGTTCTGGGTTTAGTAGCACTTTAAAAAAACACCTGTCTCTTGAAGAGTGCTACTACATGTAAATCTCTGGATATATCTGTCTGTGGTGACAGTGTGTGTTTGTATTGCTAATATTGTAAACATTTCTTATTTTTTGATAAAAAATATTGGGTGGCAGCTTAAAGAGTTAATTTGTCTGTATCTAAACCCAGTGACCATCACTCTCAGCACGGTGTGAGGTTGACCAGCCATATGTCACAAGCTGGTGAATGAGGAGGGCAGTGGTTGGACACCGTGTTTTTTTAATCAATGCTTTATTTTAAGAGTACAAAGTACAGAAACCACAGAACCAGTGAGTCCAAAATGATACACTGACATCAAGAAAATCTGCATAACAAAACTTGATATGTGTAGAGAGGCAACAAAGTGTATAATCAAGTAGCTTGCAGAACCCCATATACAAAGGTCTCCGTACCCCGTGTGACATTTTGTGCAGTAAACATCATATTGTAAGAAAGATGGAAAGAGATGACCCGAAGGTCACAAAAAGAGAGAAAGTAGCAGGGTAGAGGAAGCAGAGGGAGAGGAAAGAAAAAAAAGGGGGGGGGAGGGAAGGGGTGGGGATGAGGGAAGAAGGGAAAACCCGTCGTACTATCGTCTCTGTGGGGCCCAAGGACTCACCCCAGAGATTTCCAGTAAGGAGGGCTTTAAGTCAGTAGCTTTTTGTATTCCTTAGAGTAGACAAATTCGTGCCAGTAGAACCATTTTTTGAGGAATTTTGTCCCGTAAACCTCTTTCAGTGGCCACAAGGTCTTCTATTTCATTGATTTCGGCTACTTTTTTCAGCCATACGGCCACCAAAAGAGGTAGTGTCTGTTTCCAGAAGAGCCGTATACAGCTCTTTGCTGCTGTAATCAGCAGAGGTAGAATGGAATGCCTGTAGGACAAGCTCAAGAACTGGTGGTGGTGCAGAAGGAAGAGTGCTGGATCCAATGGAGGCTTGTGATCAGTGAACCTTTGGGTGATATCTTGGATCTCAGACCAATAAGATTGAAGACGACAAGACCAGAAAATGTGAAGAAGGGAGCCAGAGTCCTCTCCACATCTCCAGCAGATATCCGAACAGAGTGAAAGATTGTATTAACATGCCTTATTACATTTCATATATATTTCAACTTATGCCCATTCTATAATGAAATATGGGCCCTTGCATTTACATAGTAACGAGCTAGACTGACACCCATTCATCCACCTTGGACAGCAGCCAGCTGTATTTTGCATTTAGACGACATGTTAAACCACCTCTCAATTCATTAATTTGAACACTTGACAGTTAGATATTTTGCATTTAGATTACAAGACATTTTGCATAGAGACTGACACCACCCATAAACAATTGACAATTGCTTACATTAACACAGACAAGCTGAATACAGACGGACCAACTCTACAACAAAACACCTCATATTGACACACAATGCATAGGGAAACAAAAGCCTTTCATGTACAGTTTCTGTGAGATATGTCCTATTGTCAAATTGACCAGTAAATTGTAAACCAGTTAAAGCATTTTTTTCCTGCTTAAACGTGCCTTAAATAAGAGCTACACTTGCAATAAAATCAGTTGTGACTGCACTAAGTTTGAGTGCTATGTGTCGTCATAACTCCCGGCCGGACGAGAGGGAATTCACTATCGAGGGGGGTTAGCAACTGAAGGGCTGTATATTGCCTCCTGACGAGATTTGAGCAAACACTGAGGGAACATCCTATGAATCTTAGTTGGAGTATGGTACCATCAGGTCAAAACTTTAAACTCGGATTCCTGATGCCTGGAACAAATAGAGGTTTTGTAAGAAAACAAAAGGATCCTCCCCACCTGTTTGTCTGTAAAAGTTTTTCCTAGGTCTCTTTTCCATCTGCAGATATAAGGAGGTCTGTAGTCAGAACGCAGAGATATCAGCTGGTGGTAGGTCTGAGAGACCGCGTGGCGTAAAGGGGATCGCTCCAAGCATAAGAGCTCGAATATAGATAGTCTTGAAAGCCTCCGGAGGTGGTAGAGAGCCAATGAAGTGGACTAGTTGAATTTTTTGCCAGAAAGAAAGTCCTGCAAAGGTCAGGTTATCTATGATTTGCTGTCTGGAAATCCATCGTCCGTTCACGATGAAATGTTGGGCCTGATATGGCTTCACAGACTTCAACTCTTGGAATCAGGAATCCCTCAATCCATGGCTGAAGGCTGGATTGTCAACCACTGGGGTAAGCGGTGAGGGGTAAGGAGCAATAGAGGAGTCCCGGCATGCTTTAGAGCAAATCAGCCATGTCACCCCTACCGTGGGACGAGTGAGGACCTGGGAGGGCAGATTGGTTTGGCACCATGGCAGCGATTTCAGCAGGATACCCAAAAGGGACAGCTCTATCTGTACCAACTGTTTGAGGGAACCATGGCGGCACCGGCCAAGCACTCTAGACAAGTGGCAAGCCATGTGATAAAAAGTAACATCTGGTAGGGCCATACCTCCCAACAGTTTAGGTAATCTCAATATCGATTGTGCCAGGAGAGGTAGATTCTGGGCCCAAAGGAAAGTAACGATGGTTCGGTTGATCGGCCGCAGGAATGAGCTTCGGATATGTATTGGGAAGGCTTGGAAGTGGTAGAGCAACCAAACCAATAAAACAGACCATGTTGCCAGGACGTAAGGTCCTTTCTGATCGCTGTCAGGAGGGGGGGGGGGGGAATTAAGCATGAAATGTTTTCCACCCTACTGGGTAAACATACGCCCAAGTATTTTATATGTGAAGTGGCCCATTTGAAGGTGAAGTCAGAGTAGAGAGATCATGGAGGCTGGCAATGACATTTAATGCCTCCGATTTCTGATAATTGATCTTAAAAAAGGATACGTCCTCATAGACCTTTAGTTCTGAGAGCAAGTTTGTGAGAGAAACCAAGGGGTTAGTCAGAAAGAACAATATGTCATCCGCATATGCCGCAATCTTAGGGGTGAGCACCGCATCCAAGTGGAGACCAGTGACATCTAAGTTTTTTCTGACTGAACGTAAGAAGGGCTGAAGAGATCAGATGAATATCAGAGGGTACAACCCTGTCGTGTACCATTAGTTATGCCAAAGGGTGAGGAAAGTAACCCATTCACTTTTACCTTAGCTGATGGACGGGAGTAAATGGCTTAAATCCAGTGCATCATTCATTGGCCCAGGCCAACATGTCTAAGAGTCTCTGTCAGGAATACCCAGTTCACCCTATCGAATGCCTTCTCAGTGTCAGTCGACAAAAGCAACATAGGGATCTTCTGAGTCTGTGCGGCCTGAATCAGGTTGATGGCCTTAGTTGTGTTGTCGCATGCTTCTCTAGTGGGGACAAACCCCACCTGGTCAGAGTGGATCAGTTGAGGGATCAGGTCAATCAAACACTTCGCTAGAATTTTAGTGAACAGTTTTAGGTCGATATTTAAAAGGGAAATCAGGCAGTAGTTTTGACAGTGTAACAGATCCTTACCCTCCTTTGCGATCACAGTAATATGTGCATGGAGCGCATCTTCTGGAAAGGCAGTCCCGTCGAGTCTTAGGCTGAAAGAAAATGTGGAGTCAAAATGTTTCCAAACATCTTGTAGTATAATAGGTAATATCCATCTGGTCCAGATGCCTTGCCCGTTTATGAGTTCGCTATAACAGAGGCCAATACCTTCGCTGAAAGAGGCTCCTCTAAAGCAGCTAAATCCTCATCCGAAAGGCACGGTAAGTCTGGCTTTTGTATGTCAGCCTGAATAGCAGTCACCCTATCGGGGTCTGCAATATGCACCTCAGGGCGGGGAAGGTTATAGAGTGATGTATAATATCTCTGAAATACCTCCGCTATTTCTTCCGTTGCATGAACCTTGTTCTGATTTTCATTAAGAAGCTTGGGAATGAATATACGGGCTTGTTGAGAGCGTGTGCCAGGAGCTTGCAACACTTGTTACTGTGCTCGCAGAACGTGCGTCCACATTTAGCCAGCGTTGCTTTAGCTCTGATTAAGGCGAGCGATCTCAGTTGGTCTCTCAGAGCTGTGAGCTACATCTGGGTCAAGCTGGCCAGGGATTTCTTGTGGGTTTCTTCTAAAGTTCTGATCTTCCCCAGGAGATCCACAGTTTTTTGGCTCTCACCTTCTTGAGGCGCAACACAATCTTAATCAAAACTCCCCTGATGTAACCCTTATGAGCTTCCCACACCATCATAGGTGCAATTTCAGGGCCTGCGTTGGAGGCAAAGAATTGTCAGAGTTTACTGGAGACCTCCTCGGAGACCGTCCAGTCCTGGATCAATGAGTCATTTCATTTCCCCAACCACTGTTTAGGAGCTGGTGACAGCAAGTCTAAGTCTACCAGGACCGAAGCATGGTCCGAGAAAGTGATTGAACGAATGGAGGCGGACTGGACTTTAGCCAACTAAGATTGGGGAAGCAGGATTAGGTAAATTCTAGTCATGAGGGTGAGAACAGAATGTATAATCTGGCTGAGTTGGGTGTAGTACCTGCCACACGTCTACTTAATGGAAAGCATAAAAGTTCTTCTTTAGGAGTTTTATGGCTGCATAGGAGATGTAAGAGGTATTTCTCGAGGCATCTAGGGCAGGATCCATGGTGAAGTTCATATGTCCTCCCATAATCACCGCGCCCTCTGCAAAGGTCCCCAATTTTGCCTGCATCGATTCTAGGAAGGTGATCTGATTGAAGTTTGGAAGATAAAGGTTTACCAATGTAACCACATTTCTCCCCAAGGTTCCCTTAACAAAGAGAGCGTGGCTTTCTGCATTACACTATCGGTCCCGATACACCCAGGGAGCCGAATTGCGGATCAGGATGCTAACACCTTTAGAGTTGGAATCAGAAGAGCAACCATGGTAAGCCATCGGGAAGAAGCGGTCATATCGTTTGCTGTAGGTAATTTGTCAGCACAAAAATGTGTCTCCTGAAGGAAGCAAATATGAGCTTTCATTTGTTTCAAATTGGAGAGCACCATGGAGCATTTTTCTGGGGTGTTCAGACCTTTCATGTTGATAGAAGCAAGAGGAACAGGCTCTGGTCGGTCAGGGGCAATATCTGGAGGTGGAGAGTATGAGGGGGAGGGGAGAGGAAGCAAAAAAAAAAGGGGGGGGGGAGAAGAGAGGGACATAAAAAGAAAAATGAAAAGTAAGAGAAGAAGTATGAAAAAGGGTTTGGAGGGCAGGCAAGGAAAAGACAACCTACTCCAAAAAACAAACCTAATATGCCAAAGGGCGTAGGAGAGAACTAGTCTCAAGACACCCAAACAGCCCAACCAACAAATCCCACCAAAAGGGGGGAAATGGAGAGCTGTAGGGTGTGCCCTATGTGAGAAAGGGGCTAGACACAGCATAGGTTGGAGGTACCCGATCCCAACATAACCCCAGGGAGGGGAGGAGGGAAGGAGGGAGAAGGGAAGGAGGGGAGAGGGGGAGGAGGGGAGGGGAAGAAGGAGAGGGGGAGAGAGATTAAGTTCTGGGAAGCCACTCCAGGTTGCAGCACCATTTTTATTGCTACCTTTCAGGTAATAGATGCGGAGCACATTATTACACTGCGGGTTATGAGGTCAAAGCCTGTCCTCCATGAGCAACATATTATCTATGCCTTGCTGTGTATGCCTCCCAATCCCTCATTATGAAGCATGCATAGATATACAAATTACCGACTTCTTGACCTCTTGGAAGAGAGAAAAAAAAACAAAATACGCAAAGGGGTCGTTCTGGCTGTTGCTCAGTAGGATCCTAGCATCAACAGATGGGTACTGTATATATCCATCTAGCATTTAAGAGGATCAGCGCCCAAATAGTGATCTTCCTGTTGATTGTGGAATGAGACCTCCAGCAGTTGGAGTCCAAAGGGGTAAGGGAAACCAAGAGGAGGTAAGGTTCCCTAAAAGGGCACTTCTAATATGTATCAGTGTAAGTGTTTACAGAAGCAAGGCATAGTACACAATAAATTCAATCAACAAGTTGCAATAGCAGGGCTGACCCACAGTCAGCATCAGGAATGTAGTATTCACAGCAGTCTGGCTGAGTTCTCAGGATTCTGGGGTGGTCCCTGGAGCTGGCATCCTGACCTCTCTTCTCCCTCTTGGCGTGCGACATGGCAGACCCGCTGGGGAGATCCAGGGAGTTGGGCAAGGGTCACGAGTTGACCAGGGAGCCGACACAGTAAGTCCCGTAATGGGATTGGCTCTATCCCAAGGAACCTAAAAAGGTCAGGCAGATCAGTAGAAAAGAAGAGCCCCCCCTTTGCGTATGGTCAACTGTAAGGGGAATCCCAATCGGTACGTGAGTTCCAAGTGGCGCAGATTTCCCAGCAGGGGTTTCAGTATTGCTCTTCTTTGTAAGGTGGCTCTGGAGACATCAGGAAAGATGGAAATCTGTGCACCATCAAAGTCATTCGGCCCTCTGGACCATGCACTTTGGAGAACCATCTCCTTCTGTGTGTAGTGGTGCAAACGGCAGATCAGATACCGCAGGCGATCTTGGTCTGTCGATTTCGGCCCCAGTGCCCTATGCGCTCTAAACTCCAAATTCACCGGGGGGCTAGAGTCCAGCACTTTATGGAGGATCGCTAAAACTGTGTCAGCTAGGTTCTCCATTTCTGTTGCCTCTGGGAGACCCCGGAGCTGCATGTTGTTCCGGGAGCTCTGATTCTCCAGGTCCTCCATGTGAAGCTGTGTCTTGGCTAACTGTTCCTGATGAGCTGTGTGTCCCCGATCCAGCTGGGCAACTTTATGCTCCAGGACACCCACCGCAGACTCCCACTTAGATATGCGGTCATCCAGGAGACGAACCTCCGATCAGATCTGCTGGCAATCTCGGTGATGCTGCTCTTAAAGCCGGAGCACCCATGCTTCAATATCCAACTTTGTGGAAAGCGTGTGGAGTAGATCCCTAATGTCTGAGTCATCCAGTAGGGGTTGCAGGGAGGATCCTGAACTAGAAGTGGCTTGGCACAAGGGGTCCAGGATGGGTGGTAGACCAGCCAGTGAGTCAGACACGTTGAGCTGTGAGGCGGACATGATTGGGGAGGATGGCTGCCCTGTAGGCGACAGCGTGCCTCGTGGCTCGGGTAGAAGCGTTAGTGGGGAAGATCTGGAGTTGTCCAGGAAAAATCTGCTGATTGCGGCTGAAGATGAAGCCTTGGAAGAACCTATGGTCTTCCAGCATGTAGAGTAGCTCATAGCAGGCAATATGCTGGCAAAAAAGAGGAGTTAGGGTGGTCAGGAGTTGGGAGCTTCAGCAGAAGGCTTCTTCACTCGGCCATATCCAGGCCGCGCCCCCTGAGACTCTCATGAGCCTGGGAACACTCCATACCATGTCAGGATGGAGAACAGATATGTGAACTGATACCCTCTGTTTATTCTGGACCCATAAGTGCTCAACTTGAGTTTCAGAACTGTCAAATCTTTCCCCAATCTGCACTGGTTGGAGACATCAGCCGTCCAACAGACCACCCTTCTCTACCTTTATTTTGTCACATTTGGTAGTGCCCTTGTGACCGTAATAAATCTTAATCCAAACAGAGACTGCATAAATAATTATAAACATTTAATTATTAACCACTTTAGGACCGGAAGGATTTGCCCCCTTAATGACCAGGCCCTATTTTGCGATTCGGCACTGCGTTAATTTAACGGACAATGCTGTACCCAAATAAAATTGATGTTTTTTTTTCCCCCACAAATAGAGCTTTCTTTTGGTGGTATTTGATCACCTGTGCGATTTTTATTTTTTTGCGATTTAAACAAAAAAGCGCGACAATTTTGAAAAAAAAAAACAATATTTTTCACATTCTGCTATATGACATTCTCAAAAAAAAAAAAAAAAAATTAAAAAATCAAAAATTTTTAACATTTTATGCCAATTTGTTTTCTGCTACATATTTTTGGTAAAAAAAATTGCAATAAGCGTATTTTGATTGGTTTGTGCATAAGTTATCGCGTCTACTAACTACGGCAAAGATTTATGTCATTTTTATTGTTTTTTTTTTTTACTAGTAATGGCGGCGATCTGCGCTTTTTTGTGGGACTGCGACATTGCGGCACACAGATCGGACCCCTAACTGACATTTTTGACACTTTTGGGAGCACCAGTGACATTAATACAGTAATCAATACAGTAATCAATGCTAAAAATATGCACTGTTACTGTAATAATGACACTGGCAGGGAAGGGGTTAACCCTATGGGTGATCAATAGGTTAAATGTGAGCCTAGGGGAGTGATTCTAACTGTGGGGGGGCGTGGCTTGTGAAATGATCATAGAGACATGTGATCCTATATAGAAGGCTCACATGAAGTCTGTGATCATTTCAGGGAGTAGAGTGGTTGGCTGTGTTTACAACAGCCGACTGTCCTTCTCCCTCAGCGGGGAGCAATCGCGGGTGTCAGGCGGCAATCGAAGCCGCGTGACCCTTGCATCGGGTTCCCCGCTGCTGAGTGGGGGCGGGAGCGCACCGCTGGTGGCGCGCGCTTGCCCCCTAGCTTCCCGCGCGCAACCGACGTAGACCTACGTCGGTTTGCGCAGGAGAGCCACCCTGCTGCAGTAAATAAGTGGTGGGTGGTCGGGACGTGGTTAAAAGGTAACTCCACTTTTGTGGGGAAAAAAATTGCAAATAAAGAAAAAAAACAATATAGTGTATACAATTGCAACACAAATCATATTGTAATTGAATGTTATTAAAAATTACCTCTCCTTTTCAATCTGCAGCTGTTGTAATTTTCTGAAAATGCAATGCAATATGGCTACCTGGAGCTGTTCCGTACACAGAATGTGTACTGACCACACCCCAGAAACATAATTTCCTGCTTATGTGATTGGCTCACTAATTTTCTCAGAAGTCTGCCTAAGATGCAAGCCAGATTTTCGGCATCCCCTGCAACAAAATTGTCATTTTTGGTGAGATACTCCCAATAGGAGCACTTTAAATTGATGCAGTCCCAGCAGCTTTCCTCATTAGAGGTCTGCAGCTGCCACAGCTGACAGATAATTATGAAACCACTCCCATCAGAATAACAAAAGGTAGGAATCTGCAACAAATTTTGTTAACCTCCCTGGCGGTATGATTCTTTCGGATTTTAGGTGCTGAAAGCGGTACCATTATTTTGCATGTAATTCTTAAGAATGAGCAGCCCAAACCAACTATTTACATATGATTTTTTTTTTACTGTGCGTTCTTCTTTATAACATCTCGGGTATGATAAAGTTTGAAACACAAAATCATAAATTATAATATAATAAAAAAACTATAAAAAAGTTAAAGTATGTATGCATGTATACATATATATATATATATATATATATATATACGTATATATACATAAAAAGTACAGTAAAACTGCAGGAAAGGGCACTGGGGGGCAAACTAATGTGATTTTTTTTTTATTTTGAATTGTATCAGTGTGTTTTACATTTGAATTTGCCACCGGTTCCACCCCCCTGCAAACGTCACGTCGCAGGAGACGGAAGCCGGGGCAAGGAGAGGATCGGGAGGAAGATCCGCCACTAGACACCGCCGGGATACATCGCTGGATCCCGGTGACAAGGTAAGTAACCCCGCTTTCAGGATCCAGCGATGCTTCTGGCGGTACCCCGAGTGTGGCTCAGGGTTACCGCTTTTGGCTCTGAAATTTAACCCTGAGCCACGCTCGGGAATACCGCTAAGAAGGTTAAAATCCTTGCAATGTACATAGACCACCCAGAGGGGAATGTTTTTTTCTCAACAAAAGTGGAGTTACGCTTTAAATTAAAAAAACATAATACAATAGTAAAATCGAAAAATATGACATACGGTGGTGTCAGTAAAAGGGTTAAAGGCAGTTGGTAAATTTCATACTATGAGCCAATGTAAATCAACCATAGAGGGCCATTTATGGGTTGACTTTTAGGAAAAACTTACAAACATGAATTGCCTTAACTACTTGCCGACCGCCGCAAGTAGATATACTGCGGCGGTCAGCCCCGGCCAGGCAAAGTGACGTATATATACGTCACTAGCCTGTGACCGGTGTGTGAGCCAATAGCGCCCGCTGAGGCGCGCGCCCGCCGCAGCTCGTTTACGGAGGAGTCCGCGCGTGTGACCGGCGGACCCGATGTCCGCCGGTCACACTACGATCGTAGTAAACAAGCCGCCTGTCATTCTCCCCTGTGTAAAAATGGAGATCAGACGGTTCTACTATGTAGAACCGTTGATCTCTGTTTTTACCATAGGAGACCTGTCCCACTACAGTTAGAAACACGCCCCTAGGACACACTTAACCCCTCACTCTCCAATAAAGTTAACCCCTTCCCTGCCAGTGTCATTTTTACAGTAACAGTGTATATTTTTAGCACTGATTACTGCAGTAATGTCACTGGTAACCCCAAAAGTGTCAAAAATATCAGTCAAGGGTCCGATCTGTCCGCCGCAATGTCGCAGTCCCGCAAAAAAAATCGCAGATCGCCGCCATTACTCGTTAAAAAAAAACACCAAAAATGACAAAAATCTTTCCCTTTGTTAGTAAACGCGATAACGTTTGCGCAAACCAATCAAAATACGCTTTTTGCAATTTTTTTTACCAAACATATGTAGCATAAAACAAATTGGCCGAAAATGTTAAAAAATTTAGATTTTTACATTGTTTTGGGGGGAATTTCATATAAAAAAATTTGAAAAATATTGTTATTTTTGCAAAATTTACGCTCTTTTTTTGTTTATAGCGCATGATCAAAAAATCGCACAGGTGATCAAATACCAGCAAAAGAAAGCTCTGTTTGTGGCAAAAAAAGGACGTGAAATTCGTTTAGGTACAGTTTTGCACGACCGCGCAATTGTCCGTTAAAGTCACGCAGTAAAAAATCACAAAAAAACCCTGGTCGGAATGGGGGTAAAATCTTCCGGGGCTTAATTGGTTAATAGAAATGGAATAAAAATATGCATTTCCCTAACAGAAATGAAATGTGAATAAAACGCTAAAATATTTTGCAACAATTTTGGGAGAGTTTTTCTTTCTGCCTTTTGTGATGTAAACCATAGTAATTGTCTTTTTAGATGGCAATTGCCTTGCAGTACCGTTTAGTGTAGTTAGTACTTTTTAACAGGTTGGAAAGTAATTTTGACTGACATCTTTCATTTTATCTGCCTTCAGTGTTTGTTTTTGTACCCTAGAATACTGTTTTATCTTTAATAATCTTTAAATATTCTTTAGATTTTCAAAATATACAGTATTTACTAAATCTTTTTCAAATCTTCTGCAAATCAGCTTTTGCAGGGCTTGCCTATTTGTGCAGCTTTGTTTATAGCACATCTATACATATCCCTCAAGTAAACGATAGGAAGGAAATTACTTTTCTGCAAAAGGTGGAATCCTGAGTGATTTTTATATGGAATCTCAGATGTACTGATTAAATATTTGCAATGAATAAAAAAAAAAAATTGAATAAGAAACGTACTTGTTCTATGAACCACCCTTGTGAACAGACATAAATAAAACTGGTGTTTATTTTATCTGGGCCCCAATAAAACAGGATTGAGTATAAGAGGCTGTGTGGGGCAGGGGAGCTGGCCTGCAGTTACAATCCTTAAATGGTAAAAATGTCAAACTTTCTTAAGCAGAAAGAGGTCAACAGAAAAAATGCAGGATATAAACTTCTTAAGCCAAGATGTTCCCAGCCAGTGTAGGACTATATTAACCTGTCACTGAGACATCCACATTAGATCGTTTGTTTGAAAGCGATGTGTCACACAGCAGGTGATAAAATAGCAACTGTCAATGCAGCTAGTGACACTAGAAAGATTCAATTACATTTCATCTACTTTCATTAGGTCACTTTGCACTTGTATAGTTATGGCTTTTTACCTTGCCTATTGTAAGAGAGTTGTTGTTAACAGCGATACTGTTCCTGCT
This sequence comes from Pelophylax lessonae, assembly GCF_965119305.1. Classification (NCBI taxonomy): domain Eukaryota; kingdom Metazoa; phylum Chordata; class Amphibia; order Anura; family Ranidae; genus Pelophylax; species Pelophylax lessonae. The sequence goes on along the minus strand of NC_138777.1, from coordinate 87,274,204 downwards.
TGACTTTTTTTTTTTGGTTCACTAAAGGTATCATGTTAAAGATCAGATGTGTTAGTGCATGCACGTTACTCAGTTAAAAGATTATCACAAGGGTTATCGCTCTTTAAATCACTGCTAGCTTCAGACTGTGAAGCCCAAAGCTGTCATACACTGCTTTTTACAAAATGCAATGACTGAATTTAGTTTTGTCAAAGGAGCTGGACCAAAAATTGTCAGTTGAACAGCGCCTTTAGCCAATAAGCTGTAGGCACTGTTCGGTGATCCTGACAGCCGGTGCTTGCAGCTGTCAGAATTCAATAGTCCAAGCAAGGCGATTTGTCCATCCACATCATTTGTGTGGGTGAAGGAATCTGTTAAACTGAAGGAAAGAAATGTATTAGTGTATTTTTTTTTACATAGTTTGTGAGGTTGAAAAAAGACATCAGTTAATTCAGTTCAACCTATGATGTTTGTGTTTGCTGTTAACCGTACATTTTATACCCCTTTATGTTGTGGTCTTTAAGGTGCCCATCTAATAGTTTTTTGAAACTATCGATGCTCCCCGCTGATACCACTGCTTGTGGAAGAGAATTCCACATCCTTACTGCTCTGACAGTAAAGAACCCCTTACGTATTTTAAGGTTAAACTGTTTTTCCTCTAGTTTTAGTGAGTGGCCACGTGTCTTATTGTATTCCCTTTCTCTTTAAAGATTGTTCCTTATGCTATGGTCATCACCAGTACAGTATTTGTACATTGATATCATATCCCCTCTCAAGCGTCTCTTCTCCAGAGAGAATAAGTTCAATGCTTGTAGGCTTTCCTCATAGCTGATGTCCTCCATTCTCCTAATTATCTTTGTTGCCCTTCTCTGGACTCTCTTCAGTTCTAGCACATCCTTTCTGAGGACCGGTGCCCAGAACTGGACGGAATACTGCAGATGTGGATAATCTCTTTATTTTGTTGGCTTTGCTTGCAGCGGCTTGGCATTGCATGCCACTGTCAATCCTGTGGTCCACTAGGACCCCTTTTTTTGTTGTCCACTGGGACACCCCATCTTAGATTTACCCAGAGGTTCCCCCCCCCCCCCCCAGCACGTAGCTTGCTTTCGTGTTTCTGAGGCCCAAGTGCATTAGCTTACATTTTTCAACATTAAATCTCATCTGCCATATAGTTGCCCATCCGCAAATGCTGGGTTAGTGTAGCCCCCCCAATTCTTTTCTGAAGACTGAAGAGAAGACATTATTTAACACTTTTGCCTTCTCTCTGTCCTCTATGGCCAGATTCCCTTTGTCGTCTTTTATGGGGCCAATGTGTTCTGGTCTCGCTTTCTTACTATTTATATACTTAAAGAATTTCTTGGGGTTTTTTTACTCTCTTCCGCTATATGTCTCTCGTGTTCTATTTTAGCCGCTTTGATTTCGCCTTTACATTTCTTATTGCACTCTTTGTAATGTTGGAATGCTGCCAATGACCCCTCAGCCTTGTATTTTTTGAAGGCCTTTTCTTTAGTATTAATATGCATTTTTATGTTGGAGTTTAGCCACCCAGGGTTTATGGTCAGCATAAGTTTCAAAAAGGTGTCCACTGAGAGAAGCAAGAAAAGAGAGCTTTTAGAGGTGGAGATAAAGTAACGCTTTGTGATAAAATTATCCCTAACAAGGGTTTTAACAAATGTATGCTTACTCCATAATCAAAATACCAAGTTGAGAATGTAATCTGCAAGACTTTGCTGCCATTTGAGAGTCCAGCCCTAATTTGCAAAAATTATATATTAAATGTATTTATTCATTTGTTTTTTAATTGGCATTTTTTCTTAGTTTTGGATAGAATGGAGAAGAATTAGAACCCCTGAAGTTTTTTTTTTTTGTTGCTTGCTTCCAGGTTGCATAGATTCACATTTTTCATAGAAACAATTATCACAGAGACAGTAAGGGGTCTATTTATAAAAAAAAAATTGCTGTGCAAATAGTTTAGCATTTGCATGGAAGCCACAAGTAATCCCCATAATGTTTGTAAATGTCCATTTCTATTTTTTGCTTTTCCAGGGTTATATAAATTCCTTAAAAGAGATGTATGGGTTTCTCTTTCTTTCCCCATTTATACCTACCTAGGTGGATGCAGCATCGGTCCATTGCTGCACCTGTCCCCTGGCACCTCTACACTGAGGACCAAGAGATCGAACACCGCCAATCGCTCGGTTATGATAGTTCCGTGAGCAGAGAGCTGCTCTGCCCCTTCCTCGCTCACTGGATCGCTGGGCTGTGGAGGGGACGGAGCGGCCAGCTTAGGCTCTCAGCAGCTCACTGAAAAGTTGAGCCAGGTGTCGGTCCAGGCACCTGGCGGATCCCAACTTCCATTGTCGTGATGACGCAGTGCCTGGACCGACTTCTGTGATGTCAGCAGAGAGCGGACTTCAGCCTGCTCTCTGCTGAAAACGAGTCACAGGAGTGCAGAACGAACTGCACTCCAGTGATCCATAGGAGATGTACAGCTAAACAAGCTTTGGCTGTACATCTACTTTAACATTTATTGCTAAACCCAGCAATAGATGGATCAAATCTCAGCCAGTTCACCAGAGACTGGCGGAGATTTGATCCATCTATGGGCAGGCTGGTTGTACTAAAATTGAAGCACAAGAAGGCCACCCAAAACCTATAGATCTCCTTATGTGGCTTCTCCCAAAAAACGCAGAGCCATCTTGTGCTCTACTTAATCCCACTCCCTACACATCTGGGACACTATATGTAAATCATATAACTTTTTGTAAATTTTTAAGTCTACACATACTCCAGTAACCCTACTCTTTAACAACTTCCTATCTTCCCCAGGTTTCAATTCACATCAATGTTTGTGGTGGGTTAAAAAGAGCCTATATATGGTGGAAGGAAAAAAAAATCTAGCAATCTATGGCCTGCCTTATATTGCTGGTTCATTACACTTCGTTATATGAGGTTTAACTTTTGAGAGATGACTCTCTATTGATGGGTTCTGTCTGTTATAGCACATTGAGGATGAACATCAGTGGCCTATCCCACACTGAATTAATACACAATTGTGACATAAAATTGCCAACAAAAATTTATACAAAAATTTATACTAACAGAATCAACCAGTTTTTGGAAGTGTGATATTACATGCAAATTCTTAACCAAGGCCTGAGAGGTCAGTCTGGATCCAATGAAGTAGACAAGGCATGGGCTTCAGAGGCATGTATCAGACTGTATCAATTCCACAGTGATACCAGGACATCTGTGAAGTGGTTTTGCACAGAGCAGCCCTGATCCTCCTCTTCTCTGATCCCCCGCTGGCGCTCCTGGCACCTCCCTCCTGCTGAGTGCAAGCAGCTTACAATGGAGGCACCCAAGCAAGCTTGCTCCTCAGCCGCTGCTCTGTAAGTCTATTCACACACAGAGCCGTGGCTTAGCTTCACCCCCTCTCTCTCCTCATTGGCTTCGACTGCTGTCTCAGCCAATGAGGGGGGAGAAAACCTAGAGAGCAGAGGCTCTCGTGCACATTGCTGAATCATGATGGGGCTCGGGTAAGTATTAGCGGGAGCTGGGAGGCTGTTTCCTAGAAAAAAATGAATAGAATGCATAAAGGAAAAAAACCTTGAGCCTTTACAATTACTTTCAAATTAATAAAAAAATTATTATGTTACATAGAAGCATTTATTCCAACTCACAGAGTGGCAGCCATCTACTTAGCTCATAAAGTACCTCATACTTTAAATCACCTTTTTAGCATCTACAGTGTATTTACATGGAAATGTATGTGGAGGTTGGTGGATCAGACAACAAAGACACAAAACACAAACATCTAATATTTCTTTGCCTGCTGATATCCCCATCAAAAGTGCTCACCTCACTGCAGTGTACTGTGCTTAGAGGTAAATGTAGTAGTGTGGCATGCTTTCAAATAGCTTAGACATATTAAAATGCACTTAAAGGAGAAGTAAAGCCAAAGCCATTTTGGCTATACTTCTCTGGGGGATCACAGAAGTGCAGTTCTGCATCAGATCAATGTTGCATCCATCTAGATGAGTATAACGGTGTTTTTTTCACAAGCCCATACTTTTCTTTTAAGGACTTCATATAGGCTGAGCTTGTTGTGAAAGGGCCAGTATGTGTTTGCCCCCCCCCCCCCCAAATTTCACAGATCTTTCCTTCTTTTGGCATAACACTGGACCTCTCTTGCAATGGGGGAAGAATACATGATATGACTGATTTAGTAGGAGAAAACAATGGTGCTGCTGTGGCCAGACCAGTAATGCAACAGGGTGGATGTGAGGAATGAAAAGGGGGGTGGGGGGGGGTAAACAGTTTAAAAGATCAACATATGGAGGGAAAATGCAACTTTCCTATATAGGTCCTGAGTAAACCTGGTGTGGGAAAACAGAAAAACAAGCCGCTGCTCTACAGTGTTGCATGCGGTTTAGCTTCCCCAGCCACAGCGCTCCTGTTTCTTCCTAGCCACTTCCTGGCCAAACTCTGCATCTCAGAAGAGTCTCAAGCAAGCCAAGGACACCAAGACGTTGATGCATACCACACCGCTGGCCTCCCTATTCTCCAGTGCTTCCTTCTTACCACCCAGCAGCTTCCTGGCCGATCTCTGCACAACACCAGCCGCTTGCCTGACGATTTCTGCTAGAGATGTTAGGACTTCCATAGATAACAAGCCGATACTTCCTCCATCAAATGTGAGTGCTTTATTTATTCATCACCACCAAATAGTTGTTTCCAATACTCTACACTCAGATAGAGGCGCAGCCTGCTTTTTTTCTATGACATGACTGATACCTATTTGGTACTGGAAGTTTGTTTTTAGCAAAGGATTCAAAGATGGAAAAATTACAGATTTGTAAATGAAAGACCAACAACCAGGATCACAGCAGCAGATCAGGCAAATTTCAAGCAAAACTGATTTTTAGGAATTTTCTCATCTCTCATCTTAGTGCACAAATTGGCTTACGTCACTGAATTTAGGGTTCATGTCTACTCAAACATCCACGGAAATGATGCTGTGAGCAATGTTGTGGGTGTAACTAAACATAAGTGATACTTGCCTTTCCACAAATAAAAGTGCATATGGTTTAAATTAGGCCGTCTGTGAACCACTATTCATCGGGCAATCAATGCTAAGCTAAGAAGAAGGGAGCTTTACATTTCAATTTTTCAACAGAGAATAACATCAACTAAGGAATATGTCTCAAGATGTGGTTAGACCCCAGAAAAGGGGAGGATTAAATAACACAAACTGAGTGATCCTAGAGAAATGCAAAGGTCCTGTCTGTACCTCAGCTGAAACTAATGGAAGAATGTATATAACAGGCATTTTGTTCTTATAAATATAAAATATTACCTAAAAAAAATCACATTTGTAATTAAAATAAGAAAACAATTAACTTTGCATTGTATATGCCTACATACACTTCACAAATGAAGATATTTTTGAGACAACTCTATTTTCTCTTTAGGATTTCTGCACACTGCTTGTACATGGCCGTATTCTCGTAAATCCTGATGCTTCTTTGTGGCGTTTACTTGCACATGCACGTCTTACAGTTCCTTTGAAAACAGAAGTTTTGCGTTGGGGAAACATATTGAACGTGCATGCGTTCATAAAAGCCAATGCAAATAAGCATTAGCATCTACAAGAGTATGGCCACATACAGCCATTGAATGTCAGGCTGTATGCGGCACTTGCGGCTCCGTGGGCACGTTAAATCACTCTGAGATTTACATTAAGCATAAAAAAATGCCTACAATAAGCCATGTGCAAGAAGCCTTAATCTGGTTTTATTAAAACTGGAAGTTCATTATTTGCCATCATTTACTGCCCTTTTAGCAAAGTTAACTAAAGGTATTCATACAGTTAGGATTATATACCTACCTAAAAACATGGTTTATAAAACCTCAATTCTAAAAAAAAGTTGGGATGCTGTGTTGTGTAAAATCTACAAAAAAAAAACAGAATGCACTGATTTGCAAATCTTATAACACCATATTTTATTTACATTAGAAAAAGAAAACATATGAAATGTGTAAACTGAAAACATTTACAATTTTAAGAAAAAAATAGGTTAATTTTTAAATTTATGGCAGCAACAGTCTCACAAAAGTTAGGCACATTAATGACAGTAATAAATGATAAAAAAAGAATTGCCAGCAATAACAAAATCTGAAAATGGCCTGGGATCTCCCCAAAATCTGTACCAGGTACCAAGTATCTGTATCTGTACCGAGCATGCAGCCCGCCAGGTCAGGAAAGGGAAGGGAAGAGCAAGCGCCCCTTCTTGAACCATACCAGGCGAAATGCCCTCAACATGGGGGGGGGTGTTTTGCGACTGGGGGGGGTGTCTGCTCCTCCCCCAAAGCACCTTGTACCCATGTTGAAGGGGACAAGGGCCTCTTCCCCACATTCCTGGCCAGTGGTTGTGGGGATCTGTGGGCAGGGCGCTTAATGGATCTGGAAGCTCATTTAACAAGAGGGTCCCCTTTGTTAAACCCCTCTTTTTTTAGTGAAATACTGTATAGGGATCACCACCCCCAACAGCTCTTCCTTTAAGAAGATCAAGGCTGGCTTGAGGCAGTGAAACACTTTGGTACAAAGATGGCCACAGTGCATAATATAAATTCCTTGGTACCAAGATGTTACCAGTAGCAGGTGTCAGTAAATGTGGTCCTCTGTCACTGTTCATTCATGATAAAAGATGCTTTTGATCATTAATTGTGTCCCTAACTTTCTGGTTCACTAATTTTTTGGGGGATTTTCAAGACAAAAAAATGAGCACCAATTCTGTCCACGCAGGGGCTAAGAAAGAACCATCCCATAGTGCAAAACATTATAAAGTACCAAATAAAGCTAGAACAATATAAACTATGAACGAGTGAATGGGAAGACCAAGTAGGATACCTCATAAATTTAAGTCTATGGATACCAGAGAGTAGGCTTCCTGTCCATGGTGCAACCCAAAACAAGGAAAAATAAAAAACAAAAGGAACAGGAGACCCCAAGGGTAAGAGAAAGAAAGAAAAGAGAGGGGAAAGCAGGAATGGAGGGGGGGGGGGAGAGGGGAGTGAGAGAGGTGTGTGTGTAAGGGGGGGGGGGGGGTAACATGGACTCAGGACTGCCCCTAACTTCTTTGGTAAAAAAAATATTGGCACAGGGATGGGCATGGGTAGAAACAAGCTGATTTCTTCTTTTGTCCACACACTGTGTGCCATATGAGTACAAAGGTTGATGGCAAAGTATCTATACATTTTGTAGAAAGCCTAAATATATATATACCCATAAATGGTTTTAATTAGGAGCCAACAAAACGAAATCCCAAAAGAAGGCGATGCAGTGTTTCTTACATTCTTACATCCAGTTATTATATTAAAATGCTAATCAAGCATTGTTTATGGATTCCAAACAATTCCTCTTTTTATCTTGGGATTATATATTAGAATTTTTAAACCTTTATATATATATATATATATATATATATATATATATATGTGTGTGTGTGTGACAACTAATACTGTGGCTGTCACATTTACCTGGACTTGTTTGGTAATGTTGAAGACATTTCTTAGAGTCTCCAAACTACTTTTTCAGTTCTAAAGAGTATCAGAAAGTACCCCAGCATTTATATCCACACAGGTAGGACAGACACCTTAAGCCAATCGCCATGGTATGTGTTGACTGTCCAAAAGAGGTGTGAAATTTATAGGGATATGCTATTCTAGTTACATAATCATTTTCTTGGTTTAAAAAGTCTGCATAGGTGTTAATTCCTTGATTTACATGGCTAGGTGTGAATTGTTAAATGGCCAGGGTGGGGATGTTAAATCAACATTATATATGGAAGACAAAATGTGTAGAAGACCCCTACCCCTGTTCAGGGGTGATTGTTTCAGTTTGACGCAGATGGCCTCTTTCATGCCTTTTGCAAACCAGTTTTCCTCTCTGTGCACTTCACTGTCGTTGAAAGAAAGTCCTTTGAGTGTTGAGTGTTTTTTCTTCCCAATGTATAGTTCATAACATTCCTCACTTCGTTTGTGTTTGGGTGTTGGGTCCTTAGGATGTACAAGCTTCTCAGTGTATTGCTGGGCCTGAAGGACACAGTAATGCAATGTTTGTGAAACTTGTCTTTTGAATGTTTCCAACACTATGGTTTGACGGGGGCAGAAGGGACACATGCCGTATGCGCAGTGTAGATGTGGAGGGGGGAACTGTGCCGGGAGCTTTGGCCACTCCTCTCTCCTGCAACATGTCACCTGTCAGAAAGAGCAAGGGCCTCGACAGCTACTGTGGGTGCTTGATCATGCCTCAGTCTCTCTATGGCACCACTGGGGAGTGAGGGCAGACCTCTTCCTGTCTCTCCTTGTCATGTTACATATCACATGACCCAAGATGGAAAGAAAAAGAAGCTACCTTCATTCCCAGCGTGCATGAGTAGGTTTGAAATGAACGAGTACATGGGAAGGGGGATAGGGAACATCAGCTCAGTTCTAGAACTCCTCTCTCCTCAGAACCCCCCAAGAACCCCTTAGCCTCCTCCCTCTGTTTGGGTTCCTTCATATCTGACTAGGGGGGGGGCAATACAAGCAGGCGGATTGGTCATGATTTTATTACCCTCCATTTGCCTAGCTGAATAAAGAAATGCAGGCAATTGACTTAAATTGGCCTGCTTTTAGTGACGCTACTGCCCTCCTAATGCCACAGAAAAAAATTAAACAGCATGTTGTATACAGTGGGCAATACCGTCATCGAACCTGACTTTTACCATTGAGGTTGCGGCGCCATGGGTCAGCATTTTCAGGGTTAAAACGGGCAAAGAGGAGGCAACATACCCATGAAAAGCCCACTGAAAAGTTATCTACCATCATTCACTTTTTTAAAGTTGCACATCTAGTGTATCATCCCGATGGGAGAGGGACGTGGGTGCATTTGAGGAGGAGCAATGGGAGGAGGCCCTACAGGCGGTCCAGCAGTGTTCTCTGAATGTTGCCCAGCACCTCTCACAACTTTATTTGCTCCTTAGGGTACACTTAACGTCAGCTAGATTGAGCCGTATGACTAGGAGAGACAGTTCTACTTGTACAAGATGCAGAAGAGACCATGGTGATCTGACACACTTGATGTGGCGATGCCCAAAGCTTCATCTCTATTGGAAGGGAGTTATCCAAACAGTGAATACAATTTTTGGTGTTTAGGTGTCCGAGGATCCTAAAATGTGCCCGCTGGGGATTCTGGGCGGTCTCCCAGTGGATTAATTTTCTAAGCAAGCAATTGCTAGAGCACTCTTCATGGCTAAAAAGCTAATTTTGAAACACTGGATATTTACCACCCCTCCCACAGTTAAGGAATGGATAGCCCTAATGGGGGATACCTTGAGACTAGAGAAAATAGAATTTTTGTAAGAACTTACCATAAAATTATTTTCTCTGAGTCCTCTGACAGTCGCCGCCCACTCATTCAGTCTTCCCTACTGGGTATTGGTCTTATCCACAGGAGTAAGCTAGGCAGAAGATTTTGTTAGAAACATTCACATAAACTTTGCATAGACACACCTATAGGGGGCTGTCCCTCTGGTCCAATACCCCCCTGCTAGCAGCATTCCCAATTCAGTTTGGTAGCAAGCAGTAGATAGTCCATGAACCCCAAAAGAGGGGTGGGGGGCGGCGACTGTCAGAGGACTCAGAGAAAATAATTTTAAGGTAAGTTCTTACAAAAATTCTATTTTCTCTTACGTCCTCTGACAATCGCCGCCCACGTAACCGTCTCAAAGGCAACCCAGCACCCAAATCAGAGAAAAGAACCTTATCTGAACCAGAAAGGTAACACACTGGGTAACAGGAAAGCTCAACAGGAGTGAACAAACCCAGGAAAGCAAAAAAACCAGGGGAAAATACCCCAACAGGAGGGGACAGGCTAAAAAACGCCATGTCTCCCCTAAGGCACTGCCGCACTCAGAACTTAGCGGCCAAAGGAGGCATCTGCCAATGCCAAAACATCAAGTTTGTAAAATTTTGTAAAGGTATGCACGGACGACCAGGTCGCTGCTTTGCACACCTGGGACACCGACACCTGATGGCGGAAGGCCCAAGATGCATTCACCGCTCTGGTAGAGTGTGCCGCGACAGGGAAGGGCGGAACCCATTCCCTAAGCGAATAAGCCTGTACAATCGTCTGTCTGATCCATTTAGAAATGGTTGCCGCAGGCGCAGCCATAGCCTTCCGAGGTCCCTCAGGAAGGACAAAAAGAAAATCCGAATTTCTGAAGGATTCAGTAGACGACAGGTAAACCCTGATCGCCCGGACTACATCCAAGGAATGCAAGGCAAACTCTTTAGGATGATTAGGATTCGCACACAGCGAAGGCAAGACAATGTCCTCATTGAGATGGAAATCAGACACCACCTTTGGAAGGAAAGATTGATGAGGTCGCAAGACCATCATATCCCTATGAACAACCAGGTAGGGAGAGCGGCAATATAGGGCCGCCAACTCCGACACTCTGCGAGCAGATGTGATCGCCACCAGAAAAGCGACTTTCCGTGACAGCGCAGGCAGAGGAATGTCCCGGATGTTCTCAAAAGGAGGACGTTGCAAAACGGACAAAACCAAGTTCAAGTCCCAAGGGTGCCCTCCTAGGGGGAGCCAGATGACGCACCTCTTGAATAAAGGTGCGGATCAAGGAGTTTGACGCCAAGGGGCGCTGAAAAAGAATGGCCAGCGCAGATAACTGACCCTTGATAGTTGTAAGTGCAAAACTCTGGTCCACACCAGATTGCAGGAAGGCCAACACCCTCGCTACTGAAAAGGAGTGAGGATGGAAACCCTGCGATTCGCACCAGGAAAAATAATCCTTCCAGGTACGATAATAAACCTTACCGGACGAGGCTTTCCTTGCCTTGAGTAAGGTAGGAATGACCGCCGACGAGAGACCCCGATCTCTCAAGACCTGGCTTTCAACAGCCACGCCGTTAAAGCCAGCGACTGTAAAGCAGGATGGAAGATCGGCCCCTGAGACTGTAGATCGTCCAATAGTGGGAGCCGCCAAGGAGGCTCGACGACCAGTTGCATGATGTCCGCGTACCAAGACCGGCGCGGCCAGTCTGGGGCCACTAGAATCACCAACCTCGGTTCCGAGACCAACTTGCGAAGGAACCTGGACAACAACTGAATCGGGGGAAGGCATAAATCAGGCGATACCGACCACCACCAGCGCGTCCGACGCTTGCCAGAGGATCGCGTGTTCTTGCCACGAACCTTCCCACCTTGTTGTTTAGACGAGACGCGAACAGATCCACGTGCGGGGATCCCCCTCGCGCACACAGCATCTGAAACACCTCCGAGTGTAGGGACCATTCCCCCTGGTCCAAGGTCTGTGTAATGTTCCGGTACCTTTGGTACCCTAAATTACTCTTTTCACAAGTGTATGCGCCCCACCATTCTCTTTTGGAAAGGTGCGCATACACCTTTAAGACTGAAGCTGTCATCACTCAGCGCCGGACTAGATGGCTATTTAAATCGCCGGTTCTCACTCACATGTGTTCGTTCAAACACCCTTACCTGGATGCTAACTTGGCTTGAAGCTTTCGTGCTTGCAAGCATACCTCGCTGACGGAACCTCGCTGCGCTGATCCCTGCATCCCGCTTCCGGATCATCTGCTCCTCCTGAACCAACCTTCGGCTGTATTGCTATTAGTGCTAAGTACCCCGCAGGGGAACCCTCTATAAACTTATACTAAGCTTACACTATCTAGCTCTGCATAGTAAAGACTATTTATCACATCTGCATATCTAGATTGCTAGCTCTTAAGACTACTGCTACTTATTCCTGCACTGGGTTGATCTCTCTTGTATGTCCACCTGCTACTCTGTCATCTGCTACCATACATGATTGCTAAACCTACCTGCATCCATCTGCTACTGTCTTACCTTCAAGTGTCTGTCACCTACCACCTCCACTCAACCTGTTTTTTAAATCTTCATCACTGTGTTACTACATACATAAAGTCACTCTAGGAACCAGCTTGTTGAGTGTGTGTATTTACTAGCTGAATTAAGACCTTCCACACATGATGAGTCATTGAGGTTGGGAATGGTATCTCAGCATCTCTCTTACATGACTACTGAAGTGGAATATTTCTGCAGCTGAAAATCCACACCATACATGAAACGCAGGAGCGTTACAGATTGAACGAACCTACAAATGGATTCAGCAGAAATAACCACTCAGGTGACACAATTAAAACAGCAAGTAACTGCGTTAATACACGCACTTGCTGAATTAAAAGAAGACAATCAGGCTCTGTCGCAGCAGGTAATTAGACTGACACAACTTACCTCTGCTCAGTCCCCTGAACCCAAGATAAATCCCCCTTTGCTATTTACAGGCGATCGCAAAAAATTTCGCGAATTTAAAAACGCATGTGAGTTACTTTTTTTGCTAAAACCTCGTACCTACCTTACTGATCACATTAAGGTTTGTACTATTATTTCTTACCTAACAGGCGATCCTCGAGCCTGGGCAGACTCTCTTTTTGAGAAAAACGACCAGCTTCTCAACTCCTATGCCTTGTTCCTAGCAGAACTCACTAGCCTATATGATGACCCCAATAGGCAGAGTACTGCCGATCTTCAATTAAGATCCTTGAAACAAGGAAGGAGGCCTGTAGAAGACTTTGTCGCGGAATTCAAGAGATGGACCCTTGATTCAGAATGGAATGATGCATCTCTGAAAACCCAATTTAGGCTTGGCCTATCAGAAGCCGTTAAGGACGAGCTCGCCCGAGCGGATCTACCAAAAACCCTGGATGCATTAATACAACTCAGTATTACCATAGATAGAAGACTACGAGAAAGAAAGGCTGAGAAAATAGGAATGCCATTATCCGTTTCCTCTCGGATTCCGGCCGTTAACCCCGTTCCTATGGAGGTAGGAACCATACGCCCACCGCTATGAACTATGGAAAAAGCCAAAAGACGATATGAAAATCTCTGCTTGTACTGTGCATCCCCGGATCACAAGATAAATGTCTGTCCCCTAGTCAACAAAAAGAAGGGTGAGTGTTCACATGTCCTCCTAGGGGGATTGACAACTTCATTCACTAACCCTTACATTTTTGTTTGTTTGACATTACAGTGGGACCAGAACAGGATTATTACTAAGGCCATGATTGACACAGGATCTTGTGGAAATTATATTGATATATGTTTTGCTGCTTCAAATAAAATTTCTATTATTTCTAAACTTAAACCTGTCTCAGTAAGTCTTATTACCGGTGTTCCGTTATCCTCTGGTCCGATCACCGATCAGACACAAGCACTTCTAGTCACTATTAACGAGTCTCATAGGGAGACTACTACCTTCGATTTAATACCTTCACCCCACTTTCCCATTGTGTTGGGACTTCCCTGGTTACACACACACCAACCAACCATAGATTGGAAGGAACGGTCCTTGGCCTTCCTCTCTTGCTATTGCCAGGATACGTGTAACCTCCCGTCTTCCGGGAAGATTCTGTCTATGGTGACAGATGAGATTGCACCACTATGTTATCAGGATCTTTCTGAGGTTTTTCTTGAGAAAAATGCTCAAGCATTACCTCCTCATCGAGACTATGATTGTAGCATTGATCTACTCCCAAATAGCAAATTGCCGTTCGGTCATGTTTATCCTCTTTCACAGGATGAACTTTCCCATCTCAAAACCTATTTGGATGAGAATTTGGAAAAAGGTTTTATTAGACCTTCCACTTCTTCCACAGCAGCAGGACTCTTTTTTGTTCGCAATAAGGACTCAAGTCTCAGACCTATCATCGACTACAGGAAATTGAATGCTATCACAATAAAAGATCGCTATCCTCTACCGCTTATCCCTGAGCTCATTGAGCAGGTGCGTGGAGCTACCGATTTTTCAAAATTGGACCTGAAAGGAGCATACAATCTCATTCGAATCCGTGATGGACACGAGTGGAATTCAGAACCAGATACGGATTGTTCGAATATCTTGTGATGCCATTCGGGCTATGCAACGCCCCTGCAGTTTTCCAACGATTTATAAACGATATTTTTAAAGACTTACTAGATGTCTGTGTTGTGGTATATCTGGACGATATACTTATATATTCACGATCCCTGTCTGAACACATAAGACATGTAAGACTTGTACTATCGAGATTGCTTGCACATAACCTTTATGTGAAACTGAAGAAATGCTTGTTTCATAAAGACGAGGTACTCTTTCTAGGCTACATCATATCCAAAACAGGAATCGAGATGGACATGAGTAAAATATCCTGCATTCAGGATTGGCCTACACCAACCACACGCAAGGCGCTACAGCGATTCCTGGGATTTTCAAATTTCTACAGGAAGTTCATTAAAAACTTTTCTGCTATTGTGAGACCCCTCACACAGCTCACTAGCATAAAAAAACCATTCAAATGGTCAGAAGAAGCCAATAAAGCTTTTTACTTGTTAAAGACAAGGTTTACTTCCGCTCCCATATTACGCCATCCAGACCCATCCCTCCAATACATTCTGGAGGTAGATGCGTCAAACATGGCAGTAGGAGCAATACTCTCCCAACGACCAACCCACACTTCACCACTTCATCCAGTCGCCTTTTTTTCTAAATCCCTAAGCAGTCCCGAGATAAATTACCCCGTGGGTGAAAAGGAACTGCTTGCTATAAAATTGGCTCTGGAGAATTGGCGACATTTACTCGAAGGCACCCAATTACCAATAATTATATACACGGACCATAAAAACCTCCAATATCTTCAGACTAGCAAAACTCTCTCGCACCGACAGGTACGATGGTCACTATTCTTTCTAAGGTTTAACTTCCTAGTGACTTACACACCTGCAGATAAGAACAAAAAGGCGGATGCACTATCACGACTAACTGAAGAAAACTACTTTGAAATCCCTTCCGTTCCTATAATACCTCACAAACGCATTATTGGAGTTGTCCGTTCCTTGAAGGAAGAGGTTTTGCATGGTATAAGTTTGGATTCACCCCCACCACAACTAAATACTGATGCAGAAGGCTTCCTCTACTACAACGACAAACTTTACATACCACCTACCCTACGCACCAAGATCTTGGAATTATCTCATGATGTGCCTATGGCAGGACATATAGGTATGACAAAGACTCTTAATTTGATTTCCCGGCAATTCTGGTGGCCTGACATGAAAACATCTATACAAAAATTCGTCTCTTCATGCAATGTCTGTGCCAGGTCCAAAATTGACACTACGAGACCATCCGGTCTACTATGCAGTCTACCAATACCCCAAACTCCATGGGAAGTTTTGTCCTTGGACTTCATCGTAGAATTGCCTCTTTCCAAAGGATTTAATACCATCTTGGTGTCAGTGGACCATCTGACAAAGATGGCACATTTCATTGCTATTTGCAGACTACCTTCGTCCAAACAAACGGCAGAACTCCTGATGAAACATGTCTTTAGATTACATGGTATCCCAAAAACTCTTCTGTCTGACCGTGGATCCCAATTTATTTCTAAGTTCTGGCAAGAACTATGTCACATACTACGGATTGAGCGGAAGCTCACTTCTCCTTACTATCCGCAGACCAACGGACAGACTGAAAGAGTCAACCAATGCATCGAGCAGTATTTACGTTGTTACACTTCTTACCAACAGGATGATTGGGTGGATCTTCTCCCTCTGGCAGAATTTGCCTACAACAACGCAACCCACAGTACAACCAAGCAGAGTCCGTTCTACTTGAACTATGGGTTTCATCCCTCTATTCTTCCACCACGCATCCTTCCTTCAAACAACCCAGTAGCCTCAGACTATCTTACCCAAATAAAGGATTCTCTGGGTTTATTAAATACTACCATTGCACACGCTCACAGTCAACAAAAGAAGTACTATGATCTTCGCAGAAGACCTTCTCCACAGTACACTATCGGGGACCTCGTTTGGCTCTCAACAAAAAATTTAAGACTGAAGATCCCTAGCAAAAAGCTTGGACCTCTGTTCTTGGGACCTTTCCCAATCAAAAAACTTATTGGAAAAGCTGCAGTACAGCTTACATTGCCAATAGACCTAAAAATCCATCCCATTTTCCATGTGTCGCTACTGAAGCCCCATGTTCCGGACCAAGGAATAAGGCCTAATATTCCACCTCCGCCTCCTGTACAAGTTGAAGGTGGAGAAGAATACGAGATAAAAGAGATTCTGGATTCTCGTATCTACAGAAGAAGACTTCAGTACTTGGTTAGATGGAAGAACTATGGGCCCCAAGACGACACCTGGCTAAACACCTCTGAAATACATGCCCCTAGATTAATCCGCAATTTTCATGCGAGATACCCAGACAAACCAGCTCCAGAGGCCTTCAGGAGCCGGCCTTAAGGGGGGGGTATTGTAATGTTCCGGTACCTTTGGTACCCTAAATTACTCTTTTCACAAGTGTATGCGCCCCACCATTCTCTTTTGGAAAGGTGCGCATACACCTTTAAGACTGAAGCTGTCATCACTCAGCGCCGGACTAGATGGCTATTTAAATCGCCGGTTCTCACTCACATGTGTTCGTTCAAACACCCTTACCTGGATGCTAACTTGGCTTGAAGCTTTCGTGCTTGCAAGCATACCTCACTGACGGAACCTCGCTGCGCTGATCCCTGCATCCCGCTTCCGGATCATCTGCTCCTCCTGAACCAACCTTCGGCTGTATTGCTATTAGTGCTAAGTACCCCGCAGGGGAACCCTCTATAAACTTATACTAAGCTTACACTATCTAGCTCTGCATGGTAAAGACTATTTATCACATCTGCATATCTAGATTGCTAGCTCTTAAGACTACTGCTACTTATTCCTGCACTGGGTTGATCTCTCTTGTATGTCCACCTGCTACTCTGTCATCTGCTACCATACATGATTGCTAAACCTACCTGCATCCATCTGCTACTGTCTTACCTTCAAGTGTCTGTCACCTACCACCTCCACTCAACCTGTCTCTTAAATCTTCATCACTGTGTTACTACATACATAAAGTCACTCTAGGAACCAGCTTGTTGAGTGTGTGTATTTACTAGCTGAATTAAGACCTTCCACACATGATGAGTCATTGAGGTTGGGAATGGTATCTCAGTATCTCTCTTACATGACTACTGAAGTGGAATATTTCTGCAGCTGAAAATCCACACCATACATGAAACACAGGAGCGTTACAGTCTGACGGCTCAGATAGTCGGCCTGCCAGTTCTCCACACCTGGAATGTGAACTGCCGAAAGCGCAGAGACCTGCATCTCGGCCCAAGACAGAATCACGGTCACTTCCTTGGCCACCCGGGCACTCCTGGTGCCCCCCTTGGTGATTGATGTAAGCCACTGCAGTTGCATTGTCCGTTTGCATACTTACAGGGCGGCCCCGAAGCCGATCCGACCAACGGAGCAAACATAGTCTGATAGCTCTCAGTTCCAAGACATATATCGGTAGAGAGGATTCCTCCTCCGACCAAGTGCCCTGGGCAGACAGATTGCCCAGAACGCCACCCCAGCCCGACAGGCTGGCGTCCGTGATGATCACAGTCCATAACAATGGCCACAAGGATTTCTCTTCCGTCAGAGCCAGAGACTGGAAACAAATAAAAAGCTATAAGTGTAAAGAAAAATCACTTTGCAGAAATAAAAAATTAAGAAGAAAAGGACGAGACTGCAGCCCCAGCCAAGGGAAGCCTGCCTACTCCTAACTAGGCAAAAGACAAACTGAATTGGGAATGCTGCTAGCAGGGGGGTATTGGACCAGAGGGACAGCCCCCTATAGGTGTGTCTATGCAAAGTTTTTGTGAATGTTTCTAACAAAATCTTCTGCCTAGCTTACTCCTGTGGATAAGACCAATACCCAGTAGTGAAGACTGTATGAGTGGGCGGCGACTGTCAGAGGACGTAAGAGAAAAACATATTATAACATAAGGGATGCCCAGGTAGGTAAATTTGATAAACTCCGGTGGAGCTTGTCATGGAGCGTATACTAGTTGGGAGAGGTTGATGGGTCTTGGCACTGAATCCAGAAGAATATATAGGTTGTCATTGGTATTTAAAGTTATGTATACATATACAGTCAGATGTCATGATGTCTTTGGATGCCTCTGAAGGTCATTTTCTTTATATGTGATATTGTTCACAATAACTGCACGGCATGAAGCAGGTATCCTACAGAATGACCTGGACAAAATAACAGAGTGGGCAACGACATGGCAAATTAGGTTTAATGTGGAGAAGTGTAAGGTTTTGCACTTGCGGACTAAAAACATAAAAGCACAATACACTTTAGGGGGGGAACCTTTGGGGGAATCAAAAATGGAGAAAGATCTGGGAGTCTTGGCAGAGGACAGACTAAGCAATAGCATGCAATGTCAAGCGGCAGCTGCCAAAGCCGGCAGAATATTAGCATGCATAAAAAAAGGGAAGTTTTCCAGAGATATAACTATAATCCTACCACTTTATAAAACTCTGGTCTGACCGCATCTGGAGTATTTTGCCCAGTTCTGGTCGCCAGTCCTCAGGAGGGATGTGTTGAAGCTGGAGAGAGTCCAGAGAAGGGCAACTAAACTAATTAGGGGATTGGAGGACCTAAATTATGAAGAGTGTCTGCAATCGCTTGATTTATTCTCCCTGGAGAAGAGATGCCTGAGAGGGGACATTATAGCAATTTATAAATTCCTCAATGGTGATCTCAGCATAGAAAAAAAGCTATTCAGTCGAAAGGATTGCATGAGGACTCGAGGGCATACAATGCGATTAGAGGAGAAGCGTTTTAACCTCAGGCAACGCAGAGAGTTCTTTACTGTTAGGGCTACAGGATTGTGAAATTCTCTACCACAAGAGGTGGTTGCTTTCAGAAGACTCTTGGACGTACATCTCAAGGATCAGAACATTCAGGGGTATGAGAGATGATTACGGCCACACACACCTACACAGGTTGAACTGGATGGACTATTGTCTTTATTCAACCTCAACTACTATGCAACTATGTAACTATGTTGTAACTTATGCTCTGGAATCTGTATTGTATAAGTTTAATAAAAATTAGTTTGATATAAAAAAAAAAAAAGTTGCACATCTGAATGAGCCCTTTAAGCCACCCTTCCACACTCAAGACCACTCTAGAGTTTTTAGCTCACATGCACCCTCAGATCTCATCTCACCTCCTTCATCCCAGTGACATACAGTAAATGCCAATCAGTCCTCCTCAGACTGACAAAGGGGCATGAAGGGGCATGAACACAGGGACATTTTTTACTTCACGTGACACCACTGGTGTAGGGACAGTTTTTTCTTTCACCACTTTTAGTCCCATATTCGTGCACTAATTTTAAACTCTTAAGTTTGCTTTGGTGTATCACAACTATTGGTACTATTTCAATGCATGCCACATTTTGTTGTGTCACTATATGTTCCATCCCTTATTATTCTGTGTGTTCTGCTTCTCCCCACTGTTCAACAGGCCTGTGTATTTAAAACAATGTGGGTTTGTGGCGCGCTTCAGAAGTGAAATGTTAAAATATTAGATGATGTGATAGATATTTAAATTATTAAACTCAATAAAGTGCTATTTTTTTAAAATGACATATTCTTTTGGCTGGGGTATATTTCCACTTCAAATATAAACGTGATGACGTAAATAAATAAATGTATAAACAATCTGTGTTCCCTCTATACCGTGTTAAACATATTTAAAAGTGCTGAGTGCTTTCAATCTTCAAAAAATATTAAAGACAACCAATAAATACGTATTCCAATTGAACAATGTGCAAATAGTTGCTCCAAAAAATATAAAGTGCTTTGTGCTTTCACTCTTAAATCAATATAAATTAAATTAATAAGGTGCAGTGTTCATTAGTGTCCATTAAATATCATCCACAATATGGTGTAATTCAACTCAATCTCTTCAACTTTAAAAACCAAAACGTGCTTCTGTGCAGATAAAAGTGCTGTGACTTGCTGCCTACAGCCACATAACGGACAGAACAGGATTACCCGGAAGCAGGAATAGGATATTGGAAAGAGTGAAAGCCCCTAATTATCACCCCGAAGGCTAACCTATATACACAGGCGTATTTTACACCTTATCAAGGTGAGAGTTTAGAGCACCTAGATGTGACACCTGGTGGAGGCAGCAAGTCACAGCACTTTTATCTGCACAGAAGCACGTTTTGGTTTTTAAAGTTGAAGAGATTGAGTTGAATTACACCATATTGTGGATGATATTAAATGGACACTAATGAACACTGCACCTTATTAATTTAATTTATATTGATTTAAGAGTGAAAGCACAAAGCACTTTATATTTTTTGGAGCAACTATTTGCACATTGTTCAATTGGAATACGTATTTATTGGTTGTCTTTAATATTTTTTGAAGATTGAAAGCACTCAGCACTTTTAAATATGTTTAACACGGTATAAAGGGAACACAGATTGTTTATACATTTATTTATTTACGTCATCACGTTTATATTTGAAGTGGAAATATACCCCAGCCAAAAGAATATGTCATTTTAAAAAAATAGCACTTTATTGATTTTAATAATAATAATTTAAATATCTATCACATCATCTAATATTTTAACATTTCACTTCTGAAGCGCGCCACAAACCCACATTGTTTTAATTCTGTATCAACTGGTTCCTGGTACCAGTATCGTGGTGCAGCAATAAGAAGGAAACATACACTACCTCAGATAGCGCAGGAACCACCCATACACATAAGGCCTGTGTATTTGCTTGACCTTGTGGTTGTTTTAACAAAGCCCAGTCTGGGTAGCCAAAACTTTCAAAGAACTCCACTTCATGTCTCCTAGTTAAAAGTTAATTCACAGACACAGAGGCGGCAGCAGCAGCCACTGGCTTCTGTAGCTGTCAGTGGAATCCTGTGAGGTGGGAGTGGGGGGCATGACTGAGCCATGTTGTTTTTGTCTATGGACACACAAAGCTCAGCTCGGGAGCAAGCCTGTACATCTTCTCACATAGCAAGAGGCTTGCTATGGGGCAGACACAGAAGAGGAGGAGCCAAAAGGTTTGGCGGTGAACCCCAGAAGAAGAGGTTTGGGTCCACTCTGTGCTATATCATTGAACAGAGCAGATAAGTACAATATCAACATTATTTTAATTTAAAAAAGCTGAGCCTTTACAATCATTTTAACAACATTACAAAGGACAAGGGGACACTTTTTATGTCTGGGGGGAAAAGTGAATTAATCTCCACATATGGAAAGGATTCTTCATAGTGAGAGCTATGAAAATGTAGTTCTGGCTAATTCAAAAGAATGTTTTAAAAAAGGGCTAAATGCATTCCTACATGCACAAAATATAACTGGATATTAACCCCTTCACATCTAAGGGTAAAACAAATGTTAATGCCTAAGCCTAATTTTGCAATTTTGACATGTGTTAGTAAAACTGTACATATCACAACCACTTTGTGCATCCAGGTGGATTATACCTTGTTTTTTTCAGGACAAATTGGGCTTTCATTTGGTGGTAAATAGTAATGGAAATCTCCTGATTTTTTTTTATTATCATAGAAAAACCAGGCCGAAACAGTAAAAAAAAAAAAAAAAAAATAATAACTGTATATTTTTTGTTACTACCCTAATCTACCACCAAAGAACAACCCAAAATAAATTCTCCTGCTCTGGACCATCGCAGTGATATCACATATGTGTAAGTTAGCTGTTGTATGTACCCGTACAGCTCAAAAAACAACAGTGCAGGTTTTGCTTTTTTTTTTTTTTATCCTACCTAAAACACACTGACACTAACTGACACTGATACTAATTTTTAAAAAAATCCTGCCAAAAATATACTGACAGTGACCTTAGACTCTCACTTTTGACCCCTTCTTGACCCAAACACTAACCATGGCACTGACCTGAGTCAAACCTTGATCTAGCTTTTTTTATTTGTTTTTTTATTTCCTCTGCTGAGGCCACTGTTAACTGTTGAGGCCCTGAATTGCTGTCCTGTGCCCCTGATCTTTGCTGTACTAGATTGCTGCCCTGTGCCTCAGGACTTATCCCTTGATGTGCCCTATTGTCACCCAGTTATATTTTGGCATGTCCCTTACGGTGTTAGAATTATTTCCCTGTGGCCTTCCCCTTATCCGACTCCCTGTATTTTAACAAACCAAAATAAAGAACACCTGGGTCAGCATCCCTAAAAACCCTCTTGATCTCTGAATGTGTTCTGTTCCACCCACACCTCCATCAAACAGGGAATATCTGACTTCTGGGGGGATCAGAAAGGAATTCCTTTTTCCCCTCTCTCATGCAAGTTGGACCATGCATTATAGCAGTTTTTTTGCCTTCTTCTTGATCAACTGTGGATATAGGATTGTATATGGATGTTTTCTATTTTATTTACTCTATTTATTTATTTTCTTCTGTTAGTTGAACTAGATGGACTTGTGTCTTTTTTCAACATGACTTTGCAACTTTGTAACTGGAGTAGCAGATAAAGCCTTGTCTATGGCACTGTGCTACTGCTCTGAGCTTGAAATAAATCGACTGCTTTTCCTGAAGCAGGAGTTTTGGCACCAAGATTTTTGCTCCACTATCTTTTGGCACAAAAAAGTTCAGTACCTTTCAGCTTGAGCTATTGAGCACTGTAAAACAGGTTGTTTACAATACTTGCTAAGAAGAAACTAAAAAATGTGGAATGAGCCAAACGCTCCACCTGCTTGCTGCCACTGAAAATATAAATTATTAATAAACAATGTATCTCATTTATCTTAATAGATTTTTAGAATAACAAAGACAATAAATGAAAAAAAACTATACAATCTATTACAAAATTTAAACCGTAATTTGCTTTGTTTAAAGCACTTCATCGTGAACAGTAGAGCCAACAGCCTTTTGCATGAGATAAAAGGGTCCACAGTTTATATTTTTTCAGTGAACATTTTCTACGGCTTTGAGTTATCCTTAGTAAATGCAAGCTTAAAAGAAAATTTGTTGAAATTGTTGCTCTCTACGTTCCTAAAATATTGACGATCAGGCATAGTAATGCTAGAGTTAATCATAGTTCTGCATTTTCCCCCCTGATGGCCCTGAGAAGTGACAATGATAAACAGCTATTAATTAAGAAATGATTCATTCAGAAGCAGCTTTTTATTAGGGAACTGTACAATTTTTCATGTGGTCTATCTTATTTCTCATCAGAATATTAATCAGTTTGGTATAAATGCAGCTTCATATCTCTCACTCTTTTAGCCTCCTTCAGAAGGCTATGTTCTTTACCCATTACTGCCAGGACTTCTGCCAGCAAACAGTAAAGAGAAGTGTAGCATGAGTCATATTCCAGTAAAGTGCATTTAAAAAACAATGAAAAGTCACTAGGATTCAGTTTAATGTGAGTTTTTTTTTTTTTTTTTTTACTCTTCCCAAATTGCATTCATAAGTGTATCATAAGTGTAGTGAATACAAATACACAACTTTGCTCTACACTGGGAATGTCCTATTACCTGCCCATAAGAGAACATATTTCACAGAGGCGTAACTAGAACCTTCAGGACCCCAGTGCAAGAAACCATGAAGGGCCCCATGCGTCAAGAAAACCAAAAAAAAAAAACAAGTTCCCATGCGTCACCCTCGTACACCTGGGCACTACAGCAGAGGGGGGATTGGTTCCTCTATATGCCACCCCGCTTCCCCTCCTATCTAGGTGTACAGGGTTGAGGCATGGCCCCCCTGGAGCATGGGGTTGAAATGAGTCCCAGCGGTGGTGGTAGTGATGGGGGGTGGAATGGAATGAGTGGCACCCGTAAAGGGATGGCATGAGAGGCAGCAGTGGGGGGGGGGGGATCAGTGGCAGCAGTAGTGGTGGGGTAGATGGAATGGGATGAGTGGAAGTGGTGGTGGTAATGGTGGGGGGATGGGGTGAGTGACAGTGGTGGGGGGATAGGATGGGATGAGTGGCAGAGTTGATGGTGAGATGGAATCAGTGGCAGGGGTGGTGGGGGGATAGGATCAGTGGCAGCGGTGGTGGGATGGGATGAGTGGTGGTGGTAGTGGTAGGGGATGGGATGAGTGGCAGCGGTGGTGGGGGGGATAGGAACAGTGGCAGCGGTGGTGGAGGGGGTTGGGTCAGTGGCAGCTGTGGTGGGATGGGATGAGTGGCAGCATTGGTGGTGGGATGGAATCAGTGGCAGGGGTGGTGGTAGGATGGGATCAGTGGCAGTGGTGGTGGGATAGGATGAGTGGTGGCGGTAGTGGTGGGGGGATTAGATGGGATGAGTGGCAGCGGTGGTGGGGGGATGGGATCAGTGGAAGTGGTGGTGGGGGGAAATGAGATCAGTGGCAGCAGTGGTGGTGGGGATAAGATCAGTGGCAGCAGTGGTAGTGGGAAGGGATCAGTGACAGCAGTGGTGGTGGGAAGGGATCAGTGGCAGCGGTGGTGGTGGGATGGGATCAGTGGCAGTGGTGGTGGTGGGATGGGGTCAGTGGCAGCGGTGGTGAGTGGGGTGGAATCAGTGGCAGTGGTGGTCGTGGTGAGGGGGGTGGGATTAGTGGCAGTGGTGGTGGGGGGGTGGGATCAGTGGCAGTCATGAAAGGGGTGGGATCATTGGCAGCGGTGGTAGTAGTGAGGGGGGAGGGATAAATGTAAGTGCTGGTGGTGAGGGGGGGTGGAATTAGTGTCATTGGTGGTGGTTAAGGGGGTGGAATCAGTGGCAGAGGTGGTGGGTATGGGGGTGAAATCAGTGGCAGTGGTGGTGGTGATAGGGGTGGGATCGGTGGCAGTGGTGGTGAGAGGGGGTAGGATTAGTGGCAGCGGTGGTGGTGAGGGGGTAGGATTAGTGGCAGTGGTGGTCGTGAGGGGGTAAAATCAGTGGCAGCAGTCGTGGTGAGGGAGGGTGGGATTAGTGGCAGCGGTGGTAGTGAGGGGGGTGGCATTAGTGACAGCAGTGATGGTAAGGGGGTGGGATTAGTGACAGCAGTGGTGGTGAGGGTGGGTAGGATTAGAGACAGCAGTGATAGTGAAAGGGGTAAGATTAGTGACAGCAGTGGTGGTGAGGGGGTGGGATTAGTGACAGCAGTTGATGGTGATGGGGTAGGGATTAGTGACAGCGATGGTGGTGAGGGGTGTGGGATTAGTGGCAGTGGTGAAGGGGATGGGATTAATGAGAGCATTGATGGTGAGGGGGGTGGGATTAGTTACATCGTGGTGGTGAGGGGGGTGGGATTAGTGACAGCGGTGGTGGTGGGATTAGTGACAGCAGTGATGTGAGGGGGGTGGGATTAGTGACAGCGGTGGTGGTGAGGGGGGTGGAATTAGTGACAGCAGTGATGTCATCCTCCCTCCACCACCTCTGTCTCTTACTGATCCCCCCACCACAGATCTCATTCCTATCTGTTGTAGAGGTGATGGGGGGAATAGAGATAAGATCTGTGGTGGTGGTGTGGGGATCAGTAAGAGGCACAGGTGGTGGAGGTTGGGATCAGTTGAACTAGCAATTTGTCACTTACCTTGTCAGTCAGTCGATTCCCCCTCAACATCCACTACACATGCCTCCATGGGGTCTCCTTTCAGAGGGGAGAGCTCCTCCCCATTAACTCGATTGGTGTCAACTGACTTTTTTTTTTTTTCTCAGTGTCCACCTCCGCCTCCCAACACGGCTTCTCTCTCTCCCTTGAGAGGATAGGTGAGGCTCCAGACTCCTGAGATTCCAGTGCTCAGCTCTGCTTCCCCCCCGGAAGCCGGCCACACCCCCCACACGGCGGAATGAATGAATGAACGAACAGACTGGCGGGCGAGTGGAACTCCAGGGACCAGTTGCAATGGCGACTGCTGCGGCACTGATTTTTCACAGTCTTATACACAATACCTCCTGCGCTTAGGAAAATGGCCCCTCCAGATGGATATGCTTAGATCTTCATTACTTTTGAAAACGGGTAACCACGGTCTTGCTGCCCTCAAAGACTTTGGGAAGTCTAACACTGCAACAAAACACACAGAGGGCACACCGACCTAGTGCTTTATCCCGAGACAAATAAATTATTGTATAAAGACACGGTAAGCATTATACTCACAAAACCAACAGTAAAAAGCGCATCATAAATCTCAGTAAGTTCCATCCAATGTATCAACACATATAGATACAACAGTCACTGAAGACCCCGTGGGCTAATTTTTCACACTTTGACTGTTCCCCTAAATTTTAAGATGTAGGTGGGAGGTGCTGGATCTAAAATGAATTTTGCTCTTCAGTGGGAAGGTGAGTCTATACTATTGAATACATGATTCTGGCGAAACACCAAAAGTATATAAATCTAAAAATATTTAGGTCAAGGATAACAAAGACAACCTTCCAACCTCTTGTCAGAGTCTCTAACATGAATACCCCACGATTCCCTTCCTCAGAGATTACATTGCTGGTTGATTTAAACCAACTATGGAATAAATTAAAATGTAAAACAAAAAGTGGATTTGGCGCTGCTCTGTATGTGTCTATATAGTGTTAGAGCCAAAACTTCATAAATCACTGTGTACCAAAATTCATATACCGTTTCTTATAATAGGGAAATAGTGTTAGGCCTCATGCACACTGGACATTATAAAAATGCCAGTAGCTTTGTAGTGAGTTTTTTAGCGTTTTTTAGCTTTTTTGCATTGGCGTTTTTCAGCGTTTTCCAGAGTTTTTAGCGTTAGCATTTTCTGGTGTTTTTAGCTAAAAATCACCTCTCTGCTATTTTAGTAACTCTGACTTTCCCACAATGCAATGTTCACACCCATGCGATAAGATTTAGGTGCAGGGAAAAAAGGGTCCTACAACATTTTGGTGCAAATGTGGACTCTTTTTTCTCCGCATCAAAATCGCATTGCATGGGTGTAAACACCCATGCGATGCGATTCTGTCAAGCTCACTGCATTTTGAAATCTGTTTCAGGGTGTCATTCATGGAACATTAAGCCCCCCTTCACATTAAGCAGATTTGACATGCGATTTGACATGTCAAACTGCATGCCAAATCAGAACCTATTGCCGGCAACGTCACTGTCCGAATTGTGACTTTGTGACGCCGCACCGATTTCCAAAAGTAGTTTCTGCACTACTTTAGGTGGCTTCAATAGACATCTGTGCATGAACCCGTACAGATGTCTGTCAAATTGCCCCCAAAGTCACACTGACAAGCGAGTTTGAAATCATGCACGTTCAGCTGAATATTTCCAAACCCACCCTCGGTGTGAACCGGCGCCGTTACAGGCAAAAGGCTCTGATTTAAAATGCGATTCGACATGAGAAATCGCATGCCAAATCGGCACAATGTCAACAGGGCTTCATGTTCCATGAACAATACCCCGAAAAAAGATTGAAAAATGCAGTGGGTTTGATAGAATCACATCGCATGGGTGTTCACATGTCCATTCATTATACATTGATCAATACAGAGGTAATAATCATACATCTTATACTCAATCACAAATAAAGAGGTCAAGGTATCAAAACATTGGTATACTGGAACACATTTCAAAGGAAGTGAAGAAGGATTCACAGTGAATCTTTATCTCTGGCCAATGACTTAAGTAGCAGAGGGTATAGTGAAATCTGAACGTAGTTCCCAAATTTTATGGAAATTACAGGGCAGCCTCTAGCCTCATACATTCATTTGTACATTGGGGGAGCCTGGTTCATAAGGGTAAGCCAAAAAGTTATAGTGGGGGGGTTGTGGACTTCCATTGCATAATTATGTTTTTTTTTAGCATAAAACATAACTAGGCGTAGAAAAAGTTGTGTGTTTTTGGAAAGGGATTCATCATCAATATAACCAAAGTAGCACCTTAAAAGATTACAGATATTAGGTATTCGGGTAATAGAAAAAAATAAAGGAGGTGACCGCTGACCAAAACGTTCTGACCTGCGGACATTCCCACATCATATGATAGAATGTGCCATCCACTGAGGAACATCTGGAACAGATGGCGGAGGGCAGCCTGTTCAGGCGGAAAAGGAGACATATAAGAGAAAATAATATCGGCGCAGAAGGACAATATCAAATCGAAAAGCAGCTGCACTCCTCAGGTCAAAATACAATTCCTGTGTAAATAATGTGTGGTACAATAGGCAGCGCTAAAAAAACACTAATAACAACATAAATCATTAGGGAGAAAATCAGAGTCCATGCACAAAGCCCGTGATGAGAAGTGAACACACTTTCTGGCAGGATCAACAGGTGCTCTAAGTGTTAGAATCCACCACCGAGTGAAATGGCCTCTCACCTTAGGCTTATTGGATATAAGCATATGACTCAAAAACTCTTATAGCGATCTCCCCTTGGTGGATGGGATGTACTCCTTCTTGTACTTCACCTCCAAGAGGCCTCACACTGAACAGAAGCAACACCACAAAGTTCCCAGAGCGGACTATGTTCTGCTCACAGATAGGCTTCAACCAGCAACTCCCCTTGAAACCATGGAATAGGGAAAAACACCGGGCAAGCCCATAGCGTGATACTGATAAACTTTATTCAAAATGAAAATTAAAAGACAGCCTCTTACTTGTATAAAAAGGTGAAATCGCATCAAACAATCATGCCGACGGGTCCCGTAGGTACCTCACCGGATCTCCAGACATCTCCGGACCCCCGGACGCGTGTCGTCCCCCAATGGGCGGGGACTTCTTCAGCGGTATGTGAAGGTAGGTCGTAGACGTTGCCCCTTAAATATACCGCCATATCTGCTGATTGGACCGGAACTCGGGATCCTCTCATTGGATGACCTCCATTGCTAGGGTTACAGAGTACACTTCCGCTCTCTATAGGGCGGAAATGACGATGCCCCATGTTTGGAGACCGCCCTATCACCGCTCTAGGATTGAATGAGCGGACCGGATCCTATTGACAGTGGCTTCCTCTTTGTATAAGTACGGAAGACGCCGCCACTCTATCGAGAGAGGGAGCGCCCACGTATCTCACCAGAGGACCGCCCCTTCCTTCCTAGTCCCAGGGAATGGCCGGAAGTAAACAATACTCGATCGTGCTGATGGGAGTCCATGGTTCCTCCCATATTTGCACAACTGTCAGCATCGTATATATTAGAAATGACACAGAACAGGATGTGACTCTTATTGGTCTAGAAAAAAATAATAAAAGCATACGGCTGTATAAATCAAAAGGTAAAATATGTACCATTTATAAAATGTTGAATAAAAAATGATGAATAAAAAATATACTAAAATACGGATACTTGCAGGGGGGAGGGGGGCCTGGCAAAAATGGTGGTATTCCTCCATTTAATCATCAACCTTGCATCTAAGACAGGTGCAAACACTCTAAGAGACCTCTACCCTATATGTCCCTGTATCCTTAGAGTATTTATCATATTATCATTATAACAATAATTGGATTTGTTAAAAAATATAAAAAGTTAAAAACGGAGCCGTAGACGTCCCACTGTTGTCTGGATCACAAAAAAGACCTAAAAAGCATATGTGAATAGATATAAAATCAAAACATAAAACATTATTATCGGTCGGAAATAAAACAATTGAGGTCAAACTCCACGTTCAGGCCTCGGGGTACCCCCACTTTAGTCTCGTATATCCAAAAGGACTCGCGTTGACTTAACTTTCTGATCAGGTTACCCCCCCTCCAATGTTTGTGAACTCTTTCTATACCCCAAAACTTCAAATTCCTAGGGTCTTTATTATGGAATTTTTTGAAATGTTGGGTCACATGATGGAGTGTTTTTCCTTTCTTAATGCTTCGGACATGTTCAGCAACCCTAATTTGCAGGGCCCTTGATGTCCTACCTACATACTGCAGGCCGCAGTCACATTCTAACATGTATACTACGCCTGTAGTCGAGCACGTGATCAGATCTTTAATTACATAGCTCCTACCTGTTGCATTTGCTATGAACTCCTTCCTTCGTTTTAAATTCCCTTTGGCTGTTCTACATACCACGCATTTGCCACAGGCATAAAAGCCAGATAAATATGGCAACAGATTGTTATTAATCTGTGTAGGTGGGTCTACTACCCCTGGGGCCAGATAATTCCTGAGAGTAGGTGCCTTCTTGTACACAAACAATGGTCTAGCAGGTATAATTGCTCCCAGGGTTTTGTCCTGTTGAAGGATCGGCCAGTGCTTATTAAATATTTTTTCGATTTTTTTGTGCTGGATGTTGTAGTCTAGTATAATTCTAATCTCATCATTCTTGGGTTTAACTACTCTAGGGGCAGTTGACAGAAGTGATTCTCGATCAATAGCCTGGACAGCCAACCTATCCTTTTCGAGCTTATCTCTGCAGTATCCTTTTTGCATAAATCTGTCACTGTAAACCTGTGACTGTGATGCAAAATCTATGTCGGAGGCGCCTTAAGCGCATAAACTGACCTTTAGGAATATTGCAGAGCCAAGTACGGTGATGGCAACTGTCCAGTGGAATGTACGCATTCCGGTCCGTGGGTTTAGAAAAATTAGAGGTGGTAATTTTGTTTTCAGTGACCGAAATGACTAGATCTAAGAATACTACCTTCTCTTTACTAGTGGTCCAGGCTAAGGTGATATTTTTGTTGTTGTCATTTAACCTGTCCATGAATTTATTTAGACCATCCATATCTCCTTCCCATATAAGGAACATATCATCTATGTACCTTCTGTAGCATGTTAGCTCTGGGGGACGGTCTTTAAATACCACTTCTTCCTCCCAGTGGGCCATGAACAAGTTGGCCACACTGGGAGCGAAACGTGCCCCCATTGCCACACCTCTGGTTTGTAGATAATAAGTCCTATTGTACCAGAAATAATTCCTAGTCAGACAGAACCACAGGCTGCTCAACAGGAAACTTCTTAGCTTTCTGGGTAAATCAGACTGGGAAAAAGCCCATTTGACAGCTGCTTCTGCGGCGTCATGTCCAATTATGGTGTAAAGTGAACTGACGTCCGCAGTTACCAAAATCGTGGAAGCTGTACATGGGAACTCGTGTAGAATCTGTAAGATGTGTTTAGTGTCTTTTAAATAAGACTTGGTTTTCACCACCAAGGGTTGCAAATATACATCTATGAATTGTCCTAATCTGGACGTCACAGATTCTATCCCATTCACGATGGGTCTACCGGGTGGATGTTCCTTGTCCTTATGTATTTTAGGCAAGAAGTATATTATAGGGGTCCGACAATATAAGGGGTCAAGATATAGAGACTCCTTTTTATTTAGGACTCCTTTCTTCTTACCAGATTCAACCAAGGTGTTTAGTTCTCCCTTAAATTCCGGAAGTGGATCGCGTCGTAAGATGTTATACGTACTACGATCAGAAAGTAGGCGTGCCATTTCTTTTTTGTAGTACTCCTTACTGAGGACTACAAGGCCACCTCCCTTGTCTGCCGGCCTGATGACAATCTCTTTGTTCTCCTCAAGAGCTTTTATTCCGGCTTTGATAGAATGGGGGTCAGTCACTTTCCTTACTTTCAGGTCCTCTAAATCCTTAACCACCATATGTTTGAATACATCTACATATTTGTTTCCTTTATTTTGGGGGTTGAAGGTTGACTTGTTCCTCAGATTGGTGTGCTGAGGAACTCCAGAGGGATTGGTTGAAACCGAGGAGCCTATAGGGGGGTCAGAGGAATTCTTCATAATGGGGTTGGTCATACAATATTTCTTGATATTGAGGGAACGGATAAATTTCTGGATTCCCACATAGGTTTGAAATTTATTTAAATTTCTTACCGGTGCGAACTTAAGCCCCTTATCAAGGGTCTTCAATTCATCCTTTCCCAAATGTACACCACTTAGATTGAAGATGCCGGACCCTACCGGGATCTTTTTCCTCTGGACCCTCCTGCCTCCTCGGTTTCCTCTCTGTTTCTTTTCCCTCCTTTTCCCCCGGGGGTGCCCTCTCCCGGTGCCCTCCACCAGTTCTCCGACTGGTTGTGAAATGGAGGAGGGGGGCCCCTCTCTTGTCCCCCCATATTCCCTAAAAAAGGATTCCCATACTGACTATTTTGTAAGGGATCGAACCTATTATAGGTAGCTACCTGGGCATAGGATGGATGGTTCCCTTTATTGGGAAATCCCCGGTTAGATTGGCCTCCTCTTTGAGAATAGGCCGTGCCCCCTCTTCCCCGGCCATTTCCTTGTGAGGTATGCCTGGGGGTTTGTGGGCGATCTATCTGGGGATTGGAGTACTGTTCATTGTAATAGTTATTCGACGGGGCGGGATAATTATTTGGCGGGGCGGAATAACCACCTCTCCCTAGGGTATTAGATTTTCCTCTACCCCCTCTACCTCCTCTCTTCTTACCCCGATTTTGATGCCCTCGTTGGTAATCTCCGTTATAATATGGGGCCGGTGAGGCTCTCCATACTTCACTAGGGGCTTCTCTCTGTCCTGGTGCAGGGGTAATAGGGGGGTCTTGTGAACCTTCTCCACCATCGTCTACCTCTATATCTCCATTATCAATGTTCTTTTGCCACCTATATATATTATTATCGTGAAAATCTCCATAATCCCTACTGTATTTTTTCTTTTTCTTGTTTTGCGTTTCTGTGTCCCATTTGACCAACCTGTTCTTTAATATCCCTGAGAGTCTGACGAACTCTTCAGTTTCTTTATGTGGTTCTAGGGAGGTTTGTAACTCTTTTATCTGGGATTCTATGGTCTTTAATTTGCGCTTTTTCCTTAAAAGGAGAAATTCGATTAGCTCAAAACCTTTCTTGGAAAAAAAGTTTTTCCATTCCTCCATAGACTCACTGTCTAACAGTCCGTCATTAGGTGGGAGATCCCACCTGAGGCGTCTAGGGATGAGCTTTTCGCGCAGATAGTATTCAAAGGTAGTGATATCCCACCATAGTTTAATCTTTTTCTCAAGCGCATAACCTAGCTTTTTGAAAGCGGAGGACACATCCCCCTCCCCATTGGGTACTGGGGCGCTTGAAAAAATATCTCCCAAATTAATCTCCCTTTTTTCAATATAACTAAAAATTTCCATAGTACCTGCAGCCAGATATAAGTATATTGAATAGCCAAAAATATAAGAGAAAATAATATCGGCGCAGAAGGACAATATCAAATCGAAAAGCAGCTGCACTCCTCAGGTCAAAATACAATTCCTGTGTAAATAATGTGTGGTACAATAGGCAGCGCTAAAAAAACACTAATAACAACATAAATCATTAGGGAGAAAATCAGAGTCCATGCACAAAGCCCGTGATGAGAAGTGAACACACTTTCTGGCAGGATCAACAGGTGCTCTAAGTGTTAGAATCCACCACCGAGTGAAATGGCCTCTCACCTTAGGCTTATTGGATATAAGCATATGACTCAAAAACTCTTATAGCGATCTCCCCTTGGTGGATGGGATGTACTCCTTCTTGTACTTCACCTCCAAGAGGCCTCACACTGAACAGAAGCAACACCACAAAGTTCCCAGAGCGGACTATGTTCTGCTCACAGATAGGCTTCAACCAGCAACTCCCCTTGAAACCATGGAATAGGGAAAAACACCGGGCAAGCCCATAGCGTGATACTGATAAACTTTATTCAAAATGAAAATTAAAAGACAGCCTCTTACTTGTATAAAAAGGTGAAATCGCATCAAACAATCATGCCGACGGGTCCCGTAGGTACCTCACCGGATCTCCAGACAGCAGTGGGCAACGCCTGTAAGCTCCTCCTTCCCCCCGGACGCGTGTCGTCCCCCAATGGGCGGGGACTTCTTCAGCGGTATGTGAAGGTAGGTCGTAGACGTTGCCCCTTAAATATACCGCCATATCTGCTGATTGGACCGGAACTCGGGATCCTCTCATTGGATGACCTCCATTGCTAGGGTTACAGAGTACACTTCCGCTCTCTATAGGGCGGAAATGACGATGCCCCATGTTTGGAGACCGCCCTATCACCGCTCTAGGATTGAATGAGCGGACCGGATCCTATTGACAGTGGCTTCCTCTTTGTATAAGTACGGAAGACGCCGCCACTCTATCGAGAGAGGGAGCGCCCACGTATCTCACCAGAGGACCGCCCCTTCCTTCCTAGTCCCAGGGAATGGCCGGAAGTAAACAATACTCGATCGTGCTGATGGGAGTCCATGGTTCCTCCCATATTTGCACAACTGTCAGCATCGTATATATTAGAAATGACACAGAACAGGATGTGACTCTTATTGGTCTAGAAAAAAATAATAAAAGCATACGGCTGTATAAATCAAAAGGTAAAATATGTACCATTTATAAAATGTTGAATAAAAAATGATGAATAAAAAATATACTAAAATACGGATACTTGCAGGGGGGAGGGGGGCCTGGCAAAAATGGTGGTATTCCTCCATTTAATCATCAACCTTGCATCTAAGACAGGTGCAAACACTCTAAGAGACCTCTACCCTATATGTCCCTGTATCCTTAGAGTATTTATCATATTATCATTATAACAATAATTGGATTTGTTAAAAAATATAAAAAGTTAAAAACGGAGCCGTAGACGTCCCACTGTTGTCTGGATCACAAAAAAGACCTAAAAAGCATATGTGAATAGATATAAAATCAAAACATAAAACATTATTATCGGTCGGAAATAAAACAATTGAGGTCAAACTCCACGTTCAGGCCTCGGGGTACCCCCACTTTAGTCTCGTATATCCAAAAGGACTCGCGTTGACTTAACTTTCTGATCAGGTTACCCCCCCTCCAATGTTTGTGAACTCTTTCTATACCCCAAAACTTCAAATTCCTAGGGTCTTTATTATGGAATTTTTTGAAATGTTGGGTCACATGATGGAGTGTTTTTCCTTTCTTAATGCTTCGGACATGTTCAGCAACCCTAATTTGCAGGGCCCTTGATGTCCTACCTACATACTGCAGGCCGCAGTCACATTCTAACATGTATACTACGCCTGTAGTCGAGCACGTGATCAGATCTTTAATTACATAGCTCCTACCTGTTGCATTTGCTATGAACTCCTTCCTTCGTTTTAAATTCCCTTTGGCTGTTCTACATACCACGCATTTGCCACAGGCATAAAAGCCAGATAAATATGGCAACAGATTGTTATTAATCTGTGTAGGTGGGTCTACTACCCCTGGGGCCAGATAATTCCTGAGAGTAGGTGCCTTCTTGTACACAAACAATGGTCTAGCAGGTATAATTGCTCCCAGGGTTTTGTCCTGTTGAAGGATCGGCCAGTGCTTATTAAATATTTTTTCGATTTTTTTGTGCTGGATGTTGTAGTCTAGTATAATTCTAATCTCATCATTCTTGGGTTTAACTACTCTAGGGGCAGTTGACAGAAGTGATTCTCGATCAATAGCCTGGACAGCCAACCTATCCTTTTCGAGCTTATCTCTGCAGTATCCTTTTTGCATAAATCTGTCACTGTAAACCTGTGACTGTGATGCAAAATCTATGTCGGAGGCGCAATTGCGCCTTAAGCGCATAAACTGACCTTTAGGAATATTGCAGAGCCAAGTACGGTGATGGCAACTGTCCAGTGGAATGTACGCATTCCGGTCCGTGGGTTTAGAAAAATTAGAGGTGGTAATTTTGTTTTCAGTGACCGAAATGACTAGATCTAAGAATACTACCTTCTCTTTACTAGTGGTCCAGGCTAAGGTGATATTTTTGTTGTTGTCATTTAACCTGTCCATGAATTTATTTAGACCATCCATATCTCCTTCCCATATAAGGAACATATCATCTATGTACCTTCTGTAGCATGTTAGCTCTGGGGGACGGTCTTTAAATACCACTTCTTCCTCCCAGTGGGCCATGAACAAGTTGGCCACACTGGGAGCGAAACGTGCCCCCATTGCCACACCTCTGGTTTGTAGATAATAAGTCCTATTGTACCAGAAATAATTCCTAGTCAGACAGAACCACAGGCTGCTCAACAGGAAACTTCTTAGCTTTCTGGGTAAATCAGACTGGGAAAAAGCCCATTTGACAGCTGCTTCTGCGGCGTCATGTCCAATTATGGTGTAAAGTGAACTGACGTCCGCAGTTACCAAAATCGTGGAAGCTGTACATGGGAACTCGTGTAGAATCTGTAAGATGTGTTTAGTGTCTTTTAAATAAGACTTGGTTTTCACCACCAAGGGTTGCAAATATACATCTATGAATTGTCCTAATCTGGACGTCACAGATTCTATCCCATTCACGATGGGTCTACCGGGTGGATGTTCCTTGTCCTTATGTATTTTAGGCAAGAAGTATATTATAGGGGTCCGACAATATAAGGGGTCAAGATATAGAGACTCCTTTTTATTTAGGACTCCTTTCTTCTTACCAGATTCAACCAAGGTGTTTAGTTCTCCCTTAAATTCCGGAAGTGGATCGCGTCGTAAGATGTTATACGTACTACGATCAGAAAGTAGGCGTGCCATTTCTTTTTTGTAGTACTCCTTACTGAGGACTACAAGGCCACCTCCCTTGTCTGCCGGCCTGATGACAATCTCTTTGTTCTCCTCAAGAGCTTTTATTCCGGCTTTGATAGAATGGGGGTCAGTCACTTTCCTTACTTTCAGGTCCTCTAAATCCTTAACCACCATATGTTTGAATACATCTACATATTTGTTTCCTTTATTTTGGGGGTTGAAGGTTGACTTGTTCCTCAGATTGGTGTGCTGAGGAACTCCAGAGGGATTGGTTGAAACCGAGGAGCCTATAGGGGGGTCAGAGGAATTCTTCATAATGGGGTTGGTCATACAATATTTCTTGATATTGAGGGAACGGATAAATTTCTGGATTCCCACATAGGTTTGAAATTTATTTAAATTTCTTACCGGTGCGAACTTAAGCCCCTTATCAAGGGTCTTCAATTCATCCTTTCCCAAATGTACACCACTTAGATTGAAGATGCCGGACCCTACCGGGATCTTTTTCCTCTGGACCCTCCTGCCTCCTCGGTTTCCTCTCTGTTTCTTTTCCCTCCTTTTCCCCCGGGGGTGCCCTCTCCCGGTGCCCTCCACCAGTTCTCCGACTGGTTGTGAAATGGAGGAGGGGGGCCCCTCTCTTGTCCCCCCATATTCCCTAAAAAAGGATTCCCATACTGACTATTTTGTAAGGGATCGAACCTATTATAGGTAGCTACCTGGGCATAGGATGGATGGTTCCCTTTATTGGGAAATCCCCGGTTAGATTGGCCTCCTCTTTGAGAATAGGCCGTGCCCCCTCTTCCCCGGCCATTTCCTTGTGAGGTATGCCTGGGGGTTTGTGGGCGATCTATCTGGGGATTGGAGTACTGTTCATTGTAATAGTTATTCGACGGGGCGGGATAATTATTTGGCGGGGCGGAATAACCACCTCTCCCTAGGGTATTAGATTTTCCTCTACCCCCTCTACCTCCTCTCTTCTTACCCCGATTTTGATGCCCTCGTTGGTAATCTCCGTTATAATATGGGGCCGGTGAGGCTCTCCATACTTCACTAGGGGCTTCTCTCTGTCCTGGTGCAGGGGTAATAGGGGGGTCTTGTGAACCTTCTCCACCATCGTCTACCTCTATATCTCCATTATCAATGTTCTTTTGCCACCTATATATATTATTATCGTGAAAATCTCCATAATCCCTACTGTATTTTTTCTTTTTCTTGTTTTGCGTTTCTGTGTCCCATTTGACCAACCTGTTCTTTAATATCCCTGAGAGTCTGACGAACTCTTCAGTTTCTTTATGTGGTTCTAGGGAGGTTTGTAACTCTTTTATCTGGGATTCTATGGTCTTTAATTTGCGCTTTTTCCTTAAAAGGAGAAATTCGATTAGCTCAAAACCTTTCTTGGAAAAAAAGTTTTTCCATTCCTCCATAGACTCACTGTCTAACAGTCCGTCATTAGGTGGGAGATCCCACCTGAGGCGTCTAGGGATGAGCTTTTCGCGCAGATAGTATTCAAAGGTAGTGATATCCCACCATAGGTAGGTAGGGTCCGGCATCTTCAATCTAAGTGGTGTACATTTGGGAAAGGATGAATTGAAGACCCTTGATAAGGGGCTTAAGTTCGCACCGGTAAGAAATTTAAATAAATTTCAAACCTATGTGGGAATCCAGAAATTTATCCGTTCCCTCAATATCAAGAAATATTGTATGACCAACCCCATTATGAAGAATTCCTCTGACCCCCCTATAGGCTCCTCGGTTTCAACCAATCCCTCTGGAGTTCCTCAGCACACCAATCTGAGGAACAAGTCAACCTTCAACCCCCAAAATAAAGGAAACAAATATGTAGATGTATTCAAACATATGGTGGTTAAGGATTTAGAGGACCTGAAAGTAAGGAAAGTGACTGACCCCCATTCTATCAAAGCCGGAATAAAAGCTCTTGAGGAGAACAAAGAGATTGTCATCAGGCCGGCAGACAAGGGAGGTGGCCTTGTAGTCCTCAGTAAGGAGTACTACAAAAAAGAAATGGCACGCCTACTTTCTGATCGTAGTACGTATAACATCTTATGACGCGATCCACTTCCGGAATTTAAGGGAGAACTAAACACCTTGGTTGAATCTGGTAAGAAGAAAGGAGTCCTAAATAAAAAGGAGTCTCTATATCTTGACCCCTTATATTGTCGGACCCCTATAATATACTTCTTGCCTAAAATACATAAGGACAAGGAACATCCACCCGGTAGACCCATCGTGAATGGGATAGAATCTGTGACGTCCAGATTAGGACAATTCATAGATGTATATTTGCAACCCTTGGTGGTGAAAACCAAGTCTTATTTAAAAGACACTAAACACATCTTACAGATTCTACACGAGTTCCCATGTACAGCTTCCACGATTTTGGTAACTGCGGACGTCAGTTCACTTTACACCATAATTGGACATGACGCCGCAGAAGCAGCTGTCAAATGGGCTTTTTCCCAGTCTGATTTACCCAGAAAGCTAAGAAGTTTCCTGTTGAGCAGCCTGTGGTTCTGTCTGACTAGGAATTATTTCTGGTACAATAGGACTTATTATCTACAAACCAGAGGTGTGGCAATGGGGGCACGTTTCGCTCCCAGTGTGGCCAACTTGTTCATGGCCCACTGGGAGGAAGAAGTGGTATTTAAAGACCGTCCCCCAGAGCTAACATGCTACAGAAGGTACATAGATGATATGTTCCTTATATGGGAAGGAGATATGGATGGTCTAAATAAATTCATGGACAGGTTAAATGACAACAACAAAAATATCACCTTAGCCTGGACCACTAGTAAAGAGAAGGTAGTATTCTTAGATCTAGTCATTTCGGTCACTGAAAACAAAATTACCACCTCTAATTTTTCTAAACCCACGGACCGGAATGCGTACATTCCACTGGACAGTTGCCATCACCGTACTTGGCTCTGCAATATTCCTAAAGGTCAGTTTATGCGCTTAAGGCGCAATTGCGCCTCCGACATAGATTTTGCATCACAGTCACAGGTTTACAGTGACAGATTTATGCAAAAAGGATACTGCAGAGATAAGCTCGAAAAGGATAGGTTGGCTGTCCAGGCTATTGATCGAGAATCACTTCTGTCAACTGCCCCTAGAGTAGTTAAACCCAAGAATGATGAGATTAGAATTATACTAGACTACAACATCCAGCACAAAAAAATCGAAAAAATATTTAATAAGCACTGGCCGATCCTTCAACAGGACAAAACCCTGGGAGCAATTATACCTGCTAGACCATTGTTTGTGTACAAGAAGGCACCTACTCTCAGGAATTATCTGGCCCCAGGGGTAGTAGACCCACCTACACAGATTAATAACAATCTGTTGCCATATTTATCTGGCTTTTATGCCTGTGGCAAATGCGTGGTATGTAGAACAGCCAAAGGGAATTTAAAACGAAGGAAGGAGTTCATAGCAAATGCAACAGGTAGGAGCTATGTAATTAAAGATCTGATCACGTGCTCGACTACAGGCGTAGTATACATGTTAGAATGTGACTGCGGCCTGCAGTATGTAGGTAGGACATCAAGGGCCCTGCAAATTAGGGTTGCTGAACATGTCCGAAGCATTAAGAAAGGAAAAACACTCCATCATGTGACCCAACATTTCAAAAAATTCCATAATAAAGACCCTAGGAATTTGAAGTTTTGGGGTATAGAAAGAGTTCACAAACATTGGAGGGGGGGGTAACCTGATCAGAAAGTTAAGTCAACGCGAGTCCTTTTGGATATACGAGACTAAAGTGGGGGTACCCCGAGGCCTGAACGTGGAGTTTGACCTCAATTGTTTTATTTCCGACCGATAATAATGTTTTATGTTTTGATTTTATATCTATTCACATATGCTTTTTAGGTCTTTTTTGTGATCCAGACAACAGTGGGACGTCTACGGCTCCGTTTTTAACTTTTTATATTTTTTAACAAATCCAATTATTGTTATAATGATAATATGATAAATACTCTAAGGATACAGGGACATATAGGGTAGAGGTCTCTTAGAGTGTTTGCACCTGTCTTAGATGCAAGGTTGATGATTAAATGGAGGAATACCACCATTTTTGCCAGGCCCCCCTCCCCCCTGCAAGTATCCGTATTTTAGTATATTTTTTATTCATCATTTTTTATTCAACATTTTATAAATGGTACATATTTTACCTTTTGATTTATACAGCCGTATGCTTTTATTATTTTTTTCTAGACCAATAAGAGTCACATCCTGTTCTGTGTCATTTCTAATATATACGATGCTGACAGTTGTGCAAATATGGGAGGAACCATGGACTCCCATCAGCACGATCGAGTATTGTTTACTTCCGGCCATTCCCTGGGACTAGGAAGGAAGGGGCGGTCCTCTGGTGAGATACGTGGGCGCTCCCTCTCTCGATAGAGTGGCGGCGTCTTCCGTACTTATACAAAGAGGAAGCCACTGTCAATAGGATCCGGTCCGCTCATTCAATCCTAGAGCGGTGATAGGGCGGTCTCCAAACATGGGGCATCGTCATTTCCGCCCTATAGAGAGCGGAAGTGTACTCTGTAACCCTAGCAATGGAGGTCATCCAATGAGAGGATCCCGAGTTCCGGTCCAATCAGCAGATATGGCGGTATATTTAAGGGGCAACGTCTACGACCTACCTTCACATACCGCTGAAGAAGTCCCCGCCCATTGGGGGACGACACGCGTCCGGGGGGAAGGAGGAGCTTACAGGCGTTGCCCACTGCTGTCTGGAGATCCGGTGAGGTACCTACGGGACCCGTCGGCATGATTGTTTGATGCGATTTCACCTTTTTATACAAGTAAGAGGCTGTCTTTTAATTTTCATTTTGAATAAAGTTTATCAGTATCACGCTATGGGCTTGCCCGGTGTTTTTCCCTATTCCATGGTTTCAAGGGGAGTTGCTGGTTGAAGCCTATCTGTGAGCAGAACATAGTCCGCTCTGGGAACTTTGTGGTGTTGCTTCTGTTCAGTGTGAGGCCTCTTGGAGGTGAAGTACAAGAAGGAGTACATCCCATCCACCAAGGGGAGATCGCTATAAGAGTTTTTGAGTCATATGCTTATATCCAATAAGCCTAAGGTGAGAGGCCATTTCACTCGGTGGTGGATTCTAACACTTAGAGCACCTGTTGATCCTGCCAGAAAGTGTGTT
Source organism: Pelophylax lessonae (assembly GCF_965119305.1). Classification (NCBI taxonomy): domain Eukaryota; kingdom Metazoa; phylum Chordata; class Amphibia; order Anura; family Ranidae; genus Pelophylax; species Pelophylax lessonae. The sequence goes on along the minus strand of NC_138777.1, from coordinate 87,232,692 downwards.
CACTTCTCATCACGGGCTTTGTGCATGGACTCTGATTTTCTCCCTAATGATTTATGTTGTTATTAGTGTTTTTTTAGCGCTGCCTATTGTACCACACATTATTTACACAGGAATTGTATTTTGACCTGAGGAGTGCAGCTGCTTTTCGATTTGATATTGTCCTTCTGCGCCGATATTATTTTCTCTTATATTTTTGGCTATTCAATATACTTATATCTGGCTGCAGGTACTATGGAAATTTTTAGTTATATTGAAAAAAGGGAGATTAATTTGGGAGATATTTTTTCAAGCGCCCCAGTACCCAATGGGGAGGGGGATGTGTCCTCCGCTTTCAAAAAGCTAGGTTATGCGCTTGAGAAAAAGATTAAACTATGGTGGGATATCACTACCTTTGAATACTATCTGCGCGAAAAGCTCATCCCTAGACGCCTCAGGTGGGATCTCCCACCTAATGACGGACTGTTAGACAGTGAGTCTATGGAGGAATGGAAAAACTTTTTTTCCAAGAAAGGTTTTGAGCTAATCGAATTTCTCCTTTTAAGGAAAAAGCGCAAATTAAAGACCATAGAATCCCAGATAAAAGAGTTACAAACCTCCCTAGAACCACATAAAGAAACTGAAGAGTTCGTCAGACTCTCAGGGATATTAAAGAACAGGTTGGTCAAATGGGACACAGAAACGCAAAACAAGAAAAAGAAAAAATACAGTAGGGATTATGGAGATTTTCACGATAATAATATATATAGGTGGCAAAAGAACATTGATAATGGAGATATAGAGGTAGACGATGGTGGAGAAGGTTCACAAGACCCCCCTATTACCCCTGCACCAGGACAGAGAGAAGCCCCTAGTGAAGTATGGAGAGCCTCACCGGCCCCATATTATAACGGAGATTACCAACGAGGGCATCAAAATCGGGGTAAGAAGAGAGGAGGTAGAGGGGGTAGAGGAAAATCTAATACCCTAGGGAGAGGTGGTTATTCCGCCCCGCCAAATAATTATCCCGCCCCGTCGAATAACTATTACAATGAACAGTACTCCAATCCCCAGATAGATCGCCCACAAACCCCCAGGCATACCTCACAAGGAAATGGCCGGGGAAGAGGGGGCACGGCCTATTCTCAAAGAGGAGGCCAATCTAACCGGGGATTTCCCAATAAAGGGAACCATCCATCCTATGCCCAGGTAGCTACCTATAATAGGTTCGATCCCTTACAAAATAGTCAGTATGGGAATCCTTTTTTAGGGAATATGGGGGGACAAGAGAGGGGCCCCCCTCCTCCATTTCACAACCAGTCGGAGAACTGGTGGAGGGCACCGGGAGAGGGCACCCCCGGGGGAAAAGGAGGGAAAAGAAACAGAGAGGAAACCGAGGAGGCAGGAGGGTCCAGAGGAAAAAGATCCCGGTAGGGTCCGGCATCTTCAATCTAAGTGGTGTACATTTGGGAAAGGATGAATTGAAGACCCTTGATAAGGGGCTTAAGTTCGCACCGGTAAGAAATTTAAATAAATTTCAAACCTATGTGGGAATCCAGAAATTTATCCGTTCCCTCAATATCAAGAAATATTGTATGACCAACCCCATTATGAAGAATTCCTCTGACCCCCCTATAGGCTCCTCGGTTTCAACCAATCCCTCTGGAGTTCCTCAGCACACCAATCTGAGGAACAAGTCAACCTTCAACCCCCAAAATAAAGGAAACAAATATGTAGATGTATTCAAACATATGGTGGTTAAGGATTTAGAGGACCTGAAAGTAAGGAAAGTGACTGACCCCCATTCTATCAAAGCCGGAATAAAAGCTCTTGAGGAGAACAAAGAGATTGTCATCAGGCCGGCAGACAAGGGAGGTGGCCTTGTAGTCCTCAGTAAGGAGTACTACAAAAAAGAAATGGCACGCCTACTTTCTGATCGTAGTACGTATAACATCTTACGACGCGATCCACTTCCGGAATTTAAGGGAGAACTAAACACCTTGGTTGAATCTGGTAAGAAGAAAGGAGTCCTAAATAAAAAGGAGTCTCTATATCTTGACCCCTTATATTGTCGGACCCCTATAATATACTTCTTGCCTAAAATACATAAGGACAAGGAACATCCACCCGGTAGACCCATCGTGAATGGGATAGAATCTGTGACGTCCAGATTAGGACAATTCATAGATGTATATTTGCAACCCTTGGTGGTGAAAACCAAGTCTTATTTAAAAGACACTAAACACATCTTACAGATTCTACACGAGTTCCCATGTACAGCTTCCACGATTTTGGTAACTGCGGACGTCAGTTCACTTTACACCATAATTGGACATGACGCCGCAGAAGCAGCTGTCAAATGGGCTTTTTCCCAGTCTGATTTACCCAGAAAGCTAAGAAGTTTCCTGTTGAGCAGCCTGTGGTTCTGTCTGACTAGGAATTATTTCTGGTACAATAGGACTTATTATCTACAAACCAGAGGTGTGGCAATGGGGGCACGTTTCGCTCCCAGTGTGGCCAACTTGTTCATGGCCCACTGGGAGGAAGAAGTGGTATTTAAAGACCGTCCCCCAGAGCTAACATGCTACAGAAGGTACATAGATGATATGTTCCTTATATGGGAAGGAGATATGGATGGTCTAAATAAATTCATGGACAGGTTAAATGACAACAACAAAAATATCACCTTAGCCTGGACCACTAGTAAAGAGAAGGTAGTATTCTTAGATCTAGTCATTTCGGTCACTGAAAACAAAATTACCACCTCTAATTTTTCTAAACCCACGGACCGGAATGCGTACATTCCACTGGACAGTTGCCATCACCGTACTTGGCTCTGCAATATTCCTAAAGGTCAGTTTATGCGCTTAAGGCGCAATTGCGCCTCCGACATAGATTTTGCATCACAGTCACAGGTTTACAGTGACAGATTTATGCAAAAAGGATACTGCAGAGATAAGCTCGAAAAGGATAGGTTGGCTGTCCAGGCTATTGATCGAGAATCACTTCTGTCAACTGCCCCTAGAGTAGTTAAACCCAAGAATGATGAGATTAGAATTATACTAGACTACAACATCCAGCACAAAAAAATCGAAAAAATATTTAATAAGCACTGGCCGATCCTTCAACAGGACAAAACCCTGGGAGCAATTATACCTGCTAGACCATTGTTTGTGTACAAGAAGGCACCTACTCTCAGGAATTATCTGGCCCCAGGGGTAGTAGACCCACCTACACAGATTAATAACAATCTGTTGCCATATTTATCTGGCTTTTATGCCTGTGGCAAATGCGTGGTATGTAGAACAGCCAAAGGGAATTTAAAACGAAGGAAGGAGTTCATAGCAAATGCAACAGGTAGGAGCTATGTAATTAAAGATCTGATCACGTGCTCGACTACAGGCGTAGTATACATGTTAGAATGTGACTGCGGCCTGCAGTATGTAGGTAGGACATCAAGGGCCCTGCAAATTAGGGTTGCTGAACATGTCCGAAGCATTAAGAAAGGAAAAACACTCCATCATGTGACCCAACATTTCAAAAAATTCCATAATAAAGACCCTAGGAATTTGAAGTTTTGGGGTATAGAAAGAGTTCACAAACATTGGAGGGGGGGTAACCTGATCAGAAAGTTAAGTCAACGCGAGTCCTTTTGGATATACGAGACTAAAGTGGGGGTACCCCGAGGCCTGAACGTGGAGTTTGACCTCAATTGTTTTATTTCCGACCGATAATAATGTTTTATGTTTTGATTTTATATCTATTCACATATGCTTTTTAGGTCTTTTTTGTGATCCAGACAACAGTGGGATGTCTACGGCTCCGTTTTTAACTTTTTATATTTTTTAACAAATCCAATTATTGTTATAATGATAATATGATAAATACTCTAAGGATACAGGGACATATAGGGTAGAGGTCTCTTAGAGTGTTTGCACCTGTCTTAGATGCAAGGTTGATGATTAAATGGAGGAATACCACCATTTTTGCCAGGCCCCCCTCCCCCCTGCAAGTATCCGTATTTTAGTATATTTTTTATTCATCATTTTTTATTCAACATTTTATAAATGGTACATATTTTACCTTTTGATTTATACAGCCGTATGCTTTTATTATTTTTTTCTAGACCAATAAGAGTCACATCCTGTTCTGTGTCATTTCTAATATATACGATGCTGACAGTTGTGCAAATATGGGAGGAACCATGGACTCCCATCAGCACGATCGAGTATTGTTTACTTCCGGCCATTCCCTGGGACTAGGAAGGAAGGGGCGGTCCTCTGGTGAGATACGTGGGCGCTCCTTCTCTCGATAGAGTGGCGGCGTCTTCCGTACTTATACAAAGAGGAAGCCACTGTCAATAGGATCCGGTCCGCTCATTCAATCCTAGAGCGGTGATAGGGCGGTCTCCAAACATGGGGCATCGTCATTTCCGCCCTATAGAGAGCGGAAGTGTACTCTGTAACCCTAGCAATGGAGGTCATCCAATGAGAGGATCCCGAGTTCCGGTCCAATCAGCAGATATGGCGGTATATTTAAGGGGCAACGTCTACGACCTACCTTCACATACCGCTGAAGAAGTCCCCGCCCATTGGGGGACGACACGCGTCCGGGGGGAAGGAGGAGCTTACAGGCGTTGCCCACTGCTGTCTGGAGATCCGGTGAGGTACCTACGGGACCCGTCGGCATGATTGTTTGATGCGATTTCACCTTTTTATACAAGTAAGAGGCTGTCTTTTAATTTTCATTTTGAATAAAGTTTATCAGTATCACGCTATGGGCTTGCCCGGTGTTTTTCCCTATTCCATGGTTTCAAGGGGAGTTGCTGGTTGAAGCCTATCTGTGAGCAGAACATAGTCCGCTCTGGGAACTTTGTGGTGTTGCTTCTGTTCAGTGTGAGGTCTCTTGGAGGTGAAGTACAAGAAGGAGTACATCCCATCCACCAAGGGGAGATCGCTATAAGAGTTTTTGAGTCATATGCTTATATCCAATAAGCCTAAGGTGAGAGGCCATTTCACTCGGTGGTGGATTCTAACACTTAGAGCACCTGTTGATCCTGCCAGAAAGTGTGTTCACTTCTCATCACGGGCTTTGTGCATGGACTCTGATTTTCTCCCTAATGATTTATGTTGTTATTAGTGTTTTTTTAGCGCTGCCTATTGTACCACACATTATTTACACAGGAAAAGGAGACATGGAGTATAATAGGATCTGAGCGCTTCTGACTTAACTAACAGAAGAGGAGATTGGTGAATGAATGTTAAAGGAATTTCTTAAAATGAAATAATGATAAAAAAAACATAACAATCCTTCTTTTCCTGTATGACAGAAAGCAAAATAGGTATTAGCCCCTATTCATACTGAATCAGACTTTGAAATCATGCAACTTTAATTGAAGTTGCACAATTTCAAAGCCGCAGGTCACTGCATTTTAATGTGCGACATCTGTTCATGCACAGATGTCTATGCAAGTCGCCCCCAAAATTGCAAATAAATGATGCAGGAACCTTTTTTTTTAATCGGCGCGGTACCACTAGGTCAGAGTCGCACCAAATTTAACAGTTCTATTGCATACAATAGGGTGCAAATATTCATGCGATTTGGATCAGTCTAATCGGATGACAAGTCGCACTGGTGTGAACGAGGTCCTAATTCTGTAGCGTTAACACCAAAAAGTCACATTTGTAGCTTTTCAGCAATCGATAACTTCAAAGAAGTAAGTTAAAATCTTGTATGCAATCTGATTTTTATTTTGAACAATACAGGCCTGTAAGTAGCCTCTGTATTTTATTTATTACTTGTACTTTAATTATTACTTGTGCTGTAATTAGAATAGCATCAAAAATTTATTTCAGTAATTCAATTCAAAAAGTGAAACTCATATATTATATAGATTCATTTCACACAGAGTGATGTATTTCAAGCATTTACTAATTTTTCCTTTTTTTATTTTTGAGGATTATGGCTTACAGCTAGTGAAAATCCAACTTTCAGTATCTCAGAAATTAAAATACTACATAAAACCAAAAAAAGGATTTTAATACATAAATGTTGGCTTACTGAAAAGTATGTCCATTTACAGTATAGTAAGCACTCAATACTTGGGTGGGGCTCCTTTCGCATGAATTACTGTATCAATGCGGTGTGGCATGGAGATGATCAGCCTGTGGCCCTGCTGAGGTGGTATGGAAGCCCAGGATGCTTTAATAGTGGCCTTCAGCTCATCTGCATTGTTGGGTCTGGTGTCTCTCATCGTCCTCTTGACAAAACCCCACGATTCTCTATGGAGTTTAGGTCAGGTGAGTTTGCTGGCCAATCAAGCACAGTGATATTATGATCATTAAACCAGGTACTGGTAATTTTGGCAGTGTGGGCAAGTGCCAAGACCTGCTGGAAAATGAATTCAGCATTAGTGATGGACGAACATCGGCCGGGGCGGTTCGCGAACGCCAGCCGCAAATTTTCTCAAAAGTCTGCGAACCGGGAGTTTGCGGCGGGCCCCATTGACTTTAATGGGAGACGAACTTTAAAAACCTTTAGGTCATATTTGCAGCCACAAAAGACGTACTAGCTGTGCACAAATAGTCCCAGCACATGGACAATGTCATAACAGAAGTATTGCAATTGAAAAAGTTGCCCTAAATTTTTTTTTTTTTTTACAGCAAAAAATATATATATTTTTTTTATAAATCAGCCAGAACTGACAGCAGCCGGTAAATACATTGTCTAATACATATAGGGTCCATTCACACATCTGTAAAATGGGCCCACATCCATTCCGCAATTTGGCGGAACCTTTACAGACCTATTGTTTTTCATTTCCAGTCTGAAAAATTTGGCATTCACAGGATAAAGAAGTGTCGGCCATTCCAGGCCCCAAAAATTAGCCCACATGCGTTTACCTGACAGCTAAGAACGTAGTATTCTGTGGCTGAAGGTACATTAGGCATTCACATGACACAGAAGTAAGTGTCGGCCATAAAAGGCCCCAAAAATTAGCCCACATGGGTTTAACTGACAACAAAGAATTTCGTTTTTGATGGCTAGAGGTACAGTAGGCGTTCACAGGATACATAAGTAAGTGTCTGCCTGTATAGGCTCCAAAAATTAGCTCACATGGTTTGAACTGACAGCAAAGAACTTTGTTTTTGATGGCTAGAGGTACAGTAGGCGTTCACAGTATACAGAAGTAGGTGTCGGCCTGTATAGGCTCCAAAAATTAGCTCACATGGTTTGAACTGACACCAAAGAACTTCGTTTTTGATGGCTAGAGGTACAGTAGGCATTCACAGTATACAGAAGTAAGTGGCGGCCTGTATAGGCTGCAAAAATGAGCTCACATGGGTTGAACTGACAGCAAAGAATGTAGTATTTGATGGTTTGAGGTACAGTAGGCATTCACAGTATACAGAAGTAAGTGGCGGCCTGTATAGACGGCAAAAATGAGCTCACATGGGTTGAACTGACAGCAAAGAACTTAGTTTTTGATGGCTAGAGGTACAGTAGATGTTCACAGTATACAGAAGTAAGTGGCGGCCTGTATAGGCGGCAAAAATGAACTCACATGGGTTGAACTGACAGCAAAGAACTTCGTTTTTGATGGCTAGAGGTACAGTAGGCGTTCACAGTATACAGAAGTAAGTGGCGGCCTGTATAGGCGGCAAAAATTAGCTCACATGGGTTGAACTGACAGCAAAGAACGTAGTATATGGTGGCTAGAGGTACAGTAGGCGTTCACACAGTATACAGAAGTGTCGGCCTGTATAGGCTGCAAAAATTAACTCACATGGGTTGAACTGACAGCAAAGAACGTAGTATATGATGGCTAGAGGTACAGTAGGCATTCACAGTACACAGAACAGTAAGAGTTGGCCTGTATAGGCTCCAAACATTAGCTCACATGGGTTGAACTGACAGCAAAGAACGTAGTGTATTTGATGGCTGGAGGTACAGTAGGCATTCACAGTATACAGAAGTAAGTGGCTGCCTGTATAGGTGGCAAAAATTAGCTCACATGGGTTGAACTGACAGCAAAGAACGTAGTATATGATGGCTAGAGGTACAGTAGGCATTCACAGTACACAGAACAGTAAGTGTTGGCCTGTATAGGCTGCAAAAATTATCTCACATGGGTTGAACTGACAGCAAAGAACGTAGTGTATTTGATGGCTGGAGTTACAGTAGGCATTCACAGTACAAAGAACAGTAAGTGGCGGCCTGTATAGCCTGCAAAAATTAGCTCACATGGGTTGAACTGACAGCACAGAACATAGTATTTGATGGCTAGCGGTACAGTAGGTATTCACAGTACACAGAACAGTAAGTGACGGCCTGTATAGGCTGCAAAAATGAGCTCACATGGGTTGAACTGACAGCAAAGAACTTCGTTTTTGATGGCTAGAGGTACAGTAGGCCTTCACAGTATACAGAAGTAAGTGGCGGCCTGTATAGGCGGCAAAAATTAGCTCACATGGGTTGAACTGACAGCAAAGAACGTAGTATATGATGGCTAGTGGTACAGTAGGCATTCACAGTACACAGAACAGTAAGTGTCAGCCTGTATAGGCTGCAAAATTAGCTCACATGGGTTGAACTGACAGCAAAGAACGTAGTGTATTTGATGGCTGGAGGTACAGTAGGCATTCACAGTATACAGAAGTAATTGGCGGCCTGTATAGGCTGCAAAAAGTAGCTCACATGGGTTGAACTGACAGCAAAGAATGTAGTATTTGATGGCTAGAGGTACAGTAGGCATTCACAGTACACAGAACAGTAAGTGTCGGCCTGTATAGTCTACAAAAATGAGCTCACATGGGTTGAACTGACAGCAAAGAACTTAGGTTTTGATGGCAAGAGGTACAGTAGGCGTTCACACAGTATACAGAAGTAAGTGGCGGCCTGTATAGGTGGCAGAAATGAGCTCACATGGGTTGAACTGACAGCAAAGAACTTAGTTTTTGATGGCTAGAGGTACAGTAGGCGTTCAAAGTATACAGAAGTAAGTGTCGGCCTGTATAGGCTGCAAAAATTAGCTCACATGGGTTGAACTGACAGCAAAGAACGTAGTGTATTTGATGGCTGGAGGTACAGTAGGCATTCACAGTATACAGAAGTAAGTGGCTGCCTGTATAGGTGGCAAAAATTAGCTCACATGGGTTGAACTGACAGCAAAGAACGTATTATATGATGGCTAGAGGTACTGTAGGCATTCACACAGTAAAAAGAAGTAAGTGTCGGCCTGAATAGGCTGCAAAAATCAACTCACATGGGTTGAACTGACAGCAAAGAACGTAGTGTATTTGATGGCTGGAGTTACAGTAGGCATTCACAGTACAAAGAACAGTAAGTGGCGGCCTGTATAGGCTGCAAAAATTAGCTCACATGGGTTGAACTGACAGCACAGAACATAGTATTTGATGGCTAGCGGTACAGTAGGTATTCACAGTACACAGAACAGTAAGTGACGGCCTGTATAGGCTGCAAAAATGAGCTCACATGGGTTGAACTGACAGCAAAGAACTTCGTTTTTGATGGCTAGAGGTACAGTAGGCGTTCACAGTATACAGAAGTAAGTGGCGGCCTGTATAGGCGGCAAAAATTAGCTCACATGGGTTGAACTGACAGCAAAGAACGTAGTATATGATGGCTAGAGGCAGGGCTTGACAAATTTGCCTGAAATCTAGGAGCCAGCTAAAAAAGTTAGGAGCCAGTTTTTTTTTTTTTTAAACTAAGTGCCGGTTCACACTCATGCGGCTGCGGCGATCGCATGTAATATCGGAGCGCACTGCTCCTTCATTACATGCGATCGGCTGTGCGGTGCGAGTTTAGCCATACACTTTGTATGGCTAAATTCGCACCGCACCCGCAGCAAAGACGCTCAGGACCCTTTTTTGCAGCCGCATCAGGATCGGATTGCACAGCGGTTCACATTTGTGCGATCCGATCCTGTGCGAACTGCAAGATCGCACTGCGATATGCGATCAAACTGGGGGTGTCATTAAGATTACATTGACACCCCCAGCGTATCGCATATGGCAGTGTGAACTGCCAGGGGCGCGCTTGCGATGCGGGAACATGCTGCGAATTCGCAGCCTTCCCGCATCGCATAAGTGTGAACCGGGGCTTACAACCAAGCTTTATTTAATAAAACGGATACTAAATTTACAAATAAATACGACTAGAACTCCACTCTCTTCTATAGCGCAATTGGATGGAAACAGACTGTCTGTCTCTTTCCATCCGATGCCATCTGATCCGATCAACGGGATGGATAGAAAATAGAACCACCATCCGTCTGTTTTTGGCGGACAGGATCAGATGGCGGCAGATTACTGCTCCATAGAGGAGACTGAAGGGTCCGATCAGGTCTGCCTGAAAAACTGACAGGCGGACCTGATCAGACAGCCCGTGTGAAAGGGGCCTTAGGCTGTGGTATGGCGATGAGGAAAAAAAAAAAAAAAAAAGATTGATATAATATATATATCAATTTTTTTTTTCTTTTTTAAATAAGAATTGGAAAAAAAAAACTTATTTTTTTTTAATAATTTAAAAAAAAAAAAGAAAAAATTATTTAATTTTTTTTACATTTAAAAAATAAATTAATAATAATAACCATACTCCCTGTCCACTTACCTTTAAGCAAAGGTAGCTGGACAGAGAGATGAAGCCTTAAAAAAACTTTCCTCTCATTTCCTCTTTGGAAGGAGATGGAAAGGCATTAAGAACATGCATTACTCCCGGCCACCACAAGAGGGCGCCAGTTCCCCTAGCCTTTCTCATCTCACAGAAGAAGGCCGAAAAGCCGGGGCCTCAATTTTTGGACAGCGCGGAAGTCCGTGCACTCGAGGAGAAGGTGGGGGGCTCAAAAGGGACAGGACACCCTATGCAGGGCACCCCAGGCGCCAGGTCGCTAATTCTAGTCGCAAATGCGACCTGGCGCCCGGGTTTGTCGAGCCCTGGCTAGAGGTACAGTAGGCATTCACAGTACACAGAACAGTAAGTGTCAGCCTGTATAGGCTGCAAAATTAGCTCACATGGGTTGAACTGACAGCAAAGAACGTAGTGTATTTGATGGCTGGAGGTACAGTAGGCATTCACAGTATACAGAAGTAATTGGCGGCCTGTATAGGCTGCAAAAATTAGCTCACATGGGTTGAACTGACAGCAAAGAATGTAGTATTTGATGGCTAGAGGTACAGTAGGCATTCACAGTACACAGAACAGTAAGTGTCGGCCTGTATAGTCTACAAAAATGAGCTCACATGGGTTGAACTGACAGCAAAGAACTTAGGTTTTGATGGCAAGAGGTACAGTAGGCGTTCACACAGTATACAGAAATAAGTGGCGGCCTGTATAGGTGGCAGAAATGAGCTCACATGGGTTGAACTGACAACAGGGAAATTGGATCCAAAGGAGCTGCCCGTCTCTGACTGTCTCCTGTACCGTGTCCACCATCTCTGACCGTCTCCTGTACCGTGTCCACCATCTCTGACCGTCTCCTGTACTGTGTCTGCAGTCTCTGACCGTCTCCTGTACTGCGTTCGCCGTCTTTGACTGTCTCCTGTACTGTGTCCGCCAGTGGCAGCTGGTGCTCAAAATTTTTTTTTGGGGGGGGGAGCGCAAACAGAAAAATCTAATAGGCATTGCTTTGCAGCAAAAAACGCGGCAAAAAATTGCATGACTTTGAGGTCACAAAAGTGTGAAAGGGGCCTTCAGTAATCAAAGTATAGTGTGCCCCCATCAATGCAGAGTTACCACAGCGTGCCTCCATTCAATGCAGAGTTACCACAGCATGCCCCCATTCAATGCAGAGTTACCACAGCGTGCCCCCATTCAATGCAGAGTTACCACAGTGTGCCCCCATTCAATGCAGAGTGACCACAGCGTGCCCCCTTTCAATGCAGAGTTACCACAGCGTGCCCCCATTCAATGCAGAGTTACACACCGTGCCCCCATTCAATGCAGAGTTACCACCGCGTGCCCCCATTCAATGCAGAGTTACCACAGCTTGCCCCCATTCAATGCAGAGTTACCACAGCTTGCCCCCATTCAATGCAGAGTTACCACAGCGTGCCCCCATTCAATGCAGAGTGACCATAGCCTGCCCCCATCAATGCAGAGTTACCACAGCGTGCCCCCGTTCAATGCAGAGTTACCACAGCGTGCCCCCATTCAATGCAGAGTTACCACAGCGTGCCCCCATTCAATACAGAGTTAACACAGCGTGCCCCCTTTCAATGCAGAGTTAGCACAGCGTGCCCCCATTCAATGCAGAGTGACCACAGCGTGCCCCCATTCAATGCAGAGTGACCACAGCCTGCCCCCATCAATGTAGAGTTACCACAGCGTGCCCCCATTCAATGCAGAGTTACCACAGCATGCCCCAATTCAATGCAGAGTTACCACAGCGTGCCCCCATTCAATACAGAGTTACCACCGCGTGCCCCCATTCAATGCAGAGTTACCACAGCGTGCCCCCATTCAAAGCAGAGTTAGCACAGCGTGTCCCCTTTTAATGCAGAGTTACCACAGCGTGCCCCCATTCAATGCAGAGTTACCACAGCGTGCCCCCATTCAATGCAGAGTTACCACAGTGTGTCCCCATTCAATGCAGAGTTAGCACGGCGTGCCCCCATTCAATGCAGAGTTAGCACAGCGTGCCCCCATCCAATGCAGAGTTAGCACAGTGTGCCCCCATTTAAAGCAGAGTTAGCGCAGCGCGCCCCCATTCAATGCAGAGTTAGCACAGCGTGCAGAGAGACCAGTGCACTTACCTGATGCAGCGGTGGCTTCTCCTCAGTCCTCCGCAACTCCCGAGTCGTCCTCCTCGGCCAATCACAAAGGTTCGCCTTTTCGGCCAATCAGGAAACTGGTCTTGGACCCACTTCCTGATTGGCCAGGAGGAGGATCCATGTGACAATAGCGAATATTCATTCGCTATTGTCACACAATCGGTGGGCCCGGGGCACACTGCTCTGCTCCCCGGGTCCACCCTTTTCTGAAGCCTATTAGAGCCTTTGGCTCTAATCACGTGCTTCAGAAGAAAAAAAAAACCCAATTGAACTCCATGCGTCCGGCGCCCTGCATGCAGATTAGGGGGCACCGGTCGCCACTGGTGTCCGCCATCTCTGACCATCTCCTGTACCGTGTTCGCCATCTCTGACCGTCTCCTGTACTGTGTCTGCCAGCTCTGACCGTCTCCTGTATGATGTCTGCAGTCTCTTACGTCTCCTGTACTGTGTCCGCCAGCTCTGACCGTCTCCTGTACGATGTCTGCAGTCTCTGACCGTCTCCTGTACTGTGTCCGCCATCTCTGACTGTCTCCTGTACCATGTCTGCAGTCTCTGACCATCTCCTGTACTGTGTCAGCAGTCTCTGGCTATCTCCTGTACTATAACTGCAGTCTCTGACCATCTCCTGTACTGTGTCCCCCATCTCTGACTGTCTCCTGTACTGCATCCCACATCTCTGACTGTCTCCTGTACTGTGTGCCCCATCTCTGACTGTCTCCTGTACTGTGTCCCCCATCTCTGACTATCTCCTGTACTGTGTCCCCCATCTCTGACCGTCTCCTGTACTGTGACCCCATCTCTGACCGTCTCCTGTACTGTGTCCCCCATCTCTGATCGTCTCCTGTACTGTGTCCTTCCTCTCCGACCGTCTCCTGTACTGTGTCCCCCATCTCTGACCATCTCCTATACTGTGTTCCCCATCTCTGACCATCTCCTGTACTGTATCTACAGTTTCTGACTGTCTCCTGTACTATGTCTGCAGCCTCTGACCGTCTCCTGTACTGTGTCCGCCGTCTCTGACCCTCTCCTGTACTGTGTCCACAGCCTCTGACCATCTCCTGTAGTGTGTCCACAGCCTCTGACCATCTCCTGTACTACGTTTGCAGTCTCTGACCGTCTCCTGTACTATGTCTGCAGTCTCTGATCATCTCCTGTAGTATGTATATTAATGTGCCGCTTTACTTGCTCAATTATTTATGATTGCTCCATTGCTCAGTGAGCAGTAATGATGTGCTGTAACCGCTAGCAACCAATCAGTAAGCACTAATGATGTGCTGTAACCTCTAACAACCAATCAGCAAGCAGAGATTATGTGCTGTAACCTCTAGCAACCAATCAGCAAGCAGAAATTATGTGTTGTAACCTCTAGCAACCAGTGAGTGAGTGGTAATGGCAGGCTGAGACCTTTGACAACCAATTGCAATTGCTGTGTGATCTGTTGCAGTAAACTGATTTTAAATCTACCTGCTATTTATTTTGTATGCCTCAAAATGGAGGGGGGGGGGGGCCCTAAAAAATGTTTGCTATGGTCCAATCACTATTAAGGATGGCCCTGCCTCCGCCACCTCACCGCGGCAAAACCGAAGAAGGAAGGCTGTAGGGACATGAGTCCCTAAAGGAGAGGTGCGCTGCAGCCGTTCTACAGCAACACAGTTCTACATTCAGTTCTGTAAACACCACCTTATTTTCTAGCAGTGCCCCCCCCCCCCCGAGACTAGACTCTGGATATGCCCCTGGCCTAATGGGAGTGGTTTTCAAAATTATCAATCAGCTGCAGCAAACTGCAGGGCCTGCATCCCTTTAGCCGTGTTCCTATTGGGAGTATCTCACTAAAAATGAAATTTTTGTTGCAGGGGATGCCTGAAATCCGACTTGCATCTTAGAGCATACTTCTGGGAAAATCAGTGAGCCAATCACACAAGGAGGAAATTATGTTTCTAGGGAGTGTTCTGTACACATTCTTTGTACAGAATGCGTCCAGGTAGCCATATTGCATTGCATTTTCAGGACAATTACAGTGCTGAAAATTGAAAAGTTATAGTATTTTTTAATAACATTCAATTACAATATGACTTGTGCCGCAATTGTATACACTATATATTTTTTTCTTTATTTGCTATTTTTTTTCCCTACAAAATTGGAGTTACCCTTTAACCACTTCCCGCAAACCGATGAACCTTTACGTCGGCTTGAAGAAGTGGTTGTATCGGAATGATGCCTGCAGCTGTAGGCATCATCCCAGTACCGTATTTTAGAGCCGGCGGATGGCTTTCAGGAGATAACAACCGATGGGGCTCAGCAGCTGCTCGGCCGTTATCCCAGCGAGCACATCTGCCGGCTGGTCTCCGATTGTGTAACCCAGAAGGGACGTCACTTTCGGTTTACTCGGCTGCCAATGGCACCGATTTGAAAACAGTTTTGTGGCATTTTGAATACTTTTAAACCCCAGATCTCTCCAAAAAGAGTACATGTCACTGACTATTATTGTCACAAGGGATGTTTACATTCCTTGTGATATCAATAACAGTGATCAGATTTGTTTTTGTTTTTTAAAAAGAGTGTTAAAAATATAAAATAAAATAAATAGGAAAAGAAAAGAAAAAATGTAAAGCACCCTAGTCGCTGTGAGCTCGTGCACGAAAGAAAACGCATACATAAGTCGCGCCCGCAAATGAAAATGGTGTTCAAATAACACATGTGAGGTATCGCCACGATCATCAGAACGAGAGCAATAGTTCTAGAAAAAGACCTCCTCTGAAACTCTAAACTGGTAACTGTTAAAAAATTTTAAGTCGTCGCCTAAGGAGATTTTTAAGTACCGTAATTTGTCGCCATTCCACGAGTGAGCGCAATTTGAAACCGTAACATGTTAGGTATCTATTTACTCAGCGTGACATCATCTTTCACAATATACAAAAAAGTGGACTAACTTTACTGTTTATTTTTTTTTTTAAATTCAGTGAAAGGTGTTTTTTCCCAAAAAATTGCGTTTGAAAGACCGCTGCGCAAATATTGCTTGACAAAAAATATTGCCACGACCGCCTTATTATTTCCCAGAGTTTTTGCTAAAAAAAATATATAATGTTTGGGGCTTCTAAGTCATTTTCTAGCAAAATAATGGAATTTTTGACTTACCGTAAAATCCATTTCTCTGGTGTTCATTGACGGACACAGCTCCTGTCATTCTTGACCATTGGGTTATACAGGCCCCTACAGGAGTAGGACACTAGGCTGAAAGAAAAATTCTGGGTACACCCATGAGCAGTTCCAGAGGGTATACTCCCTCTCCCTGCTATAGTCACTCAGTTTTGTTACAAGCAGTGTCAGGAGAATTATAACTCCACAGAGGGGTGGGTGCTGTGTCCGTCAATGAACATCAGAGAAATGAATTTTACGGTAAGTCAAAAATTAAATTTTTTCTTTCATTCATTGACGGACACAGCTCCTCTCATTCTTGACCATTGGGACGTTCCAAAGCAGTGTTATACATGAGGGGTGGGAAACAGCAAAAAAATTCCCAGGGCTAAACATTAGCCAAGGAGGCAACAGGGGCTCAACCAAAAAAACTGGAGCCCACCTGAAAAAAACAATACACCCTCAAAGAGGGTCAGGTCCTCTTAAAAAACAGCCTGCAAAACCTTGCGGCCAAAGGAAGCATCCGCAGATGCCAACACATCCAGTTTATAAAACTTTGTAAAAGTGTGCACCGACAACCAGGTGCCCGCCTTGCAAACCTGCATCACTGGCGCTTGATGACGGAAGGCCCAGGAGGTACTAAGCGCCCTAGTAGAGTGCGCCTTGACAGGCAAAGGAAGAACCTGACCCCTGATGGAATAGGCCTGAACCACCGTCTGTCTGATCCATCTGGAAATGGTCGCCGAGGAAGCGGACAACCCTTTGCAAGGTCCATCCGTGAGCACAAATAGAGAGTCTGACTTCCTGAAAGACTCCGTAGCCTCCAGGTACACCCTAATTGCCCAAACCACATCCAAGGCATGCAAGGCAATTTCCTTTGGATGTTTAGGCCTGGGACACAGGGAAGGCAACACAATGTCTTCATTCAAATGAAAATCAGAGACCACCCTAGGAAAGAACGACGGACAGGGACGAAGCTCCACCTTATCCTTGTGAATCACCAGATAAGGTGAATGACAGGATAACACCTGTCACCAACACCCTGCGCGCAGACCTGATAGACACTAAAAAGGTCTGGGACAGCCGAAAGCAGGGGAATCTTCTGAATATTTTCAACGGGAGGCTTCTGTAGAGCTGAAAGCACCAAATTAAGTTTCCAAGGAGGGAATGGAACCAAATGTCAGACACCCTGAAGAAAAGTACACCCAAGGGAGTGTGTGGCCAAAGGTCGTTGGAAAAAGACCGCCAAGGCTGATCCCTGGCCCTTGATGGTACTCGAGGCCAATTTCTGTTCAACCCTCTGTTGAAGGAAGGTTAAGACCTAAACCTCAGAGAAGGAGCGAAGATGAACCCCAAAGGACTCACACCACGCAATGTACGTGTCAGGGTTCAGCAGCAGCAGGGGAGACCAGACATATGTAGCTACACACCAAAACAATATAGGTAGCCTTAAAGTAAAATTTATTATAGTGAACCACAAAACAAACATACACAGCAACAGTGAACAAAGCAAATACCAGTAAACAAAACCCAACCCCAAAGACACAATAACTAAAGAACCAACTATCTACAAATATATACACTATACAGGACAAGGGGAGCAGGGGAGCAAGGAAGAGGGCAAACTAGACTGGATGACTGGATACAAGGCAGAGAGCAGGAGCAAGGGGTACAGGATAGATCAGGATCACAGACAACTGGTTCAGGCAGCAAAGAGGCATTCAAAATAGTGACGCGCCTGGGAAAGGGAGGAGCAGCCTTAAATAGCCACCTGGCAGCTGAACACAGTTTGGGTGATCATAGAAGCCTGCTGGCTTCTGGGAGACACCTGCTGGTGGACAATGGAAGTGCAGCATTCAGCCCAGGGCAACACAGTGTCACCAGCAGGGGAACTCAATCCTAACATATTCCCCCCCTTAAGGAGCGGCCTCCGGACGCTCCATAAGGCTCCACCACTGGGGTCTGCAAGCTGACTGGGTACCCCACTGCCAAGGTCTGAAGGCTGTCTGAGAACCACACCGCCGGGGTCCCAAAACTGGCTGGGTTTCCTGCTGGTCAGATCCCTAAGAAGTCAAAACACCGAAGGCTTACCATTCTTATAAGCAGCCTGTGTCCCAATGTTGAGACACTGAAAGCTACCCGAATGCTTAATGCCCAAGTCCCTGGTCCATGCAGGTACCCTGACAAAAGGGTGTCCCATCACAACTGGGCCTCTTCTCACACTGTTAGAGACTGCTCTGTATTTTACCTGCCACTCAGGTCTACCCAGGGCATAGGTTACCCCACTTGGGTCCCCAGATACACCAGGGATTGCAGAGATGACCCCTGGGTCAGGACAAAGTTCATATGGAACACTGCCTTTTCCCATAGGACCTCTACTACTGGGGCCGTAACAGCAGATGCAGTTCTCATGTTCAGAGTGGATATCTGGACATCCTGGCCTCAGCATAACAGGATCAGCTGGCTGCGAAAAGAACACAGAACGAGCAACAGTAGAGATCTTAACCCACACAGACAACCCATTCGGGCCACATAACGCTGGAAGTTCAGGAGCCTCAGACATATTAGCAAGTGGGAGCTTAACCCGGTCAACAGAGTCCAGTTTAAAAGCAAGGGGTGAATTGACAGAGTTCGGCTGGGCAGCGGCCCCGGTATCAGCAGAGTCCGGCTGGGCAGCGGCCCCGGTATCAGCAGAGTCCGGCTGGGCAGCGGCCCCGGTATCAGCAGAGTCCGGCTGGGCAGCGGCCCCGGTATCAGCAGAGTCCGGCTGGGCAGCGGCCCCGGTATCAGCAGAGTCCGGCTGGGCAGCGGCCCCGGTATCAGCAGAGTCCGGCTGGGCAGCGGCCCCGGTATCAGCAGAGTCCGGCTGGGCAGCGGCCCCGGTATCAGCAGAGTCCGGCTGGGCAGCGGCCGGCAAGTCACCTGTGGCAGGTTTGGCAACAAACGGCAGGTCCCTATCGGCAGGCGGCAGCATGGAGGAGGTCTGGACACCATCGGCCGGCTGCAGCATGGAGGAGCACTGGATCTTATCAGCAGGTGGTAGCATGGAGGAGCAATGGATCTCACCAGCAGGCGGCAACATGGAGGTGTGGACACCATCAGCAGTCAGCAGCATGGAGGATGGCTGGATCTCATCAGCAGGCGGCAGCATGGAGGAGGACTGGATCTCATCAGCAGGCGGCAGCATGGAGGAGGACTGGATCCCATCAGCAGGCGGCAGCATGGAGGAGGTCTGGACACCATCGGCAGGCGGCAGCATGGAGGAGCACTGGATCTCATCAGCAGGTGGTAGCAGGGAGGAGCAATGGATCTCACCAGCAGGCGGCAGGATGGAGGTGTGGACACCATCAGCAGTCAGCAGCATGGAGGATGGCTGGATCTCATCAGCAGGCGGCAGCATGGAGGAGGACTGGATCTCATCAGCAGGCGGCAGCATGGAGGAGGACTGGATCTCATCAGCAGGCGGCAGCATGGAGGAGGACTGGATCCCATCAGCAGGCGGCAGCATGGAGGAGGACTGGATCCCATCAGCAGGCGGCAGCATGGAGGAGGACTGGATCCCATCAGCAGGCGGCAGCATGGAGGAGGTCTGGACACCATCGGCAGGCTGCAGCATGGAGGAGCACTGGATCTCATCAGCAGGTGGTAGCATGGAGGAGCAATGGATCTCACCAGCAGGCGGCAGCATGGAGGTGTGGACACCATCAGCAGTCAGCAGCATGGAGGAGGACTGGATCTCATCAGCAGGCGGCAGCATGGAGGAGGACTGGATCTCATCAGCAGGCGGCAGCATGGAGGAGGACTGGATCTCATCAGCAGGCGGCAGCATGGAGGGTGGCAGAGTTGTAAGAGCAGGAAAAAAGTTCTGTTCATTTTTAGGCTTAGATACTGGAGTCCTATGAGCATTTGCATTGTGCTGACCAGAGTGTACTGCAGATGGAAATGTAGTAACAGTACTGGGAAGAATAGAGTGAAGAGCAGCAGAAGTACAGGAAGAGGCCTGAGATGTTGCTATGGGTAACAGTATTGCAGGGGGAACCTCCAATGAATTACATACTGAGGAAGACTGGTTACTGGTGGCAGGGTACTGATCTACAGGTGGTAAAGAACACTCAGTAGCAGCTGTGGTTGCTAAGGGTAACAGAGGAATAGATTCTTGATTTATTTCAGTAGATATAACTTTATGTGGCTCATCTAGAACAGGGGATAGGATCTCTGACCAGGCTTGTAGCAGAGGGTAAACTAAAGTCAGTTTGTCTTTCCCTAGTTGCCTTTGCTCCATTAAAGACTGCACAGCAGCGATACAATCCAACAACACCTGCTGTGAATAGGCTGAATACTGCTGGAAGAAAGAACCTGCACAATATTTCAGCAACCATCCCAAAAATCCAGCCTGGAACATAGTAAATGGAGGAGTGAAAACATCCTGGCCCTGAGAGATCGACTGAAATACTAGCTCAGCACAGACCTGAATTAAAGGCTGGACTTGTCTAAGGGAGAATCTGCCCTCAACAGCTAAGGCATGTGCTGTCAGAATGTTTTCAAACAGTTCCTCCTCAGTGAGACTCAGCGCCTGCAACAACGAATGACAAAAATCTTTATCTTCTGCTGCATGCACACGACTAATAACCTGCACTCTAAGCATCTTGACAAAAGGAAGATAAAGTCAAAAGCAACTGGCTTCCAGCTCCAAAGTGTAGCTGATCTGGTCGTAGTGGGCGTCACTATTATGTCAGGGTTCAGCAGCAGCAGGGGAGACCAGACATATGTAGCTACACACCAAAACAATATAGGTAGCCTTAAAGTAAAATTTATTATAGTGAACCACAAAACAAACATACACAGCAACAGTGAACAAAGCAAATACCAGTAAACAAAACCCAACCCCAAAGACACAATAACTAAAGAACCAACTATCTACAAATATATACACTATACAGGACAAGGGGAGCAGGGGAGCAAGGAAGAGGGCAAACTAGACTGGATGACTGGATACAAGGCAGAGAGCAGGAGCAAGGGGTACAGGATAGATCAGGATCACAGACAACTGGTTCAGGCAGCAAGGAGGCATTCAAAATAGTGACGCGCCTGGGAAAGGGAGGAGCAGCCTTAAATAGCCACCTGGCAGCTGAACACAGTTTGGGTGATCATAGAAGCCTGCTGGCTTCTGGGAGACACCTGCTGGTGGACAATGGAAGTGCAGCATTCAGCCCAGGGCAACACAGTGTCACCAGCAGGGGAACTCAATCCTAACAGTACGTCTTCCATGTACAAGGGTAGATCTTCCTCTAAGTAGATTTCCTAGCTTTTAACAATGTAGGAATCACTAAGTCAGATGAACCTCTATCCTTTACGTTCAACAGCCAAGCCATCAAAGCCAGTGACTGTAAAGCAGGATGGAAGATCAGTCCTTGGGACAGCAGATCCTCCCTGAGAGGAAGCTTCCAAGGAATGTCGGCGACCAGCCACACCAGATTGGCTTACCAAGCCCGACGAGGCCAGTCCGGAGCCACTAAGATGACCAGAATCCCTTCTGCCTCGATCCTGCATAGGAGTCTGGGCAGAAGTTTGAGAGGAGGGAAGGCGTAGATCAGACAATACTGAACCCACGGGGCCACCAAGTGCATCTGTGGCATCTGCCAGTGGATCCCTTGACCGAGCCACAAACCTCTACATCTTTCTGTTGAGCCATGACACCAATAGATCCACCTCAGGGGTGCCCCACCGGAGACACAGACGATGAAACACACTCCCCGTTGTCCAACGCCTGCCAATTGAGGTAATCCGCCTGCCAATTTTCCACCCCGGGAATGTGTACGGCAGAGAGGACTGAAACGAACCGTTCTGCCCTTCTTAGAATGCCGGCTACCTCCAGAGCTGCCAGGGCACTTTTTGTGCCCCCTTGGTGATAGACATAAGCCACAGCCGTGTCATTGTCCGATTGAATGCACACTAGACATCCCTGAAGACAATTCGTCCAATGATCCAGACACAGTCTGATCTCTCAGAATTCCAGGACATTGATCAGTAGTCTGGACTCTTCAAATGTTCAGATCCCCGTAGAAGAATTTTATATATATATATATATATATAGTATTATTTTTTTATATATATATATATATTTTTTTAATGTTTTTAAAAAAAGTTTTCAAAACAGTTCTGGATAAGAGTCAACTTTGTGAAATGTATTAAAAGTTGATTCTGTCCATAAGGTTGCTTGTTAGCCCTGTATTCCCCTCTCCCACAAGGGATTGACTACCTCCGGGTTTGGCCCCTTTAAGTAAATAGTACTGGTGTGGTCATTATCATATAAAAGGAGGTTGGGGAGTAAGGTGGGTTGAACCTGAAGGAGGCTCCGCCTCCAAAAAACGCATTGTCTTGGCAACCTCAGAGCGTTTACTCCTTCTCACCTATACCCTCTCCCTACCTGAGAGGCTTCCAGCAGTGCCACGGCTACGGCACTCATGCGCAGTTGGAAGTAGCCGGCGGGTACCTGCGCAGGCGCACGGGGTACAGGACGCCGGAGCCTGGCGGGGAAGCTCTAGACTGGTGGGCACGGTATTGCAGTGTCCGAGTGTCACCACAGATTGAAGGGCGAACTGAGGGCCATCCGAGAGGGAGAGGGGAAGAAGGAGCATGCTGATATGCCTGTTATCTACAGATGAAATGTGAGTGGAATTGTTTTATTATGTGTTCTATGGTTCAATAAACGGTATTATGCGAGGGCGGTCGTGCGCTGGTGTCTCCTTTCTGCATTTTATAGATCCAATCATAGTTCATCACCCAGTGGAAACAAGGAGGAGCTGCAATGACCTCGCATTGGGAGTGTAAAGACCATAGCAAGCCGTGAAGAGTTTGTTTGAACAGCGCATGAACTGGTGAAATATCACATTTATGTGTATATTTCTTGTTTTTTGTTCCCCTTAGCAGAATGCCTGCTGAGGATGCCTCCCCTGCTGGACAGGCTGGCATCCGTGATGACCACTGTCCAATACAAGGGGAGGAAGGATTTTCCCAGCCGACGTGCCAGAGCGCGAAGCCACCACATCAGGGAATCCTTTGTTCCCAGACTCAGCCGGATCTGATTGTCCAGAGACTGAGGAGTCTTGTGCCACTTGGTCAGAATCTCGCTTTGCAGGGACCTCATATGGAACTGTGCAAACGGAACCCCCTCGAAGGTAGATACCATCAGGCCCAGCACCCGCATGTAAGTCTGAAGGTATGACCATTTGTTGTATGTAAATAAATAAACCGCGCTAATGCTAACCAGAAATAAATTAAATAAAAATAAGCAGCAACTTCAAGTGTGACAACACCCCAAAAACATATAAATACAAACAAGTTGTGCTAAGTGATAAATAAATGAATGAATAGAAATTAATATGAAAGAAAGTCCAAAAATAAAGAGTTCATGAATCTCGAACAAGTGAAGATTGTGTAAGTCAAAATTGATGCAAATAGAAAAATCCACAACTGATAAGTATTCTGCTTACCAGACACTGGTAAATAATGTGCATATGTGCTGATCATACTCCGCCAGGTGTAGTAGACCCATAGATAATCAAGGCACCGAAACCCAATCCGGTAAGGAACAGTAGGTTTGGCGTGTTGGTGACATCAAACCTCTCAAATAAAGGTGTAGTCACCATATAAGGTATTTAACATGGAATGACAAAAATAAACGCCATAGCATAAAACCAAAAAACAATAAGTGAAAAATAAAGAGAGAGCAAAGGGTGCACTCAAAATGCAGAATACTGTGCCTTCACAGATAAATATGTGAAAAAAGAAATAAATCACCGCTGTGCTTGTGTCACAACCTATGTAGATACTCCTTACAGAAATGAAAGTAAGTACACGCTGTATAACATCCAACATGCAGAGGAAGATGTGCAGCAAAGAAATGTGTAGTCCCCACACAATGAGGGGTACAAAGAGGAGAGACTCACCCCTATTTTAAACCACCACCAGTATAAAAGCTCCTTACCAGATGTCAGTAAGGAATCAGCCTGTAGTTCAAAGGACAATCTGATAAATGTTGTATCCAGAGGGAGCCTGAAGACCTCAGGAAATAGCTCAGCAGAAGCCAATGCACATATAAACCCATGTGAACCGCAATCTGTAAACTTAAAGGGCTATCCAGGCACAAAAAAAAGCAGTAAGCACCTTAAAAACCTTTTTTAAGGTTGCCCGTGTGTGCTATTGATTACAGAGAATTCAGATAAAGGTCACTTGGGTGGATTCTCTAGTTTTAGCACAACTGGACTGTGCTGGAATCCTTTAGCTGCTTACTGCTTTTTTTTGTTTTATTGTCTTTTCTGTTAATTCATTGAGATGTACTAGCGTTGTACTCCTTCATATGTATAATTATTTTTTCAATAAAAGAAACAGTTTGAAATAAAAAAAAAAGTTAGCAGCTACAAAAAGTGTATGGGTGGAACTCCGCTTTAAGCAGTTAAAGAACTGAACCTGTTTTTCCACTCCTATGCCCCATAAAAAAGAGTATCTATCCTAGCATCACTAAATGGCACACCACAGTCTGGATCCGTTACAAGTCACAGTTCCATCTGAACTGCCCCAGTCGTGCCATTGAGGAGCCGGTCCTTCTCTCTGCCATTCTCATTCTCACAGCAGAGCAGAGTGTGGGACACAGGACAGGTCTGGACTGAGGAAGGGAACTGCTGGAGTCAACCTTTCATATTAACAAGCTGGTGATTGGTTATTAGAATGCAGGATTAATGCTAAAAAAACCCTGATGGTATTTTTAGAATCATCAAAGGTGCAAGATGCAACTGCTTTCAGTGAGGAGAGCATCACATATGAAGAAAAAATACCCATCAATCACATTTTCTGTCACGCAACCACAAAGACAAACTAACAACACACAGGAGTGGACGCAGTGTTTTCTGACTTGTGGTTAGAATGTAATAACATTTTATTACAAGCTAGGAGAATGCAAATGACAGCATTCCTTTATTTCAAAGCAAAAAGAAAACTCTAGCCTCCTTCTTCTGTCTGATGTTATTTTTAAACACTAGCCATCAGCAAACAACCACTGTTATTTAAACTGGGAAAAAACATACAATTTTAAGGCTTTCAAAGATTTCTCTGGCCTACCTACAAGGCACCACACACAGAGGTAACTGCCTGCTCACAAGACATTTATTTACTGTATCAAAAACATGATTTACTCTCTATAATAAATCAGTGTAAGATAAAAAAAATTAGAGTTGTTTAGCCTACTGGTGGGGTTGGAGAGCCAGAGCAAACTTCGGGAGGTGGCCAGAAAGGGGGGGACGTCTAGTTAGCGGATAAGATTGCTTTTACAAGAGAGCCAAACGCCGTCTCTAAAGAACGTTACTGGGGTGATAAAGTAGAAAAAGGTGGGAGTAATGGGACTTTAAAAAAAAGTCCCATTACTCCCACCTTTTTGTACTTTATAACTTAAGGGATGTGGTGCTTTACTATCTCCTCTCTGGCAAAAAGAACCTAAACTTGGTTACTGGGGTGATGTCTATAACTGCTTGAAGTCCACCAACGCACAGGTACATTGCTATTCAGCAAGTGGTTAAAAATTGTTAGCTGAGTTTGTCTTAATTTGTTAGTGCATCTAAATCTGCTAGCATATTTAACGCTAAATCGCCCCCGATAAAAATGCTGCTGTCCACAGGTGTCTCTGATGCTCCTTCATCCAGAATGTTGGCACTCCAAGACCAGAGGGGTGATACTGGTTGGATCACCAGGTGAAAACAGAGGGGTAAAAGCCTAATAGGACAGAGGTAATGCAGCCACCACATCTGACTGGTGACTTGCAATATATTAAATTTTTTGTTTTGGGTTTAATACCACTTTATTATCAAAGCCAAGGACTGGCTTTGACATTTTTTTTTTAACATGGGGCCAGCACAATGTGGGGAACTAAGTCTGACAAGAAGAAGGGAGACATCCCAGTGTCGCACACCAACATACCGTGTTTCCCCAAAAGTAAGACCTACCCTGAAAGTAAGATCTACTGTTATTTTCGGGGAGGGCTGCAATATAAGCCCTCACCCGAAAATAAGCCCTAGCTTAGTGTATTTAAAATCCTAGCATGCATTTTATTAGTGTTTTATATAATGTCCAATGTGTGTTTTTGTAATCTATCAGTGTGAAATACCTTTGTTATATCGCCGCTCAGCTGATTCCCCATTCAGCTCTTCTTCTCTCATAGCTGTCAGGGGGGGAATCTCAGCCCCTCCCCTCTGCGGTGTTCACAGAAGCGCCGAGTATTAGATTAGAATTGTGTGAAATACCTTCAGTACATCGTCGCTCAGCGCTTCCGTGACCTCCAGCTCTCAGTGGGGGAGAAGAAAAGGATGAGCAGAGGCAGTTCAACTGAGCCTGGAGCAGCGATGTAAAGAAAGGTATTTCACACTATTCTAATCTAATATCGGTGCTTCTGTGTACACTGCAGAGGGGAGGGGCTGAGATCCCCCTCTGACAGCTACCGATATGAGAGGAGAGGGACAGCAGAATGGGAGATTAGCTGAGCACAGAGCGGCGATATAACAAAGGTATTTTACACTATTCTATTACAAAAACACACATTGGACAGTATATAAAACACTAATAAAGTGGATTCTAGGATTTGCCCTAGCTTAGTGTATTTAAAATCCTAGCATGCATTTTATTAGTGTTTTATATAATGTCCAACGTGTGTTTTTGTAATCTAACAGTGTGAAAAACCTTTGTTATATCGCCGCTCAGCTGATTCCCCGTTCAGCTCTTCTTCTCTCATAGCTGTCAGGGGGGGAATCTCAGCCCCTCCCCTCTGCGGTGTTCACAGAAGCGCCGAGTATTAGATTAGAATTGTGTGAAATACCTTCAGTACATCGTCGCTCAGCGCTTCCGTGACCTCCAGCTCTCAGTGGGGGAGAAGAGAAGGATGAGCAGAGGCAGATCAACTGAGCCTGGAGCAGCGATGTAAAGAAAGGTATTTCACACCATTCTAATCTAATATCGGTGCTTCTGTGTACACTGCAGAGGGGAGGGGCTGAGATCCCCCTCTGACAGCTACCAATATGAGAGGAGAGAGACAGCAGAGTGGGAGATTAGCTGAGCACAGAGCGGCGATATAACAAAGGTATTTTACACTATTCTATTACTAAAACACACATTGGACAGTATATAAAACACTAATAAAGTGGATTCTAGGATTTGATATACACTAAACTAGATTCACACGGGATTCCTGGCAGGCAGGGAGGGAAGGGAAGACAGCACTTTATACAGCACATTACAGCTAAGACCTACCCCGAAAATAGCCCTACTGTGTCTTTTGGTGCCAAAATAAATATAAGACCCGGCTTATTTTCAGGGAAACACAGTAGTGCTTCTTCACCCACACAGTAGCCCAGAAACAAGAAACAGGCCATACACACAGCAAGCACAATTGCATCTGACCCGAGGAACAGTTAAACCAGCCAGTGGATCAAGGCACAACAAACAGATTGCTAGTGAATGCAGGCCAACCAGCAGATGGTCCTGTGTGCAAAATACAGAAATCAAATCTAGAGAAAAACTTTGCCTAGGCATATGTATGTGTGTTTCTAGAGGAGCTCAAATTAAAGTTGTTCTAAAGGCTCAAGGTTTTACCTTCATGCATTCTATGCATGAAGGTAAAAAACCTTCAGTGTGCAGCAACTCCCCCTCAATACTTACCTGAGCCCCATCTTGATCTAGCGATGTGCACAAGAGCAGCGGCTCTCCTGGGTTTCTTCCTCCTCATTGGCTGAGACAGAAATGGCTCCCACTACAGTCAATCATAGCCAGTGAGCCAATGAGGAGAACGGGGACAAGGCCAGGTCATGCTCTGTGTGTGAATAGACAGAGAGAGCAGAAGCTCGGGAGAAAGCCCCGAAAGGCGACAGAATGGAGGTAGTCTGCTGTAAATGGACATGTGTCCATTCACATCCGGCCTCCCATATAGCCATCACAGGTTCACCCCATTCACTGTGCAAATGCAGACACAAACTGAACGGGCACAATTGATATAAAAACTGACATCTGTCCCATTCAGCTTTGATTCAGCAGGGGATATGCACACAGTTTCCCTGTTGAAACAGAGCAGTGTAGCACGGTGTGAAAGGGACCTTGGACAAATCTTTGTTGTGAAGTTCCTGTATGATAAAAACTGTGTATATGTAACATTTAGAGGCATTGTTTACCTTTTACAGGGATCAGTATGCCCCCAACAATGCCTTGATGTGTTTTTATTTCCAGAATAAAGGAGCCATCTTTGTTCAGGCACTACCCCAGGTCTGGACAAAACTCATCCAGAACTAAGTGCATGTTTTAAAAACTTAGTATACAGCAACATATAACTATGAAGGCAGCTGAAAAATACAAATGTAAGCAACAGTTATATAGAAAACATTTGTTTAATTTTTATTAATAATAAAAAATATTTATTAATCAATTGTTTTCAATGGTGCCCCTTCACATCAATGTGACTAAGCACAGTACAATTTTGGGAAACGTTCCTGTACTACTTTGGTGCGATTCCAGTATGATGTTGGTCCTATAGAATATGCAGAGCCAATCAAAGTCACATTTTAGTTGGACTACATAATCACACTGAAAATCAGGTCAAAGTCAGATAGCAGCAGTGTGAACCTTACCTAACTCCTATTAGAAACTACAACATTTGATATTTAAGCAGTATAAATATTAAACATTAACAACATCCACAACAATTAAAAAATCAACAGAGCATGGTAAACATGTGAGCATGAAAAGAATTATAAAATACCTAGGGCACCTTGAGATACAGTTGTGCTCAAAAGTTTGCATACCCTTGGAGAATTTCTAATATACAGTATGTATCATGAGTGAGCAGGCAAAACCAATTTATTTTATTTCTTATAGGATTCACATTCATCTGCATGTCATAACAAAATGGCAAAATCATAAAACAAAACAAGGCAACAAGTAAACAAATGAAGTGACCCCTGTTCAAAAGTCTGCATACCGTTAATTCTTAATACTGTGTATTGCCCCTTTTAGCATCAATGACACTGTGAAGTCTTTTGTAATAGTTGTCTGTGAGGTCCCGAATTCTTGCAGGTGGTATTGCTGCCCATTCATCTTGGCAAAATGCCTCCAGGTCATGCAAAGTCTTTGGTAGTCTTGCATAAACAGCATGTTTGAGATCTCATTAAGTGGCTTAAGGATATTAAGGTCAGGAGACTGTGATGGCCACTCCAGAACCTTCACCTTTTTCTGCTGTAACCACTGTAGGGTCAACTTGGCCTTGTTCCAGAAAGTCGAGGAGCGTCCCATGCACAGCTTTTGTGCAGAAAAATGCAAATTGTCTGTCAGTATTTTCTGATAAAATACTGCAATAATCGTGCCATCAATTTTCCTAATATTCATAGTGTCTTTAGAGTTCACCCCACCCCCTAAACATCAGTGTGCCACCACTATGCTTCACAGTGGGGATGGCATTGTTGTCGTTATAGGCCTTGTTGACCCCTCTTCAAACATAGCGCTTATGGTTGTGAACATAAAGCTTCTATTTAGATTGCCTTACTCCAGATTACAGTGTGGCAGAAGCTGTGAGGCATGTCAAAGGGCTGTCGGGCATATTGTAGCTAAGTTTTTCTGTGGTATTAGCGCAGTAAAAAGCTTCATTTTGGCAACTTGACCATGCAGCTATTTTTGTTTATGTATCGTCGTATTGTGATCCTTGAAAAAAGCACACTGTCTTTTTCCAGATAAGCTTGTATTTCTCTTAAGAGTACCTGTGGGTTTTTCTTTGTATCCTAAATAATTCTTCTGGCAGTTGTGGCTGCAATCTTTCTTGGTCTACCTAACGTTGGCTTGGTATTAAGAGATCCCTGCATTTTCCACTTCTTAATAAATGTTTGAGTAATACTGACTGGATTATTTAAGACTTTGGATATCTTTTTATATCCTTTTCCATCTTAATAAAGTTCCATTACCTTGTTACGCAGGTCTTTTGAAAGTTCTTTTCTGCTCCCCATGGCTCAGTATCTTGCCTGCTCAGTATCTTGCCTGCTCAGTACATCCACGTGAGAGCTGACAAACTCATTGACTATTTATACACAGACACTAACTGCAATTTAAAAAGCCACAGATGTGGGAAATTAACCTTTAATTGCCATTTAACCTGCGTCGCCTTGTATGACTGTACCAAGGCCAAACTTTCCATCAGGGCCATTTTGATAATTTCCATTATCATTATGTCTTAAAAAGGAGCCACACAACTTTCTGAAAATAAATGGCTTCATATGATCACTATCCTTAAATATAAGAAGTTTTTTTGCATGATCAGTCATATTTTCAATATCAGTGCCAAGACCCCACGATTTCTGCCAAGGTATGCAAACTTTTGAGCAGGACTATATAACAGAGAATCAAGTTGTGCAGCACATTGCAGCAAACAGTTGGCATGGCCACATCGCATCCAACCTTAGGGACCGGTCGGAGTCAAGTATAGCTACTGCCTGGTCAGCCATACTTCCAATTGCCAGAGAGTTTTTTTCACCATGGCGACCCGTTGGGGAGGAACTATCTAGCTTTGCATTACCCAGTTTCAGCGTCAATTTCCTGGACTGAGATACATGCACAGAGAGGACACCTTTTCATCTTGGGACCAGCTACAAAGTAAGTTAAAATGCTGCAATCAGGTAAATGGAGTAGAGGAGACTGAGGAAATGCTTCCATTTGCTTGCAGCAGGCTGATTATCTTTGCCTAAGCATAGTCACCTGGCTGAAGCCCAACGACTGTTTTTTACTGATAAATTATGTAATGTGATGAAAATAATATGCTTTAAATGATGACATTCAGAAATGTATTTATGCAGACCTAATGTTCTACTGTATGGTTCTATTCACATCTGCATGTTTTATGTGTGTTACAAGTGTTAAAGGTGTTCCTTGCTGCTTTGTGGATGCTGTTTCTAGAAAAATACATTATGTGGCACAGTTCAAGGGCAACACACGTACAAATGCACTAAAAAGCATCTAAAATATGAAAAGCATCTACAATGCATGACACCAACAACAAACCTAATACATGCAGATATGAACAGAGTGGCCTCTCAAACAATATTATTACATTTGATAAAGCTTTATAAACATACATCATGAAGCAAGGGTTCACCAATCCATTCACCCTCATAAACATCACATAAAAAGCCTAGAGAAGCCAATAGTAGTTTATTGTTTACAGGGTGTGCCTAGTATATTTATGCAAAGAAAATTAATAGAGAAAAAAGATATACAACATACCTTTAGTAAACACCTGACATCGCCAGTGAACAATATTCCATACAGCCAGTATTTGAGAGTTAGGTGTAATGGTACATATGACAATGACTTTGGATAGAAAGTTGTGTCTCTGAGGAAAAGATTACATGAGAGGGGTTATAGCAATAAAGTATTAAAGAGAGCTTATCAAAAAGCCAAGCAAAATGCACGTGAGACCCCTAATTTACAATGTACCGCCCAAAAGATTCAGACACACAGCCAGACATGATTTCTCTTTTCTTATAGGAAAGGTTATATATTTTATGATGGGTAAACCATTTATGCGTTTTATACACTGTAACACAGTATGATATTTGTTTGGAATTTGATTAATAATATCTTTTTACAAAGTGATGTACAGTATTATGTCATTTTGGAGCTGACTGGCACCTGGGAGGAACCCCCGCCCCACATTCAATAGCGGGGGGTTGTTTGGACATGTGTCTCTGTACTGGTAGATTTTTTTTTGGCCTGGGCCACTCCCCCTCTTCTCTTATGTTTCTCTCCCCTTGCTCCCCTATTAGCGTGTTGCCAATATGTTTGTCATGATCATTATATGTTGTGAGGATATGGGATGCCCAGCGAACATAGTATATGGCTTTCCCAAGATGGCCCTCTATATGGGATTTCTCAAATATGGAGCCGGTCCAGGCATATGGGCGCATACTCAGTGTGTGCGATTCATATTTATTGTTTTTATCAGTCCCAGTACAATCCTTTTGGTTGTGGTAAACATTGTGCGTGTCCCCACTAACACTGACGTCACATGCCAAAACATGTGATGTACGTCATGGTGGTTGAGGGGTTGGGGACAGTAGCATATGTAGGGAGCAGTCTTTTCTACCGTGAGGCTGATATAAGCCTCTGGGCTGAGCCATCATGTGCAGAGGATAGGTGTTCGTTGTAGGGTGATTGCTTTGACCTGCTGACTATATGTTATGTGGGTTGCTAGTATAAGGTTACCATCCATCCCCATTTCCAGGGCACAGTCCCCATTGTGAGGTGTCTGTCCCCAGGGAAACAGGTGTCCATGGATTTGTCCCTAAGAGCTGACTCCGCAAACTTCACGTGCTCAGGCTTCAATTCATCAAACTACACAAAAGTGTCAGTTCAAAAATGGCACCAGTAGAGTGCTCTGTGCATGCACAGCCATTAATGTTGCTGCGCATGCGCAGACCTCTCCAGCCGTGCTGATTTGGACTGACACTGGCACAGCACGGTTGGAGTAGCCTGCACATGCGTGGCAGCATAATTGGCCAAACAAATACAGAGCCATTTTCGAACCAACGCTTGCGCGGTGTGATGAACTGGAGCGTGTGCACTGTGAAGATTACAGTCTACCTTGCTCCCAGGAATGATGTTGAGCCCTGGGAATGACAGATACAAGCCACAATCTGTGAGATCCCTGAACTTTTTTTTCTGACCTCTGAACTTTCTTTTTTATTTATTCCTGACCCATTAATGGAGCACAGGGTAGAGGGGTCAGGATTACATAATGCACGGAGTTCAGGGGTCACGATTAAGGAATGCACAGAGCCCAGAGCCTGAACTCTGCATCACAATTGTATAATTTTAGTATATAGTCTCAGACTCATATGTGGAACTTTCAAAGTCCCAACTCCCTTTTCTTTTTTTGGGGTAGATATTTTGGAGTTGATAACAAGACTGATAACAGGCAGCTCACAAAAGCACTAAAACACATCTTATTTTAAATAAGATATACATGATATCTAAAAAGGATCCTATATTAGTATGTCACCCCTAGCATAGGTCAGGATTGGTAGCAGATATTATCTGTAAAGTGGTGGTAACTTTACACCACTATCATCAGATGTAACAAAACAAAGAACTTGTGGCATATAAAATAAAATGCTTTCTCCAGTAAAGTAAAGTTTGTGGGATTAATTAATATATTAAACTACAGTTTAAAGTATGGCAGACTTGGGCCCCTCTCACATGGGGCAGATTCTGTTCCTATCAACAGGGAATCAGCTCACAGATCCCCTGCTGATCAGAGCAGGAAACTACAGAATAAGGGGATTGGAGCTGCTCTGTGCAAAACCCCTGAACAGAGCAAGTAAGCATAACAAGTTTGTTATTTTAATTAAAAAAAATAAAGATTTACAATCCCTTTAAAAAGGCCTAGATGTATGTGAACCAAAGCTAAAATGGAAAACAAGTATAAAACATGGCAATATCTTATAACAAAGATTAGAGTTTTCTGACCCAGTGACACTCATGAGATATAAAACAATAATAAAACCTGACAGGGGGTCTACATTCTTTCTATTCATCCCCAAACAAAGAAAAACATGTCTAATGCCTGGGTAGTTGTATAGCCTGAATAATACTAGTTTTTACATTAAATTCCATAGAGATGTCTGGCAAGGTATAGTGCACAAAAAGACAGGGACGACAGCATGCCAACAGCCCTGCCGTTCTAGCCCATTGCCTATGTTGCATTTCTGTCTGTGAACTCTGTAGATGGTAAACTGAAGTATAGCACACAAATGCCTATATTTGTTTTACTTGTAAGGCAAGAAAAATCTTTTTTATCACTTATATTTGTTTTTCTTGTAAGGCAAGAAAAATCTTTTTTATCACTTTTCTTATAAAAAAAAAAGAAAATATTACTACAGTTCTTGCATACACAGTTGACAGTTTTCTCTCATTCTGAGAAATAGGCATACCTACAGCAAGTTAATGAGCCACTTATTGCATATGACTATCTAAGAACTATGGCTTGTAAATGAACTGTTGTATTATTTAAATGTTTAGAGATAAAAAGCAAGAATTACATTTAGAGCTTTGAGTCACAACATTCAATAAAACTAGTAAGATGCTATGCCTATGCAAAGTGAATAAACTACTGATTAGTGCAGTGAACACTGGCTGTCTCTTTGCTTTCACTGAATTTCATGCAATGCGTTAATGCTTACTTAAAGCGGACCTTCAGTCATTTTTTTACTTTCCATCTATTAAATCCTCTGCCCTTGTTTTAAATTTGGATAGTAAAACATTTTTTTTCTGCCACTAAATACCTCATGCAGCCCACTTTCTCTTTCTTGTCTAGTAATTAGCCTATTGAATCCAAACTGAAAAGAGACCGCTCCAGGTGAGATGGTGTCAGGTGCTGGTCGGATCCGTAATCCAAGAGCTATTTGATCAAGAAGAAAGTGACCGCACTCTGAGATGAAAATCAAACAGGAGTGTATTTATTCCACATCAAAAATAGGCATCAAACTTCAAACTGTGAGACATAGGACAATAGGTAGACGCATTTCACGACTAAGGATGTCGCTTACTCATGTACTTACTCATCTTCTTGATCAACTAGTAAATTAGCCTAGGCTAATTACATCATGCACAGCTTTCTCTCACTCTCGTGAGAGTTTTCCAGCAAAGGAGGAGGAGTGAGTCATAGGAGAGCCAATGAGAGTTGCAAAGCTGGAGGGGGCTCGATGAGGGTGTAGATAACAGGAAACTGCAGAGATCCACGAGGAGAAATGTGCAGGCAAGCAGTGGTGTGAGTGTGTCTGTCTGTCTGTATATGTATATGTATATATATATGTGTGTGTGTCTGTATATATATGTGTGTGTGTATATAGGAGTATGTGTGTGTGTGTGTCCAGAAAGTGAACAGGCAGCAGCTTCAGCTGCCCACAGTTACAATGTTACATAGTTAGTGAGGTTGAAAAAATACACCAGTCGATTCAGTTAAACCTATGATGTGTGTGTGTTTGCTGTTAACTGTACATTGTATACCCCTCTTTGTTGTGGTCTTTAAGGTGCCCATCTAATAGTTTTTTGAAACTATGGATGATCCCTGCTGATACCACTGCTTGTGGAAGAGAATTCCACAGCTCTGACAGTAAAGAACCGTTACTCAGTTTAAGGTTAAACCGCTTTTCTTCTAGTTTTAGTGAGTGGCCCCGTTTCATATTGAATTACCTTTCTCTGAAAAGTTTGTTCCCTATGCTAGGGTCATCAATATGGTATGTGTACATTGATATCATATCCCCTCTCAAGCCTCTCTTCTCCAGAGAGAATAAGTTCAATGCTTGTAGTTTTTCCTCATAGCTGATGTCCTCCATTCCCCTAATTATCTTTGTTGCCCTTCTCTGGACTCTCTACGGTTCCAGCACATCCTTTCTGAGGAATGGTGCCCAGAACTGGAAGGCATACTCAAGATGTGGCCGGACCAGAGTCTTGTGGAGTGGAAGAATAATCGTTGTATCTCTGGAGTGAATCCCCTTTTTTTTTATACATGCCAGTATTCTGTTGGCTTTGATTGCAGCAGCTTGGCATTGCATGCCATTGCTAAGCTTGTTGTCTACTAGGACCCCCTGGTCCTTTTCCATTTTAGATTCACCCAGTGGTTCTCCCCCTAGCGAGTAACTTGCATTCATATCTCTGCATTACCTTTCGTGCATTACCTTACATTTTCAATATTAAACCTCATTTGCCATGTAATTGCCCACCCCATTATTTTGTTCAAGTCTGCTTGTAAGGTTACCACGTCCTGTATAGAAGATTTTGGCCTGCTTAGCTTAGTATCGTCTGCAAATACCGAGATTGTGCTGTTTATCCCATCCTCTAGGTCGTTTATGAATAAATTAAACAGGATTGGTCCCAGGACAGATCCTTGGGGGACCTCACTTTCCACACCCGACCAATCGGAGTACTCCCCATTTATCACCACCCTCTGGACTCGCCCCTGGAGCCAGTTTTCAATCCAGGTATTCACCCTATGGTCCATACCTACGTACCTTAGTTTGTACAGTAATCGTTTGCGGGGAACTGTATCAAATGCTTTTGCAAAGTCCAGACACACCACATCCACAGGCCTCCCTTTATCTAGATGACAGCTTACTTCTTCATAGAAGGTTAATAGATTGGTCTGGCAAGAACGATTCTTTGTGAATCCATGCTGACTACTACTAATGGTACCGTTTTCATTACTAAAGTCTTGTATATAGTCCCTTATTATCCCCTCCAAAATCTTGCAGACTATTGATGTTAGGCTAACTAGCCTATTTCTTGGCCCTTTTTTAAATATTTGTACCATACCACGTTGGCTTTTTTCCAATCAGCTGGCACCATTCCTATCAGTAGACTATCCATAAAAATTAGGAACAATGGTCTGGCTATCACCTGGCTGAGTTCTTTAAGGACCATCTGGGTCCTGGTGACTTATTTATGATAAGTTTTTCAGGTCTAGTTCTGAGTCTGTCTTCTGTTAACCATGAGGGTGCTTCCTGTGATGTGTTATTAATTTTAACATTACAAGCTGGGTTAATGTAACCCCCCAATTTTTTATGAAGACTAGGGAGAAGAATTTTATTTAGCACCTTCACCTTCTCTCTCTCTCTGTCCTTTTTAGCCAGATTCCCTTCTTCTTCTTTTATAGGGCCAATATGTTCTGGCCTCACTTTCTATTTATAAACTTAAAGAATTTCTTGGTATTTTTTTTTTTACTCTCTTCCGCTATGTGCCTTTCGTGTTCTATTTTAGCCGCCTTGATTGCGCCCTTACATTTCTTATTGCACTCTTTGTAATGTTGGAATGCTGCCTATGACCCCTCAGCCTTGTATTTTTTGAAGGCCTTTTCCTTCCTTCCCTGAAATAGTTTTTTAGGACTCTCCATCTCTTTCTAACTTTGTCATTGGTACCCACGTGTACCATGACAGCTGGGTCTTCCCCAGCCAATTATCTGTCCACCAGATAAAATTGGTAAAGGGCTCCACTGAGCACCCAATTAATTCACCACCAAGCAGAAAAAGCTACAGTAAAAACAGTGCTTAGAAATAAAAGATACACCTTAACATATCCAGTTTAAAAAAAACTGAATTTTTGTAAAATCTTACCGTAAAATTCCTTTCTCTTAGTCCTCCGACAGTCGCCGCCCACTCATACAGTCTTCACCAATGGGTATTGACTTCATCTCCACAGGAGTAACTAGGCATAAGACTTGTTAAAAAACAAAGCATCTACATAGACACACCCATGGGGGCTGTCCCACTGGTCCAATACCCCCCCCCCCTGCTATCAGCCATCCCAACTCAGTTTGTTAGCAAGCAGTTAAGTGTATAAGAACCCCAATAGAGGGGCGGGGGCGGCGACTGTCGGAGGACTCAGAGAAAGGAATTTTACGGTAAGATTTTACAAAAATTCAGTTTTCTCTAACGTCCTCCGATAGTCGCCGCCCACTCATACAGTCTTCACCAATGGGGATGTCCCAAAGCAGTGTAGACATGAGGGGCGGGAAAAAGCAACCGTCAGAAAAGGAAACGCAGTACCCACATCAGAGAAAGGAATCTTACATGAACAGAAAGGCAACCCTCTGGGTAACAAAAAAGGCTCAACAGGAGCAACTACCCAGGAAAGCAAATAACCAAGGGGGTGAACAACCCCAACAGCCAGGGACCCAAAAACCAGGGTTCCCTTACGGCACTGCTGCACAGAGAACTTTGCGGCCAAAGGAGGCATCTGCCGATGCCAGAACATCAATTTTGTAAAATTTTGAAAAGGTGTGCACT
The DNA here is from genome assembly GCF_965119305.1 of Pelophylax lessonae. NCBI lineage: Eukaryota > Metazoa > Chordata > Amphibia > Anura > Ranidae > Pelophylax > Pelophylax lessonae. The sequence goes on along the minus strand of NC_138777.1, from coordinate 87,194,939 downwards.
GACGACCAAGTCGCAGCATTACACACCTGGGCCACTGAAGCCTGATGTCGGAGAGCCCAGGACGTACTCACAGCTCTGGTAGAATGCGCCTTGACAGGGAAGGGTGGAACCCGTTCCTTCAACTAATAGGCCTGAACAATTGTCTGTCTGATCCATTTTGAAATGGTCGCCGCAGACACAGCCATACCCTTCCGAGGTCCCTCAGGAAGGACAAAGAGAGAATCCGATTTTCGAAAGGATTCAGTCGACGACAGGTAAACCCTGATCGCCCTGACAACATCCAAGGAATGCAAAGCAACCTCCTTAGGATGCTTAGGCTTCTCACAGAGTGAAGGCAAAATGATGTCCTCATTAAGGTGAAAATCCGAAACCACCTTTGGAAGAAAGGACAGGTTAGGTCACAAGACCACTTTATCCCTATGAACCACCAGGTAAGGGGAGCAGCAAGACAAAGCCGCTAACTCCGACACTCTGCGAGCAGAAGGGATCGCCACGAGAAAGGAAACCTTCTTTGACAGCAGAGGCAATGAGATTTCCCTGATGTTTTCAAACGGGGAACGTTGTAACACGGACAGAACCAAGTTCAAGTCCCATGGAGGTAAGGGCTCCCTTCGAGGAGGAGCCAAGTGACGCACACCTTGAATGAAGGTGCGAATCAAAGAATTAGACGCCACTGGGCGCTGGAAAAGGACAGCCAGTGCAGATACTTGGCCCTTAATCGTGGCCAGCGCAAGGCGCTGGTCCACACCAGATTGAAGGAAAGCCAGCACTCTCGCCACCGAGCATGAACGAGGAGAGAAGCCCCTGGACTCACACCAGGCAAAATAAGCTTTCCATGTACGGTAATAAATCTTATCAGATGATGCTTTTCTAGCCTTAATTAAGGTAGGAATGACCTCTGAGGAGAGACCCCTGTCCCTCAGGACCTGGCTTTCAACAGCCATGCCGTTAAAGCCAGCGATGGAAGATCAGACCCTGAGACAGTAGATCTTCTCGCATTGGCAGCTGCCATGGAGGCTCGATGGCCAGGTGAACGATGTCCGCGTACCAGGACCGGCGTGGCCAGTCCGGCGCCACCAGGATCACCAATGTTGGTTCCGAGGCCAACCTGCGAAGGAACCTGGACAACAACTGAATCGGAGGAAAGGCATACATCAGATGATACTGATGCCAAGGTACTACCAACGCATCCGAGGCGTCTGCCAGAGGATCGCGCGTTCTTGCCACGAACCTTGTGGTTTAGCCGAGACGCGAACAGATCCACATCCGGGGATCCCCATTTCGCACACAGCATTCGAAACACCTCCGGGTGCACGGACCATTCCCCCTGGTCCAGGGTCTGGAGGCTCAGGTAATCGGCCTGCCAATTCTCTACACCTGGAATGTGAACTGCCGATATTGCCGGGACATGAGTCTCGGCCCAAGACAGAATACTGGTCACTTCCTGGGCCGCCCGGGCACTCTTGGTGCCCCCTTGGTGATTGATGTAGGCCACCGCAGTGACGACAATTCGTTGTCCTGGAGGGCTCTGACCTCGTTCTGTAGGGTCCGCAGCTTGTCCTCCGGCAGAAACACCATCGCTTGAGCTGAGTCCAGAACCATCCCCAAATATGGGAGATGAACCGAAGGAGATAAGGTCGACTTCTGCACGTTGATGGTCCATCCGAACTCCTGAAGCGTCTGTACCGTAGTGGACAAATTGCGCAGCAGGCTCTGGCTGGTACTCGATCTTAACAGGAGATCGTCCAGATATCCCAAGACTGCAATTCCCTGCGCCCGCAACAGGCCCAGAACTGGAGCCAGCACTTTGGTAAACACCCTTGGAGCCGAATCGAGACCGAAAGGTAACGCCACAAACTGATAGTGTTCCTCCACGATAGCGAATCGGAGGTACCTCTGATGACCCTTGAAAATGGGGATGTGTAGATACGCATCCTTTAGGTCGATAGAGGCCAGGAACTCGCCTGGACTCAGGGAGGCCACCACCGAACGGATCGATTCCATGCGGAACTTCCGAACGCGTACAAAGCGGTTCAGAGCTTTCAAGTCCAGAATCGGACGCAACTTGCCCTCCTTTCTGGGCACGGTAAACAGATTTTAGTAAAACCCCCGAAATCTGTCCCGATGAGGCACCGGGACGACCACCCCCTGGGCGAGGAGATCTTGAACCACCTGATGCAGGTCCTGTAACCGCCCTGGGGTCAAATGAAGATTTGAGGGAAAGAATCTGTCCGCCGGCCGTGAAAGGAATTCGATCTTGTAACCCGATCTAATGATTTCTTGAACCCATCTGTCCGGAATTTGGAGCAGCCAAGGTTGGAGGAAACCGCGCAAACTCCCCCCTGAAACGGGTGAGGGCGTCCCATCAGGCAGAGACGGACTGGGCCGCCGCACCAGCCTGGCCGGATTTTGGCTTGCCCGCCCAGGGCCTTTTATGGCCACCCTGGCCCTTGAAGGGTTTCCCCTTGTTCTGTGCCTTGAAGGCACGAAAGGACCCCTGATTCGGTTTAAAGGAGGGGCCCCGCTTACCGTGGAAAAACTTGCCTTTAGGATTCTGGGGCAACAGAGTGCTCTTGCCCCCAGTGACCCCCTTTAACCAATTCATCCAGGGATTCCCCAAACAGGCGAGACCCAGCATAGGGGATGTCAGCCACCGTTTTTCTCGAAGTCTGGTCAGCCGATCAGCTCTTTAACCATATCAGGGGACGGTTAATCACTGCGACACTGGACAGGCGCGCAGCCAATGGGGCCTCATTCAAGGCCGCATCACACAAATACATGGCTCCTTGATGGATCTGGTCCACCATCGCCACAGTAGTAGGAGGAATGGAATCAGCCACAAGGGTGCATCTTAGCACCTTGGTTCAGTCCGCCACAGCCTGAGCCGCCATGACAGAGGTGAAAATGGGCTTTAGCAGGGAACCCGCCACCATGTAGGCATGGCGGGCAAGGGATTCCATTCTCCTATCCGCAGGATCCCTAAATACCGGAGAATCTTCAGTGGGTACTAGAGTGGCCTTGTTCAATCTGGCCACAGTGTAATCCCCCTGAGGGGCCACACACCAGCGCGAATCCGTAGGAGACGCAAAGGGATAAAGGAGTTGAAACCTTTTTGGCACCACAAAGGTGCGTTTTAAATGACGCCATTGATCATTCACAGTAGCGTGAAACTCAGCGGGGCAAGGGAACACCTGCGCCGCCTTGCGGGTCTTGTGTGTGCCAAAAGAGGACACAATGCCCGGAGGATTGGGCTCATCCTCTAAATATAGTGTTTCTTTAATGGCAAGAATCAGCGCATCCATAGCTGCGCGGTCCTCGGCCGCCCCAGGGGGGGAATCATCTACGCCTGCAACCTCCGCCTCCCCCTCAGACTGAGAAGAGCGAGACCCCTCAAGGGGTATGGCACCTATGGCAACCATATCAGATTCAGAATCAGAAGACAAGGACAAACGAGGCCTTTTTCTGGCAGCACGTTCAGACATCAGAATCTCCACTTTGGACACCAAAGTCGCCACTGCAGCAGACAAAGTAGACAGAGCAGAGGATTCAGAGGAACCTGAATCCCCCACCAGGGCTGTGGGAAATTTGCTGTCCTGAGAATCCATGTTAAAAACAAAAAAACTTTTTTTTTTTGTTATATGGTACTGGCCCTTTAAGCGCGCCGCGGACCCCCGCAGCACACTGCTACAATGACTGTGAAAACACAGACCCTCAATCAGGATAACTGATAGCCAGAAGGATTGCACAAGTAAAAAGACAGCAGACAGACCCCCACAAGTGTTACCACCGCAGCCGAACTCTCCAGAGTAAAAGGAGGAAGTGATGTCACCGCAGGAGGCTGAACTGAGGCTTCAGGCTAAGGAAAAATGGTTGCCAATAGAAAGTAATGGGAGGCTTCGGTAAAATGGCTGCCGACATGTGCTCAGAAGGAACGTTTGCCACACACAAGATGGCGCCGCAAGGCGCCAAAATACACCACATACAATGATGTATAAGCGCCCATAGTGAAGCCAGACATGCTGCCCACACCTTAAATGGCGGACCGGCGGTTTTTAACCCCGCAGCAGTCGCCACACGTGTCTGTACCTCCAAAAAGCACCCTAAAGTGACACAGGAGAGGAACCCCACAAATCCACACAGCGCACAGGCTGTGAGAGAAAACCCCCGCAGGGACCGGGATCAGGGAGCCCAAAAACGCACAGACATAAGGAAATAACACAGACACAGGACTGTCAGCCCCAGACAGAGGCCCTACACAGAATGTACTTACTTGTACCCGATGACGTGGGGTGCCTCTCATCGACGGGAAACCGCCCACCCTCAGATGGCAGGGGTGCCGTCAGCCAAAAAACACAGGATGCTAACAGTGCGCGGAGAACCGTGGAAGAAACGTCCAGGCGAGGTAGCCACCTCGCAGGCTGCATCCCTGAGGACAGGGATGGGTCGTTTGCAAGGCCAGGGCGAACACATAGCCCGCTAAACGCTCGATGGCGGGCTGGGATTCCATCAAGCCCTCTGTCCTGGAGAACCAGGACGACCAGTCCGACTCCCAGCTCCGCAAACGCCGTCTTCATTCGAAGATCCGACTAACTAACGCTGACAAAATAAACAGCTAGTAGTGCAAAGAAAAAACACATTTGCAGTAAATAAAATTATAAAATAGAAGAAGAAGGCTGAGACTAAAGCCCCAGCACAGGGAAGCCTATCTTACTCCTTAACTAGGCAGAAGACAAGCTGAGTTGGGATGGCTGAAAGCAGGAGGGGGGGGTGTTGGACCAGTGGGACAGCCCCCATGGGTGTGTCTATGTAGATGCTATGTTTTTTAACAAGTCTTATGCCTAGTTACTCCTGTGGAGATGAAGTCAATACCCATTGGTGAAGACTGTATGAGTGGGCGGCGACTGTTGGAGAACGTAAGAGAAAAAGTGTTTATATATATATACTGTATACACACACACACACACTTGCCGACCACTTTCTAGTTCTTCGTAGAATAAATTCAACAAGGTATTGGAAACATTCCTCAGAGATTTTGGTCCATATGGACATGATAGCATCAAGCAGTTGCCGCAGATTTGTCGGTTGCACATCCATGATGCAAATCTCCCATTACACCACATCCCAAAAGTGCTCTATTGGATTAAGATATGGTGATTGTGGAGGCCATTGGAGTGCGGTAAACTCATTGTCATGTTCAATAAACCAGTTTGAGATGATTTGAGCTGTGTGATATGGTGCATTATCCTGCTGGAAGCAGACATCAGAAGTCACTATAGTCACAATAATCAGGTAGCTCAAGTGGTTAATGAGCCAGGAATTAAGATTACAATTTGCTGAAGAAAATTATTCCATGATTTATTTTTTATGTCCAATTGTTTGTTTGTTCTATGATATATTTTCAGAGTACATGAAGACATTGACACAATAGAAAAAAGGGGGTGTTATAAAACTTTGTACTGGTAGTGTATATATAGAGCAGCCCCTTCTTCTGGGGTCCCCCACCGGAGATCTTGGCTCCTCCTCTTCTGTGTCTGCCCCCATAATAAGCACTTGCTATGGTGCCAGATGTGCAGGCTCAAACCCGAGCCAGGCTGTGTGCGCCCATTGACACATACTGTGCGGCGTGGCTCTGCTCCACACTCTTCCAGGATTTGACTGCCAGCAGCAGTAGCCAATGGCTTTCGCTACCCTCGGGCAAGCTGGTAAGGGGGGGGGGGGAGGAAGAGAGAGAACAGGCGAGCACAGCACTGGATCGACTAAGGACTCAGGTAAGTATGTGGAGGGGGGGGGGGCACTAAAAGTAGTAAAATGTTTTACCTTAAAGAAGGGAATACATTAGGGTAAAAAAACATTTTACCTTTAGAACCACATTAAAGCAGTGTTCCACCCAAAAGTGGAACTTACGCTCATTTGCTCCCCCCCTCCTCTGGTGCCACATTTGGCACCCTTCAGGGGGGAATGGGTACCTGTTTTTGACAGGTACCCTTCCCCACTTCCGGGAGACAGCACCGCGGCGCCGTCCCTCGGAAGTTCCGTCCAGCTTCTCCTTCCCCGGCTGCCGAGCCAATCAGAATGCGCAACGCAGTAGGGAGCCGGCTGTGAAGCCGAAAGGCTTCATTGCTGGTTTCCCTTACAGTGAATGGCAGCGGCAGCCAATATGAAAATCGGCTAGGGTCCTGACATTGCGGGCTCCCTGTACAGGTAAGTGTCTATATGTTCAAAGTCAGCAGCTATAGATGTTCAGTAACTTTCCAACGCTGGTATTTCCATCACCTCCATATAAGCATAACATAACAAAAACATCCATACGGTCCCCATGACTGTATATTATTCATGCCTGCTGGTCTTTAGGGAGGAGAGGTGACACACCCCACAATATCCTTGTATGTAAATACAATAAACTTTTACAGATGTAAGTGAAAAAAAACTCAAGCCCCATTATTGCCGACCGTGCCCAGCATCTGTGGACTACTTTGATGCCTATAATTTATTATTACAAAGATCTGTCTGTATAAACAAGCTTGCCACATAGAGCACGTACAGTATATTGCACACTGAGACTTTGGATAACCATACTACACATATATATATTACAGTCAATGACAGGATTTGAGTTTTCATTGGATGTATGGAACACAACAAAAACATGTCACTGTAAACGTAAACTGGATTCACAAGGATACCGTGGAAAGGACCAATTATTTCTGTTCATCAAAATTCTAAAAACATACAAAAGCCAACCACAGCTCTATGCAACCTCGTCTTAAAATATCACCCAAAACAATCCTTTTTTGCTGCCTCTTTCCCCAGCTCTCGCCTCCAGGACTTCTCAAGATCCTCCACCAACTCCCTACTCTAATCTGTATGGCTATCTCCTGCTCTGTCTGCCTTTAGGTGATCCCTGAAAGCTCATCTATGCAGGAAAGCTTACACGGTCCCTACCTAACCAAAAAATTTTGATTTTTTTGCATCAACTCATCTCCACACAGTTACATGCTCCCTTTTTGTACCACTTGCCCTTTCATTTTAGAGTGTAAACTATTATGAGCAAGGCCCTCCTAACCCTCTTTTCTTGAATTGTATTTTAACTGTACTGTCTCCCTTTATATTGTGAAGTGCTGCACATACTGTTGGCACTGTATAAATTCCTTATAATGATAAAGTGATTGTAAAGTCTCTTTTTTTAAAATATAAAACATGTTGGTTTTGCACAGAGAAGCCCAGATCCTCCTCTTCTCTGGTCCCTCTTCTGTGCTCCTGGCCCCTCCCTCCTGTTGAGTGCCCCCCATTGCAAGCTGAGTCATAGCTCCCGGTGTCCATTCAGACAGAGCCGCGACCCAGCCTCGTCCCCTCTCTCTCTTGATTGGCTGACTGACTTTGTTTGACAGCAGTGGGAGCCAATCGGGCCACGCTGCTGTCTCATCAAACGAGGAGGGGAGTCCCGGGCAACTGAAACACTCATGCAACATTGCTGGATAAAGGTGGGCTCAGGTAAGTATTTGTGGGGGGCTGCTGGACACAGGAGGTTTTTTTTTATCTTAATGGATAGAAAGCATTGGGATTAAAAAAAAAAAACTTTCTGCCTTTCAATCCCTTTAACCACTTCAGCTCCAGAACATTTACCCCCCCCCCCCCCTTAATGACCAGGCCATTTTTTTGCGAGATGTGCCGGTTTTCGGTAATGCGATAAATCGCAGTACTGCATACACACAGTATTGTTATTGTGGGTATTTTTTAAATACCGTCTTTTTCTCTCCATACACTGCCCCGAGTCTTTTTCTCTCCATACACTACTTCTGAGTATTTTTCTCTCCATACACTGCCCCCGAGTCTCCCCGACTCCTGGCTCAGCTGTCCTTTACTAGAACGGAGCCGCTACTTCCTGTATAGGTCCGGCTCACAGGCGGAGTGATATCAGATGCACTCTGCCTGTGACAGGAGGAGCCATACACAGGAAGCAGCGACTTTGCTCTATACTGCAGCCGCATGCTTCCTCCCGGGTTCAGCTACAGACAGGCAGACAGTGCCTACAAGCAAATCTCTGCAAGTACCTACCCACTACTATATGATATATATTATATCTATATTTATATATATATCTATATATAGATATCTATCTATAGATAGATAGATAGATAGATAGATAGATAGATAGATAGATAGATAGATAGATAGATAGATAGATAGATAGATAGATAGATAGATAGATAGATAGATAGATAGATAGATACTAGATAGATAGATAGATAGATAGATAGATAGATAGATAGATAGATAGATAGATAGATAGATAGATAGATAGATAGATAGATAATATACACAGGCATAGCAGCCCATTTAATCGAATGGGCTGCTATGCCTGCCTTTTCGGCTAAAAAACGGTGCATGCAGAATTTAAAAAAATGCATTGGCTGTGAAATCCATTCTGCTTTTGCACCATGCGACTTACCTGCAGTTCCTGCACACGCAAATATTGTTTTTTTTTTTTTTTTTTTTTTTTCAAATTTGCTGGTCTTTTTTTGTTTATAGTGCAAAAAATAAAAAATGCAGAGGTGATCAAATACCACCAAAATAAACTCAGTTTCTGGAAAAAAGACATATAAACATATATTTTATTTGGGTACAGTGTCGCATGTCCGTGCTAGGCATGTGACGGTATCAGATTTCCATGCTGCGATTAATTGATTAAGGTTTTGCCATGGTATACGGTATTATCACGGAATTAAAAAAATGCAGTGGTCTTGAAATCCATCCTGCTTTTGCACCATGCGACTTACCTGCAGTTCCTGCACTGGCAAGCTTTCTGCTTTTTTATATACGTGGGCCCAGCATTTAAAAACACAATTTTTTACTTTCTGCTACAAAACAGATCCAATAAAAAAATGCAAAAAATCGAATTTCTTCATCAATTCAGGTCAATGTGTTTTCTATTATGTATTGTTGGTAAAAAAAAAATCCCAATAAGCGCATATTGATTGGTTTGCACAAAAGTTATAGCATCCACCATCTATGGGATAAATTTATGGAATTTCTATTTATTTTTACTAGTAATGGCGGTGATCAGCAACTTAAAGCAGGATTGCAATATTGCGGCGGAAAATCAGACACTAACTGACACTTTTTTGGGAACCAGTGACACTAATACAGTGATCAGTTCTAAAAAAAATATGCCTTGTTAATATACTAATTACACTGGTTAGGAAGAGGTTAACATCAGGGGTGATCAAAGGGTTAACTGTGTTCCTAGCCAGTGTTTGTGTACTGCGTGGGAGGTGCTTTTACTAAGGGAAGACATGGATCCTTGTCCCTGCTTTGCAGGAACACAGAATCCATGCCTTCCCTACTGACAGAATGGCAATCTGCCTTGTTTACATAGGCAGACTGCAGTTCTACCTCTGTAAGGAACAATCAGCGCGTCCCGACGGACATCGAGTCTGTGGCACCCGCTGATCGGCTCCCGTTGGGCATAATCACTGCGGCAGTGAGCCAGCGGCCGTGCATTCGCGTCTGCTACCCATATATACATGATCCGGTGCACGGCAGTCGACCTGTAACAGTAAAACTGCTATAGGGCGGCTGTGAAGTGGTTATTACCAATAATGGGCTCCATAGCATTTGCAAATTGCCTCCTTACAAAGGTAATTGAGATATATAGTGCACAATGCAATCTCTTGTTTAATATCTAAAAAAAGGAGCCAGTAGCACAATGTTTATGACACACATTCTTTCTTTGCTATATTAATATCTTTGACATGTGGGAAATGAAGCCTATTCAGGCCTTATCTGGTGTTTAAGCTGCCTGTTTTTTGGATAAGGCTAAACAAAAGCTTCTAAGCAAGCCGGCGCTATTGATGTCTTCGGGTCACTTCACAGTTACATAGAAAAGGGCTATGGCATCTTCAACAATAACATGCGTCTCAAGCAGTGCAAAGAGTTTAACTGTGCCTGGGAGGGAAGATTTCAAGACAAAGGGTTGGGAAAGGAACATGGGAAGGAATGTCAGCGCAAAAGAAACAGAATGAGGAGGAAAGAAAATAAAAGTTTTAAAGCAATTAAAAGAACCCATGTGAAAATTACATGAAAAGGGAATTATAGATGGGGGATGCCTAAATTTGGGAGCCAGACAGTCCACTCTATTTAAGATATGTGCTTAAAATGCAGAGGAGATATGCAACCCAGCAGGCCCAGGTGGCTGCCTGCATTAACTGACTAGGGTATATAGGACAAAAATAATATTACAATGATGCTGATATCATTGGTCATGGCATTAGATTACAGTATAGCAGTTTTAGTAACTAAAGACAATAGATAGCAGCAAGCTGTACATATATGATCTAGCCACTGAATAATCTTTCATTTAAAAGATTTCACTGCTTCTGAAGGAGAAAATATTTTTCTAGGGAAATAATTTGAAAGAAGGGACGAGCACCTGTGCACTGGCTGATCAATAGGAAAACAATGGCAAATATTCACAACTTTATCCTGGCTGATCCTTTCGTCCCATGAGGTTTCTTGGTCAGGATCAGTTAAGAGATGTCAGAGAGAACCTACAGGCATGAGATCATTGCTCAATCCAAGCATAACCATCTAAATCAAAGTCCCTAGCTGTCCAAAAAATAAATAAAGCTGAACTCTAGGCAAATGCAAAATATACAAACTGAAGCTGTGTAATCAATAATACACTACATTAAATGTATTTTTAAATGCAAAAAGTGTAACCTGATTTGGATCTGGTATCAGCCTCTTGCAGTCCCTATACCACTGTACTGGAATGTGAGTGAATAGAAGCATTACAGAATGACCTGAACCAAATAACAGAGTGGGCAACTATGTGGCAAATTATGTTTAAGGAGAAGTGTAAGGTATTGCATTTGGGGACTAAAAACATAAAAGCACAATACACTTTAGGGGGGAACCTCTGGGGAAATAAAAAATGGAGAAAGATCTGGGAGTCTTAGTGGAAGATAGACTTAGCAATAGCATGCAATGTCAAGCTGTAGATGCCAAAGCCGGCAGAATATTAACATGCATAAGGAAGGGGATGTATTCCAGAGATAAAACTAAAATCCTACCACTTTATAAAACACTGGTCGACCGCATCTGGAGTATTCTATCCAGTTCTGGTCGCCAGTCCTCAGAAGGGATGTGTTGGAGCTGGAGAGAGTCCAGAGAAGGGCAACTAAATGAATTAGGAGATTGGAGGACCTTAATTATGAAAAGCGCTTACAAGTGCTTGATTTATTCTCCCTGGAGAAGAGACGCCTGAGAGGGGACATGATAGCAATTTACAAATACTATAAGGGTGATCTCAACATAGAAAAAAACTATTCAGTCACAAGGAATGCATGAGGACACAAGGCCATACAATGCGATTAGAAGAGAAGCGTTTTAACCTCAAGCTACGCAGGGGGTTCTTTACAGTAAGGGCTACAAGACTGTGGAATTCTCTGCCACAAATGGTAGTAACTGCGGGGAGTATGGCTAAGTTTAAAAGACTCTTGGACGTACATCTCAAGGATCAAAATATTCTGGGCTATTGAGAAATGATTACGGCCACACACACACCTACACGGGTTGAAATGGATGGACTATTGTCTTTATTCAACCTCCAGTACTATGTAACTATGTCTAAGAAAGGAGGCAGCAAAAAGCAGGCAACAGAAAAGCAGCAAGGATCCCGTGGGAAAACGGCGACAGGAGATTGCAAAAGTAACCAGAACAGGTCATTGGTGGGGTCTATTGTTCACTGCCAGTCGTGGTTAGAATTAGAGTTGGAAAGTGACATTGATCCTGTAGGGTACCGAGATGGCAACATTACATCGGGACCTGGGCCAGATACTAATAAGAGTAGAAGATACTGAAAAGAGATTAGACACTCAATCCCAAGTTGTAAAGTAATTAAAGGATGAAATACAACAGCTCCAAAGGGAACAGAGAAATCTGGCATATAAAATGGAAGATCAAGAAAATCGGAACAGAAGAATAAATTTGAGAATCCGTGGTATACCAGAAGCAAGGCAATTTACCCATTCTTGGGAAGATCGATGTTGGACCCACTGAAACTAGGTAGGATGCATAGGATTAGAAGACCACTAGGGGTATCAATGGAAAAACCAAGAGACATAATAGTGAGGTTCCATCACTATGAAGACAAAGCACAACTCTGGACAAGTTTGAAGAAGAGACCAGCATTAAATTATGAAAGTGCAAACCTTCAGATTTTTGTGGACTTATCCCATGAGACAACTATGAGGAGAAATCTTAAACCCTTACTGTAAGAGATGCGTAAACAAAACATTCAATAAATTTGGAGTTTTCCTACCTGACTGGAAGGACAGTCGTTCAGCAAAGCTGAGATTCCCGGAGGAGATACAAGACTTTTGCAAAAAACTTGATTTACAAGTCCCAGATTTACCAGGATGGACAGAAACTAGGAGAGGAAGAGCAACAATAGAAGATGAACAATGGCAACTGAATCGAAGAAAGAAATGAAGGCATGGAGACTGAAAACTGGATACTTTGATGGGACGGGGCATTGGGGCGTTTAGGAGGGGAAGCAAAGGAAGGTTAAACTAAGGATAAGTAAATGGGATGAAAAAATCAGGCACCTGTTAGACCTTTGGGCTATATCCCCAGTGGGTAGGGGTGGTAGATCTATCTAGAGAGTCGGACAGAGCATCACAACTTTAAAGAAGACTAGAATACCTTTCTTGAAATATCTATAGCTCAAGGAGGAAGAGTAGTTGGGTATCGATTATATCATAAGGAGAGGAACGGTACTCTAGACCTGGGGTAGGTCAACTCTAATGTATAAGATCTGCAATATTAGAGATGGGGGGGTAGGTGGGGGGCGGTGGGAGGTGGAAGGGGCGGTGGGGGGGGAGTAGGGTGGGAAAGGAGAAGACCCCGCTGTGCTGATTCTCTGGGAATCTCTGCTGACGCATGCTTTACCTGTTGCCCTGGCTGGGGTCTTATATTCCAAGGGGGTGTCTCTTGTTCCCAGCCCCTGCCTAATGGCCGGGACTGGGAAGGAGGGAAAGAAAGAAAGAAAGAAAGAAAGAAAGAAAGAAAGAAAGAAAGAAAGAAAGAAAGAAAGAAAGAAGAGAAAGAGAAGAAAGAAAGAAAGAAAGAAAGAAAGAAAGAAAGAAAGAAAGAAAGAAAGAAAGAAAGAAAGAAAGAAAGAAAGAAAGAAAGAAAGAAAGAAAGAAAGAAAACATGGCCACATTAAAATTTCTATCACATATTGTAAGAAGGTTAAATACTCCAATAAAGAGACATAAAATACTAAAAGAAATTGAACGATATTCTGCAAATATTGTATTTCTGCAAGAAACATGTTTAGCTCAAGACACAAATGTTAGATTATATTCGAAACATTATCCGACATGGTATTACGGGGATTCGCCAACAAAAAGAGCAAAAGGGTTAGCAACCACTTGGGGAGAAGGGGAGAAACACAGTTCTTATTAGCAGAAGGGAAGGATGACCCTAAGGGCCAGTATTTATTTTTGAAAGGGAAACTTCAAGAAATGGAATGTACATTAGTCAACATACATTGCCCCAATAGGGACCCATCAGGTTATTTGAAAAAGATTTTGGGTGAGCTGATGGACTTTAAGAAGGGCAGATTGATTGTAGCCAGTGATTTTAATTTCTGCTTGGAGCCTATGGTAAATAGTACCTCAAATGCACCAAGGATAGGGAAAAAACTGCTTTGGGCGATTAGGAAGAAATTATACCAGTGTCAATTGATAGATGCAAGACGAGTCCAGCATACTGTGAAAAAAGATTACACTTTCCATTCCTTAGTGCATGGGACATACTCTAGGCTGGACTATATAATGATGGATCATGGATCGTTGGAACTAGTTGTAAAAACATCTATCGAAATTACCCTAAATATTAGATCATGTCCCAGTAATAATGGAATTAAAAATAACAGGAGGGCATGAAAAAAGGAGTGCTTGGAGATTGAATGAAAAATGAATACAAGATAAAGAAGTAGAAGATAAAGTAAAAGAAGAACTAGAGGTATTTTTTCGGCTTAACGAAACCCCAGATGTATTTGAAACCATGGTTTGGGAGGCCCATAAATCGAATGTCCGAGGTATCCTGATCTCTATAGGATCCAGGAAAAAAGGGAAGGGCAAGGGACATGAATAGATTAATAATAGAAATTCATGACTTGGAATCATGACATAAAAAGGAATTGGACATGGGGGTACGGCATGCCTTAGTACTTAAAAGGGAAGAGTTAAAAGATCTAATGGAAAAAGAAATTAGACTGGTATTTAATAGAGTGGCCAAAGATAGATATAAATGTAATAATAAGCCAGGAAAATACCTAGCAAGAATATGAAAAAACAGAAAAGCAATACATTTTATAGGGAAAGTTAAAAATGGTAGAGGGGAGCTATTACAGTACAGTATATGCAGTGAGACAAAAAGGAACGCAGGAAGTGGAGTTAAGCAGAATACAAAAAATACCAGACTATTTAAAAGCAAACTTGCCCAAAATTTCAGAGGATAGATTACAATTTTTGAAAGAACCAATAATAAATGCAGAGATTATTACAGCACTCAAAACTACAGCCATGGGTAAGAGTCCAGGACTAGATCGGTTCACAATATATTATTATAAAACTTTTGAAGAGCAACTAGTTCCAAAGTTATGTAATTACCTAAATAGTCTGGGTGAAGGAAAATAATTGAAGAAAGAACCCCTGCAGGCCCATATCGCAATAATACCCAAAGATAGGAAGGATGTAACACTGTGCTATAGCTACAGACCAATAGTATTATTGAACGTAGATATAAAACTATACACAAAAATTTTAGCGATGAGATTGAAGGAACTGATGCCTGAATGGATACACGCAGACAAGATAGGGTTTATACCTGGGAGGGAAGGTAAAGATAATGGGACAAGAACAATACTGTTGCTGAACAAATTTAGAGATAGGGGGTCTCCAGTGCTACTTCGATCAATAGATCCTGAAAAAGCATTTGATAGAGTAGAATGGGGCTTTATAATGGGTACAATAGAAAATGTGGAGTCAGACCCAAGATGAGGAGTTGGATTAAAGCCCTTTACAATCACCCAAAGGCAGTGAAAGTTAATGGGAGATGAAAAGAGTGATAAAAGGGTTGGGATTGAAAATGCGTTGAGCAATACACAATTAAATAAGAATATTTGGATTCAACATAAGTACAGAACGTTGGGTGAAAATATACATGAATAAGCTAGAATTGTATTTAGGATATGGGATAAAACACTTAGGTCAGTATAATGGGAAGGAACACAATTCACCTTTAATTTTTTTATCAGATACAATTTTTTTTTTACCGGGTAAAGCTGTACAAGCTGGAGATTGGATTAAGAATAAGCAATTAAAGAGATTATAAAGAATGGAAAGATATGTTCTTTTCAAGAGTTAAAACACAGTGGTGAAACCAAGAGATTGAGCGAATAGGGGTATTTGCAGCTAAAGCATTTTGTGTCATCATTGCCTCAGCCCATAAGGTCGGGAAAAGAGTTAAACCAAATGGAACAGTTATGCAACGTATTTACAAGATACTCACAGGGCTGGGGGAGCCAAAAATACATCCATTAGTTGGAATTTGGGAAAGGGAACTGGGAACATATCTAACAGAACAACAAATAAAATAAAATACTGGAAGCTGCAAATAGTTTTTTGGCTGACATAAACACTACAGAAATGAACTATAAGTGCCTCACAAGATGGTACACGACACCAATTTGGGCTCAAGAATTTCAACCAGAGAAATCTCCATTGTGCTGTAGAGACTGTAATATGAAGGGTACCATGACCAACATATGATAGGACAGCCCAAAAATATAACGTTACTGGCAAGAGGTAAGGCAAATTATAGAATTAGTCACCGGCATAAGAATTTCTGATGACCCGTGGTGATGTTTATTTCATAACACAAACAAAACCAAAAAACAGTATAAGCGTACATTAATGCCATACCTCTTAAATGCAGCAAAAAGAGCAGTTCCAAATAAAAATGGCTGAACCCAGAAAGACCTACAATATGGGAATGGCTTAAGAGAGTGGACTATATAAACAACATGGAGTAATTGAGTAGTAAGGAGGAGGAAATGTCAGAAAGATTCTTCAATACTGTAAGAATCCTTTTCCATCCATCCCCTTTTCCGGTCCCTACTTCCTGTTTGCGTTCCACCGCTGAGCTAGGGGGAACGCATATGGGCCGTGATGACGTCATACGTTGTGCGACGTGGAGCATCATTCTCAAGCGCCGCTCGAGGCGCCTATTTAGAAGAGCGGTATGCACAGAACAAACCAATCGTGCAACCGCTCGCTACCGGTACAAACCTTACCTGAGACTAGCCTCAAACCCTGCTGGGAGAACGCTGCTACCTACCTACCTGCCTACCTACCTACTTACTGATCGGATTGGATCCCCAACAACCCCACTTGTTTCCTCTGGAGCCTCACCAGGACATCCCTCTACCTCAGCACCTCCTCCTACATGGATAAGTACCCCATAGGGGATCCCACCATTCCTGAGTTACTCCCTCTTATGAATTTCTGACCTGGTATAAGTTAAATCAGTTACATTTATGCTGTGTCTCACTGCAAGGAAGTACACATTTTCTATTGTCTGCTGCTTTGCTTACGCTGTATTTCTGGTACTTGTTGCTACTAGGCAAATCATACACTAACCGTAGTGCTACAGTCTGCTACACTTTTGCTTGCATGTGTGTCTTGCATGTCCAGGGACAGTTTCACCCACTATGATGAGTTAAGAGAGTTAAGTCGGGTGATTTAACATATCTCTGCAATACTACTGAGTGGAATTCTGCAGCTGTAGATCCAACCTCTCATTATATATATAACCAGAGCATTTCAGATACCTGGGAAGGTAAAAAAACAAGTAGAGATTTGTAAGAAATAGGTAGATAGGGGTGGGTGGTGGAAAAGAGAGAGCGGAGATCTAGGCATAGGAGTGGGGGGGGGGGGCGGGAGGGTTGGGAGGGGAGAAATGGGAATTCATGTATTTGAAAAGGTGGGAAATGTTTGGGTGTTATTGGGTGTTTTCATTTAAATTACTTTATAAAAGTGTATAGGAAACTGAATAAAATATAAAAAAAAAAAACTGGAATGTGAGAGGAAGTAGCGGTACAAAGCAAGCCAATCAGGTTATGTGTGCTACAAGAAGCGTGTGTGACAAGAAGCATGGCAATAGGAGGAGAGAGCAGAATGACAGTGACATGAGCTCATCATTGTTCTGTGTCTCCTTTCATTGTCAAGGCCAGGAATGGGGTAGGTCCAGGGTAACCTAGGCTCGATGGAAGTGGGTTGAATTATGTCAGCCATCAGAGTGAGAAGGTAAATATTACAGCAAAATGTGGTTTTATTTTATTTTTTTCTATGAAATATTCTTATTGAAAAGTATTTTTAACATTTCAACCAGGGTCACAGAGCAGTCGGGTGAGTTGTGTAGTAGAAGAAAATAGTTACAATAACATCAGTGTTCAAAGGTAGCTTGCACAACCAGAGTTAACCTCTTTTTTTTTTTTTTTTTTTTAGAAGTAGTGTCAAAGGTAGCCTTTTTAATTACCAAGAAGTTTCCTATCAGAGGTGTATGTCTATCCCGGGCTGAGGCGGTGGTAGGACACAAGGAGGCCACCTCACATCTGCACTTCGAAAGCCTCCTGTAAGTCTCAGTTAAGAGTCGTATGCAATGTGAGCAAGATGTAAAAGTCTGTGATAGGGTGAGAAACATGTTAATTGTGGGGGGGGGGCATGACAGGGGTTCCTAAGGATATGTATGTTCATGTAGGGTGGACAAAGTAAATAAATGAGGTTGGATGGACATGAGAGTAGACAGGTATAGGGGAGGGAGCAAATATATACCCCTGTTAAATGTTTGCACAGGGGGTAAGGAAGGTGTATCATGTTTTGGTATGTAAGAGTATACTTGAAAAGGTACCACCTGATCCAAATCTGAAGAAAGCGAACCATATTACCTTGCCTGATGTGAATGCTTCCTTTGTATAGACTGAGTTTATCTAAGAGAACCAGGTTCAGATGTTAAAAGAGTGTTGTGATTTCCAGAACTGCTTGATAATTGTTTTGGCTGGATTCAGTAAGTGTGGTGCTAGCGGATATTTGTAATGTGTATTATTCATAGTGGTGTGATGTAATAAAAGAGGCATTAGGTGAAAAGATAGTGTTACTGTATGTCCATGATATCAGTAATGAGGCAATATATTTCAGTTCAAAATGGTTGGATCTGCAGGTAGTGTCACCACATGTGGATTAAGGGTGCCTGTTGGTTGGTGACATCTCTAACACTTATCTGGGATGTCTTCATTAATGCTGTGTAACACCATAGTATTTCTGTACCAAAGATATTTGAGCCTATGAGCTTGTACATTGACGTTGAAAAGATAAAGGGTTCATTTTTAGGGGATGCACACTGGATCTCACACGCATTAACTATTGAGATCAGATGAGGTCTTATTTGAAAGTTTGTTCAATATGAAATAGGGTCTATCTCATCAAGGGGTGCTCGGGTCATAAAACGTGTACTTCTAAAAAAACTATCCCAGCTGTAAATTTGGGATCCGAGTGCTAGGTGTTTAGAAAATGTTTAGTCTGGCCCTGAGGAAACTCTGGATCTCTACATACAGGGGTTTAAGGGCTGTTTGTGTAGGAAATGACAAGTTTTTTACACAGCATAATAAACACCTTTAGCAATGTACCTACAGTGGATATAGAAAAGAATCACCCCCTTTAAAAAAGAAAATGAAGACAGACACAGTTTTTGCTTTATCCAGCTGTATTTACTGGGGGTTTTTTTGCAAGTGATTGGGTATTCCTTGTAAAGTAAAGCTTTACCTCATCTACTAAGCTCTGGAGCAACTTGCAAATTGCACAGTCTAATTGCCTCACAGTAGAACTATAGGCAAAGCGAGTGAGGGTTATTTTTTTTTTTGTTATCAGAAAAAAATTATAAATACACTCGTGCCAACTATAAAAATATATAGCTAATAATATTGTGACGCTTTCAGCTGCTGTTTCAAACTTATTAGTTAAACAATGATAAATGATCCACAAGTGTGTATTCTCTGTGAGCAAACAGCGCTTGCTTTTGTATATATCAACAGTTTGACATATGTGCAAAGAGACAACGTAACTATCCACAATTTAGAACCATACACAATTTATAATTGAAGTCCAAAAAATAGTGATAAAGTGAATAATCATCATTGATGTGTATGGCATCCAGTACACAAAGTTGTTGCTGAAGAGGACTTGTGCTGTTTAGTGCCAACAATAACTGACAATTCCTCAATGAGCTCCCAAAAAAACACCACGTGCAAATATGAAGTAAAGATCCCCGCTCACTAGATGCTGCTCACCCACCTTGTCATATGACAAAAAGGGTCGGATATAGCTTAAAAGGTCTCCATGACCAGGATGTATCCTCCAGCCAGCTCCCCATCTCCCCTCCCCCCGGTGGTCAGTGGTTCCGGAGGTAAAGTTTGTTAACAGGCAGGGCGAAAGAAAAAACTAAGAAAAAAACTCATAGTGTATAAAAGTATTGGCAATCTATAGAAATCCTTCATATAAGGTCTGGCATACAAAAATTGTTAAACTGCATCCCGTGCAGGCATCCACCCTGGCGGTGATAACAAAGGTGTTAGCGTGTGTTCCACCTAAGCTCAGCATAACACAGCATGCGTTCTAGCTTGACACGTTTCATCATCAACGGGACGTCTTCAGAAGCTTAAGTTCACGGTACGCAACTGCATATTATGTACCTTCCACCGCTATTCTCAAGAACCCGCCCATCTACCCTGTACAAACATTGAATAGATGTGCACATCAAATGGCAATCCCGGAATGTTCTAACATGCATCGACTGCTCCCAAAAGTCTGGAAACTTTTCTGGACCAAAAGGGGTTTTATACAAGCAGGTGTAAACCTTGCAGGACAGTAAAAAACAGAAGTAGAAAAACCATGACATTTCAATCTAATGTCACCCAAAAACCCCTGCCCACCGTGAATTTACGTTGTTACTTTGACGCTAAATACCAGAGGTATGGCAGCAGATAAATGCCAAAACCCACTATTTTCTTACATGGCCGGCAGTCCTCTTTCATATAAAAGTGGTTCCAGCGGTGGTTTGCCAAGGGACCAATTTTATGGGCAGCAGGAGAGGTGCCCACCCCCCTCCAGCCGCTTCCTGGTCATTTTACCCGCTTACCAGAGCCGTCGGTAGTGGGGAAAACAATCCAATTGGCTTGCCTAATGGGCAGGAAGTTGAGTGAGGGCAAGAATAGCGGGCTTTCAACAGCCAATCAACAAGCGTTTAACTGGTGTGCCTTAAGCCATCCCAGCCATGCCTACTAATGTATTAGTAGCTGTGATTGGCCATCTGAAGCATGTGACCCATGTCTTTATAAGTTCGATAGATACAGCGCGGTGCGTCATTCTGCTATAGGTTAGGGAGAGAGCACACATCATACGTGCTGGCTGCTGATTAGGGACAGACAGTGAAAAATTGTGCCCGAAAAGAATGCAGGGACAGGTCGGAGTGTAGGCAGGGAAAGTTATTTGAGCATTTTAGGGACAGGCTGGAGAGATTAGGCAGGGATAGAACAATCGTCCGTTAGCGATCTACCTCGATTTTGCAGTGTGGGGGGTGGTGCAGTGAACAATCTTTTTGCCCTCACTTGAGCCCACTGAGGAGGAGGAGGGAGAAAAAAATATATTTTTATCAGTCTGTTGTGTGCAGCGTTCAGCTATATTTTACTACAGATTGCTGTTCTAATCTGCTATTTAAAAATTACAAAGTTAAAGGGGAATTTTTTTTTTCCCTTCATAGCCTGCTGCAGAGCTGACCGTGACATACGACACTGCTGTGTTCACATGTGCTATTGAGTGATTTTCAATTTTATATACTTTTTTCTATTCCACTATTCAATATACACCCTTTTGGGTTTAAAAAATTAGATTGTGGCATAGTCTGTACTAATCTGCTATTTAAAAATTACAAAGTTAAAGGGGATTTTTTTTTTTTTTTCCCTTCATAGCCTGCTGCTGAGCTGACCGTGACATAAAACATAAGACACTGCTGTGTTCACATGTGCTATTGAAAAATCACCAATTTTATATCATATTTTCTATTCCGCTATTCAATTTACACCCTTTTGGGGTAAAAAAAACTTAAATTGCAGCATAGTCTGTATCGGTACGTGTGAGATACACCTTACAAATTTTTGGGGCGCATCTTCCACCGCCGAGGATTGCAGGGTGCTTCAGTTTGCCTCCTGTTCCGAACTCCTCCTACTCCTCATCCTGCCTTTAGGGTGCAAAAAATTGTAATCGGGGACTAGTCTGGGTCTGTACGTGTGAGATACACCTTTTTATATCATATTTTCTATTCCGCTATTCAATCTATACCCTTTGGGGTAAAAATAATTAAATTGCGGCACAGTCTGTATCGGTACGTGTGAGATACACCTTCCAAATTTTTGGGGCGCATCTTCCACTGCCGAGGATTGCAGGGTGCTTCAGTTTGCCTCCTGTTCCGAACTCCTCCTACTCCTCATCCTGCCTTTAGGGTACAAAAAATTGTAATCAGGGCCTAGTCTGGGTCTGTACGTGTGAGATACACCTTTTTATATCATATTTTCTATTCCGCTATTCAATCTACACCCTTTGGGGTAAAAAAAATTAAATTGCGGCATAGTCTGTATCGGTACTTGTGAGATACGCCTTCCAAATTTTTGGGGCAAATCTTCCACCGCCGAGGATTGCAGTGTGCTTCAGTTTGCCTCCTGTTCCGACCTCCTCCTTCTCCTCATCCTGCCTGTAGGATACAAAAAATTGTAATCGGGGCCTAGTCTGTGTTTGTACGTGTGAGATACACCATTTTATAAAAAATGTTCTATTCCGCTATTCAATCTACACCCTTTGGGGTAAAAAGAATAAAATTGCGGCACAGTCTGTATCGGTACGTGTGAGATGCACCTTCCAAATTTTTGGGGCACATCTTCCACCGCCGAGGATTGCAGGGTGCTTCAGTTTGCCTCCTGTTCTGAACTCCTCCTACTCCTCATCCTGCCTTTAGGGTACAAAAAATTGTAATCGGGGCCTAGTCTGGGTCTGTACGTGTGAGATACACCTTTTTATATCATATTTTCTATTCCGCTATTCAATCTACACCCTTTTGGGGTAAAAAAAATTAAATTGCGGCATAGTCTGTATCGGTACGTGTGAGATACACCTTCCAAATTTTTGGGGTGCATCTTCCACCACCGAGGATTGCAGGGTGCTTCAGTTTGCAGGGTGCTTCAGTTTGCCTCCTGTTCCGAACTCCTCCTACTCCTCATCCTGCCTGTAGGTGACAAAAAAATTGTAATCGGGGCCTAGTCTGTTTGCACGTGTGAGATACACCGTTTTATAAAATTTTTTCTATTCCGCTATTCAATCTACACCCTTTGGGGTAAAAAGAATTAAATTGCGGCATAGTCTCTATCGGTACGTGTGAGATACACCTTCCAAATTTTTGGGGCAAATCTTCCACCGCCGAGGATTGCAGGGTGCTTCAGTTTGCCTCCTGTTCCGAACTCCTCCTACTCCTCATCCTGCCTTTAGGGTACAAAAAATTGTAAACGGGGCCTAGTCTGTGTTTGTACGTGTGAGATACACCGTTTTATAAAAAATTTTCTATTCCGCTATTCAATCTACACCCTTTGGGGTAAAAAGAATTAAATTGCGGCATAGTCTGTATCGGTACGTGTGAGATACACCTTTTTAAATTTGTTTGGCGCATCTCCTTCCACCGCCGAGGATTGCAGGGCGCTTCAGTTTGCCTCCTGTTCCGAACTCCTCCTACTTCTCTTCCTCATCCTGCCTTTAGGGTACAAAAAATTGTAATCGGGGCCTAGTCTGTGTTTGTACGTGTGAGATACACCGTTTTATAAAAATTTTTCAATTCCGCTATTCAATATACACCCTTTTGGAGTGTAAAAAATTAAATTACGGCATAGTCTGTATCGGTACGTGTGAGATACACCTTTTAAATTTGTTTGGCGCATCTCCTCCCACCGCCGAGGATGGCAGGGCGCTTCAGTTTGCCTCCTGTTCCGACCTCCTCCTACTCCTCTTCCTCATCCTCATCCTGCCTTTAGGGTACAAAAAATTTAAATCAGGGCCTAGTCTGTGTTTGTACGTGTGAGATACACCGTTTTATAATTTTTTTTCTATTCCGCTATTCAATATACACCCTTTTGGAGTGCAAAAAATTAAATTACGGCATAGTCTGTATCGGTACATGTGAGATACACCTTTTAAATTTCTTTGGCGCATCTCCTTCCACCGCCAAGGATTGCAGGGCGCTTCAGTTTGCCTCCTGTTCCGAACTCCTCCTACTCCTCTTCCTCATCCTCCCTTTAGGGTACAAAAAATTGTAATCGGGGCCTAGTCTGTGTTTGTACGTGTGAGATACACCGTTTTATATCCTTTTTTCTATTCCGCTATTCAATATACACCCTTTTGGGGTGAAAAAAATTAAATTGCGGCATACTTTGCATATTTGACTGTGAGATACACCCGTTGTATTTGTCTACTGTTTTTATAAACCGCTATTTAATAAACACCCTTTTGGGGTAAAAAAAATTAAATTGCGGCATAGTTTGCATATTTGACTGTGAGATACACCCGTGCAATACTGATGTTGTTTTGTTGCGCTATTCAATAAAAACTAGGGTTGAGCGAACACCTAGATGTCCGTGTTCGACGGGTTCGGCCGAACTTTAAAAAAAAGTCCGGGTCCGTGTCCCGGACTTTTACCGAACTTTTCCCGGACACCGAACCCCATTGAAGTCAATGGGGACCCGAACTTTAAGGCACTAAAATGGCTCTAAAACACCAAAGGAAAGGGCTAGAGTGCTGCAAATGGCAGCAAAACGTAATTAAGAGCATGGCAAGTGCTCTGCAAACAAATGTGGATAGGGAAATAACTTAAAACAACAAAAAAAAAACAGAAAAATAAAACAATGTTCTTCTTCATCTCTGAAGGACGAGGCCCATATGGAGTAGGAGGGAGGTTGAGGTGGTGGTGGATGTGGCGGTGACATAGGCGTGCGCACAGGGTGTGCTGGGTGTGCCTGGGCACACCCTAATCACCTAGCGCACATAGCATTGCCAGTGAGGAGATGGGAAAGATCTCCCTGGGACCTGCTCTGCTCTATTTCTCCTTGCCTACAGGTACATGGCCCCGATACATTACTCTCCCTGCTGGCAAACACATGCATGTGTATTTCAACTTTGGGGTGCACACCTTAATGCAATAGGCTGCGCACACCTATGGGCGGTGTAGGTGGAAGCGGCGGTGGAGGAGGACCAGGGCCGGATTAACAGCATCATGGGCTTGGTGCTGAGGATTTTGAAGGGCCTTAAGGGCCGTGCCTTGCCATGCACCCAGAGGAGGAAGGGTGCAGCCATGCATGCCTAATTCAACATGGGATGCTGTCTCTGAAGCCCATAAACACATCCATGCATCGCCAACTGTCCCTCCTTGTCCGGCCTTCACGCTGTGTGGGGAGGTTCTGAGGGTGCTGCCTGGGGAAGCGAGCATAGAAGCCAGACTTCTGTGTTTACAAGTGACAGAAGAGCGGTAACAGTGAATATGGCCAACCCGGGGCCTATATAAAAGGTAGGGGCCTGGAGCTGCAGCTCCAATAGCCCCTACATTAATCTGGCCCTGAGGAGGAGGACGAGGTAGCCAACACTGCTTCTTTTCAAAAATTTTAAATGAGGGTACACCCCAAAAGAGTGAGAAAGAGCAAAAATGGAACAATGGGTGGGTAAGGTCGGTATCCATTGCTATTCTGCATAAGGTACGGAAAAGTCCCGTGGGATCCATGCCTGGTTCATTTTAATGAACGTGAGCTTGTCCACATTGTCTCTGGACAGGCGGCTGCGCTTGTCTGTTATAACGCCCCCAGCCGTGCTAAATACCCGTTCAGATAATACACTGGCTGCAGGGCACGCCAGCACCTCCAAGGCGTAAAGGGCAAGCTCAGGCCATGTGCCCAATTTGGAGACCCAGAAGTTGAAGGGGGCAGACCCGTCATTCACTACATGTAGGCGTGTGCACACATACTGCTCCACCATGTTGGTAAAATGCTGCCTCCTGCTAAGACGTTCCATCTGAGCTGCTGGTGCTGCTGTTTGTTGTGGCGTGCTGACAAAGCTTTTCCACATTTCGGCCATGCTAACCCTGCCTTCTGAGGTGCTGGCGGTGCCCTGGTTGCGTTGGCGACCTCCTCCTCCTCCTCCTCTGCCTTGTGCTTCCACTGTGGCCCCGCTGTCAGATGGGAATGCCAGCAGCATGGCGTCTACCAGCGTGCGCTTGTACTCGCGCATCTTGCGATCGCGCTCCAGTGAGTGAATTAAGGACGGTACGTTGTCCTTGTAACGGGGATCCAGCAGCGTGGCCACCCAGTAATCAGCACAAGTTAGAATGTGGGCAACTCGGCGGTCGTTGTGGAGACACTGCAGCATGTAATCGCTCATGTGTGCCAGGCTGCCCAGAGGCGACGAAAGGCTGTCCTCTGTGGGAGGTGTATCGTCCGTGTCCTCTGTATCCCCCCAGCCACGCACCAGTGATGGCCATGAGCTGGCCTGGGTGCCACCCTGCTGCGAACATGGTTCCATCTCCTCCTCCAGCTCCTCCTCCTCCTCATCCTCCTCATCCTCCAGAACTGTGCCCCTGCTGGACAATTGCGTCCCTGGCGTTTGCGTGTGCAGGAACCCACCCTCGGAGCCCCTTGCGAATGACTGCCCTGAAAGCCTTGGAAATGTTACCTCTTCATCCTCCTCCTCCTCCTCATCCTGTGCCACATCCTCTTCCATCATCGCCCGAATTGTTTTTTCAAGGAGGCATAGAAGTGGGATAGTTAAGCTGAGAACGGCGTCATTGCCACTGGCCATGTTGGTGGAGTACTCAAAACAGCGCAACAAGGCACACAGGTCTCGCATGGAGGCCCAGTTATTGGTGGTGAAGTGGTGCTGTTCCGCAGAGCGACTCACGCGTGCGTGCTGCAGCTGAAACTCCACTATGGCCTGCTGCTGCTCGCACAGTCTTTCCAGCATGTGCAAGGTGGAGTTCCACCTTGTGGGCACGTCACATATGAGGCGGTGAGCGGGAAGGCCGAAGTTACGCTGCAGCGCTGCCAGGCGAGCAGCAGCAGGGTGAGAACGCCGAAAGTGCGCACAAACGGCCCGCACTTTCTGCAGCAGCTCTGACATATCGGGGTAGTTTTTAAGGAACCTCTGCACCACCAAATTCAGCACATGCGCCAGGCAAGGGATGTGCGTCAAACCGGCTAGGCCCAGAGCTGCTATGAGATTTCGCCCGTTATCACACACCACCAGGCCGGGCTTGAGGCTCGCTGGCAGCAACCACTCATTTGTCTGCTGTTCCATGCTCCTCCACAACTCCTGCGCGGTGTGTGGTTTGTCCCCCAAACAGGCAAGTTGTAAAACTGCCTGCTGTCGTTTACCCCTGGCCGTGCTGAAGTTGGTGGTGAAGGTGTTACGCTGTCCGGATGAGGAGGCGGTAGAGGATGAGGAAGCGGAGTAGGAGGAGTTACGAACAGGAGGCAAACTGAAGCGCCCTGCAATCCTCGGTGGTGGAAGGACATGCGCCAAATTGCTATCCGCCTCAGGCCCATCCGCCACTGCATTTACCCAGTGTGCCGTTAGGGAGATATAACGCCCCTGACCGTGCTTACTGGTCCACGTATCCGTAGTTAGGTGGACCTTGGCACAGATGGCGTTGCGCAGTGCACACCTGATATTTTCCCCCACTTGGTTGTGCAGGGAAGGGATGGCTTGCCTGGAAAAGTAGTGGCGGCTGGGCACGACGTACTGTGGGACAGCCACCGACATAAGGTTTTTAAAACTGTGCGTCTCCACCAGACGGAATGACAGCATTTCAAAGGCCAATAATTTTGAAATGCTGGCATTCAGGGCCAGGGATCGCGGGTGGGTAGGGGGGTACTTCCTCTTCCTCTCAAGTGTTTGGGAGATGGAAAGCTGAACGCTTCCACGGGACATTGTGGAGATGGTTGTTGGTGACCCAGGTGGTGGTGTTGCTGACAGATCGTCTGTTTGCGGGGTGGCAGGTGCCGGTATCACTACAGATGTGGCTGGAGCGGCCGAGACTGCAGCAGAAGAGGAAGCAGGATGAGCCAGAGACGTTTCTTGGTTTTGAAGGTGTGTACTCCACTGCAGCTCGTGCTTTGCACTTAGATGCCTGATCATGCAGGTTGTGCTCAGGTTGAGAAGGTTCATGCCTCGCTTCAAGCTCTGATTGCACAGGGTGCAAACCACTCGTGTCCTGTCATCAGCACATTTTCTAAAGAACTTCCACGCTAGAGAACTCCTTTGAGCTGACTTTGGTGCGCTCGTTCCCTTGCTGCGTTGGGCAGTAGCGGGCGTAGTGTCTAGGGCACGGCCGCTCCGCTTCTGCACCCTGCTCCCTCTTCTGCTGTGCTGGTGGCTCTGTGCGACCACCGCCTCTTCCTCCAAACTACTCAGGTCACCTGCATGACGTTCATTCCATGTGGGGTCGAGGACCTCATCGTCCTCCACATCATCTTCCACCCAGTCTTCACCCCTGCCCTCCTTGTCGGTCTCCACAATGCTGAACGCCGCAGCAGTTGGCACCTGCGTTTCGTCATCATCGGAGACGTGCTGCGATGATCCTTGCATGTACTCATCTTGAGAAATAAGTGGTTGGGCATCGCTGCACTCAATCTCTTCCACTTCTGGGGCAGGGCTAGGTGGATGGCCCTGGGAAACCCTGCTGACAGAGTCCTCAAAAAGAATAAGAGACTGCTGTATGGCTTGGGGCTCAGACTGCTGGCCTGATTTGCAAGGGGGTGAGGTGAAAGACGGTTGGACATTGGCTGCAGGTGCCAACTCTGACCTTTCTGCAGTAGACTGGGTGGGAGACAATGTGAAGGAACTGGAGGCACTGTCAGCAGCAAACCAATCTACTATCGCCTCAACTTGTTCTGGCCTCATCACTTCTAGGGGCGTTTGATGCCCTACCAAATACTGATGCAGGTTCTGTCGCCTACTCACACTTGAGGAAGGTGTTTCACTTGTGCGTGTAGCTGGCACAGATCGACCATGTCCTCTCCTTGCAACAGGAGCTCTACCAGCAGCACCACGACCCAGGCCACGGCCCTTATTTGACGGTCTCCTCATATTTCTGTAATTTAAGATCTTGCCCTAGAAAGGTTTTTATTGAATAGCGGAATAGAAAATATGATCCAAAAAAAGTGTATGTATATCACACGTACACAACCACACTAGGCCCCAATTACTATTGTTTGTACCCCTAAAAGGCTAGATGAGGAGTAGGGGGAGTATGGAACAGGCAGCACCCTCAAACCTTCAGAAGTATGAGATGAACCCCAACAACTTGGAAAGGTGGATCTCTCTCACACGTACCGACACAGACTATCCCGCAATTCAATTGATCCTCAAAGGTTTTTATTGAATAGCGGAATAGGAAATATGATCAAAAAAAGTGTATGTATCTCGCACGTACACAACCACACTAGGCCCCAATTACTATTGTTTGTACCCCTAAAAGGCTAGATGAGGAGTAGGGGGAGTATGGAACAGGCAGCACCCTCAAACCTTCAGAAGTATGAGATGAACCCCAACAACTTGGAAAGGTGGATCTCTCTCACACGTACCGACACAGACTATCCCGCAATTCAATTGATCCTCAAAGGTTTTTATTGAATAGCGGAATAGGAAATATGATCAAAAAAAGTGTATGTATCTCGCACGTACACAACCACACTAGGCCCCAATTACTATTGTTTGTACCCCTAAAAGGCTAGATGAGGAGTAGGGGGGGTATGGAACAGGCAGCACCCTCAAACCTTCAGAAGTATGAGATGAACCCCAACAACTTGGAAAGGTGGATCTCTCTCACACGTACCGACACAGACTATCCCGCAATTCAATTGATCCTCAAAGGTTTTTATTGAATAGCGGAATAGGAAATATGATCAAAAAAAGTGTATGTATCTCGCACGTACACAACCACACTAGGCCCCAATTACTATTGTTTGTACCCCTAAAAGGCTAGATGAGGAGTAGGGGGGGTATGGAACAGGCAGCACCCTCAAACCTTCAGAAGTATGAGATGAACCCCAACAACTTGGAAAGGTGGATCTCTCTCACACGTACCAACACAGACTATCCCCCAATTTAACTGATCCCCAGAGGTTTTTGATTAAATAGCGGAATAGAAAATATGATCCCAAAAAAGTGTATGTATATCACACGTACACAACCACACTAGGCCCCAATTACTATTGTTTGTACCCCTAAAAGGCTAGGAGTAGGGGGAGTATGGAACAGGCAGCACCCTCAAACCTTCAGAAGTATGAGATGAACCCCAACAACTTGGAAAGGTGGATCTCTCTCACACGTACCAACACAGACTATCCCCCAATTTAACTGATCCCCAAAGGTTTTTGATTAAATAGCGGAATAGAAAATATGATCCCAAAAAAGTGTATGTATATCACACGTACACAACCACACTAGGCCCCAATTACTATTGTTTGTACCCCTAAAAGGCTAGGAGTAGGGGGAGTATGGAACAGGCAGCACCCTCAAACCTTCAGAAGTATGAGATGAACCCCAACAACTTGGAAAGGTGGATCTCTCTCACACGTACCAACACAGACTATCCCCCAATTTAACTGATCCCCAAAGGTTTTTGATTAAATAGCGGAATAGAAAATATGATCCCAAAAAAGTGTATGTATATCACACGTACACAACCACACTAGGCCCCAATTACTATTGTTTGTACCCCTAAAAGGCTAGATGAGGAGTAGGGGGGGTATGGAACAGGCAGCACCCTCAAACCTTCAGAAGTATGAGATGAACCCCAACAACTTGGAAAGGTGGATCTCTCTCACACGTACCAACACAGACTATCCCCCAATTTAACTGATCCCCAGAGGTTTTTGATTAAATAGCGGAATAGAAAATATGATCCCAAAAAAGTGTATGTATATCACACGTACACAACCACACTAGGCCCCAATTACTATTGTTTGTACCCCTAAAAGGCTAGGAGTAGGGGGAGTATGGAACAGGCAGCACCCTCAAACCTTCAGAAGTATGAGATGAACCCCAACAACTTGGAAAGGTGGATCTCTCTCACACGTACCAACACAGACTATCCCCCAATTTAACTGATCCCCAAAGGTTTTTGATTAAATAGCGGAATAGAAAATATGATCCCAAAAAAGTGTATGTATATCACACGTACACAACCACACTAGGCCCCAATTACTATTGTTTGTACCCCTAAAAGGCTAGGAGTAGGGGGAGTATGGAACAGGCAGCACCCTCAAACCTTCAGAAGTATGAGATGAACCCCAACAACTTGGAAAGGTGGATCTCTCTCACACGTACCAACACAGACTATCCCCCAATTTAACTGATCCCCAAAGGTTTTTGATTAAATAGCGGAATAGAAAATATGATCCCAAAAAAGTGTATGTATATCACACGTACACAACCACACTAGGCCCCAATTACTATTGTTTGTACCCCTAAAAGGCTAGGAGTAGGGGGAGTATGGAACAGGCAGCACCCTCAAACCTTCAGAAGTATGAGATGAACCCCAACAACTTGGAAAGGTGGATCTCTCTCACACGTACCAACACAGACTATCCCCCAATTTAACTGATCCCCAGAGGTTTTTGATTAAATAGCGGAATAGAAAATATGATCCCAAAAAAGTGTATGTATATCACACGTACACAACCACACTAGGCCCCAATTACTATTGTTTGTACCCCTAAAAGGCTAGGAGTAGGGGGAGTATGGAACAGGCAGCACCCTCAAACCTTCAGAAGTATGAGATGAACCCCAACAACTTGGAAAGGTGGATCTCTCTCACACGTACCAACACAGACTATCCCCCAATTTAACTGATCCCCAAAGGTTTTTGATTAAATAGCGGAATAGAAAATATGATCCCAAAAAAGTGTATGTATATCACACGTACACAACCACACTAGGCCCCAATTACTATTGTTTGTACCCCCAAAAGGCTAGGAGTAGGGGGAGTATGGAACAGGCAGCACCCTCAAACCTTCAGAAGTATGAGATGAACCCCAACAACTTGGAAAGGTGGATCTCTCTCACACGTACCAACACAGACTATCCCCCAATTTAACAGATCCCCAGAGGTTTTTGATTAAATAGCGGAATAGAAAATATGATCCCAAAAAAGTGTATGTATATCACACGTACACAACCACACTAGGCCCCAATTACTATTGTTTGTACCCCTAAAAGGCTAGGAGTAGGGGGAGTATGGAACAGGCAGCACCCTCAAACCTTCAGAAGTATGAGATGAACCCCAACAACTTGGAAAGGTGGATCTCTCTCACACGTACCAACACAGACTATCCCCCAATTTAACTGATCCCCAAAGGTTTTTGATTAAATAGCGGAATAGAAAATATGATCC
The DNA here is from genome assembly GCF_965119305.1 of Pelophylax lessonae. Taxonomy (NCBI): domain Eukaryota; kingdom Metazoa; phylum Chordata; class Amphibia; order Anura; family Ranidae; genus Pelophylax; species Pelophylax lessonae. Next base: position 87,163,340 of record NC_138777.1, on the reverse strand, counting down.
CAAAAAAGTGTATGTATATCACACGTACACAACCACACTAGGCCCCAATTACTATTGTTTGTACCCCTAAAAGGCTAGGAGTAGGGGGAGTATGGAACAGGCAGCACCCTCAAACCTTCAGAAGTATGAGATGAACCCCAACAACTTGGAAAGGTGGATCTCTCTCACACGTACCAACACAGACTATCCCCCAATTTAACTGATCCCCAAAGGTTTTTGATTAAATAGCGGAATAGAAAATATGATCCCAAAAAAGTGTATGTATATCACACGTACACAACCACACTAGGCCCCAATTACTATTGTTTGTACCCCTAAAAGGCTAGGAGTAGGGGGAGTATGGAACAGGCAGCACCCTCAAACCTTCAGAAGTATGAGATGAACCCCAACAACTTGGAAAGGTGGATCTCTCTCACACGTACCAACACAGACTATCCCCCAATTTAACTGATCCCCAAAGGTTTTTGATTAAATAGCGGAATAGAAAATATGATCCCAAAAAAGTGTATGTATATCACACGTACACAACCACACTAGGCCCCAATTACTATTGTTTGTACCCCTAAAAGGCTAGATGAGGAGTAGGGGGAGTATGGAACAGGCAGCACCCTCAAACCTTCAGAAGTATGAGATTGTGTTCACTGTACCCCACAAAGATTGAGTTCACTGCACCCCACAATGATTGTGTTCACTGCACCCCACAAAGATTGTGTTCACTGCACCTCACAAAGATTGTGTTCACTGTACCCCCCAAAGATTGTGTTCACTGCACCCCACAAAGATTCTGTTCACTGTACCCCACAAAGATTGTGTTCACTGCACCCCAAAAAGATTGTGTTCACTGCACCCCAAAAAGGATGTTGTTCACTGCACCCCAAAAAGGATGTTGTTCACTCCACCCCAAAAAGATTGTGTTCACTGCACCCCACAAAGATTGTGTTCACTGCACCCCAAAAAGATTGTGTTCACTGCACCCCAAAAATGATTTTGTTCACTGCACCCCAAAAAGGATTTTGTTCACTGCACCCCAAAAAGGATGTTGTTCACTCCACCCCAAAAAGATTGTGTTCACTGCACCCCAAAAAGATTGTGTTCACTGCACCCCACAAAGGATTTTGTTCACTGCACCCCAAAAAGATTGTGTTCACTGCACCCCAAAAAGGATGTTGTTCACTGCACCCCAAAAAGGATTTTGTTCACTGCACCCCAAAAAGATTGTGTTCACTGCACCCCACAAAGGATTTTGTTCACTGCACCCCACAAAGATTGTGTTCACTGCACACCAAAAAGGATTGTGTTCACTGCACCCCAAAAAGATTTTGTTCACTGCACCCCAAAAAGATTGTGTTCACTGCAGCCCAAAAAGATTGTGTTCACTGCAGCCCAAAAAGATTGTGTTCACTGCAGCCCAAAAAGATTGTGTTCACTGCAGCCCAAAAAGATTGTGTTCACTGCAGCTCACACACAGAAAAATGGATGTGGATCACTGACACCTGCCTATCTCCAATCCCACACCACACAGCAATATCGATTGTAGTTTGTAGAACACAGTTTCCCTAAAATTCAGCAGACTCTGTCCCTAACAGGATTGAGAAGAGATCGTAGATCAGGATTGAGTGCAGACCCCACCCCCCACACAGCAATATCGATTGTAGTTTGTAGAAGACACTGACCCTATAATTCAGCAGACTCTATCCCTAAAATGCCTACAACTCGCCCTGCCTAAACACTCCGACCTGTCCCTCAATTCTATCCGGACACAAATGGTTTTTTCCTGCCTATCTTTCCCTAATCAGCAGCCAGCACGTTGATGTGTGCTCTGTCCCTGAATCTAAGCAGCATAATGACGCCGCTGCGGCTGCCTCGAACTTATAAAGACTTGGTCACATGCTTCAGACGGCCAATCACAGCTACTGAGACATTTGCAGGCATGGCTGGGATGGCTTAAGGCACACCAGTTAAACGATTGTTGATTGGCTGTTGAAAGCCCGCCATGAAAAGAGCGCCAAAGCATGCAAAACCCGGAAATAAAACGACCGAACACGGATTTTTACCCGAACATACAGTAAAGTGTCCGTGTCCGTGTTCGGGTACAAAAAATCCAATTATTCGGTACGAACACGAATAATACAGTCCGTGTTCGCTCAACACTAATAAAAACCTTTCTAGGGCAAGATCATAAATTACAGAAATATGAGGAGACTGTCAAATAGGGTCCGTGTCCTGGGTCGTGGTGCTGCTGGTAGAGCCCCTGTTGCAAGGAGAGGACGTGGTCGATCTGTGCCAGCTACACGCACAAGTGAAACACCTTCCTCAAGTGTGAGTAGGCGACAGAACCTGCAGCAGTATTTGGTAGGGCATCATGCGCCTCTACAAGTGTTGAGGCCAGAACAAGTAGAGGCGATAGTAGATTGGTTTGCTGCTGACAGTGCCTCCAGTTCCTTCACATTGTCTCCCACCCAGTCTACTGCAGAAAGGTCAGAGTTGGCACCTGCAGCCGATGTCCAACTGTCTTTCACCTCACCCCCTTGCAAATCAGGCAAGCAGTCTGAGCCCCAAGTCATGCAGCAGTCTCTTCTTTTTGATGACTCTGTCAGCAGGGTTTCCCAGGGCCATCCACCTAGCCCTGCCCCAGAAGTGGAAGAGATTGAGTGCAGCGATGCCCAACCACTTATTTCTCAAGATGAGTACATGGAAGGACCATCGCAGCACGTCTCCGATGATGACGAAACGCAGGTGCCAACTGCTGCGGCACTCAGAATTGTGGAGACCGACAAGGAAGGCAGGGGTGAAGACTGGGTGGAAGATGATGTGGAGGACGATGAGGTCCTCGACCCCACATGGAATGAAGGTCATGCAGGTGACCCGAGTAGTTTGGAGGAAGAGGCGGTGGTCGCACAGAGCCACCAGCACAGCAGAAGAGGGAGCAGGGTGCAGAAGCGGAGCGGCCGTGCCCTAGACACTACGCCTGCTACTGCCCAACGCAGCAAGGGACGGAGCGCACCAAAGCCAGCTCAAAGGAGTTCTCTAGCGTGGAAGTTCTTCAGAAAATGTGCTGATGACAGGACACGAGTGGTTTGCACCCTGTGCAATCAGAGCCTGAATCGAGGCATAAACCTTCTCAACCTGAGCACAACCTGCATGATCAGGCATCTAAGTGCAAAGCACGAGCTGCAGTGGAGTAGACACCTTCAAAACCAAGAAAGGTCTCTGGCTCCTCCTGCTTCCTCTTCTGCTGCAGTCTCGGCCTCTTCATCCACCTCTGTAGTGATACCGTCACCTGCCACCCCGCAAACAGACGATCTGTCAGCAACACCACCACCTGGGTCACCAACCATCTCCACAATGTCCCGTGGAAGCGTTCAGCTTTCCATCTCCTAAACACTTCAGAGGAAGAGGAAGTACCCCCCTACCCACCCGCGATCCCTGGCCCTGAATGCCAGAATTTCAAAATTCTTGGCCTTTGAAATGCTGTCATTCCGTCTGGTGGAGACGCACATTTTTAAAAGCCTTATGTCGGTGGCTGTCCCACAGTACGTCGTGCCCAGCCGCCACTATTTTTCCAGGCAAGCAATCCCTTCCCTGCACAAGCAAGTGGGGGAAAAAATCAGGTGTGCACTGCGCAACGCCATCTGTGGCAAGGTCCACCTAACTACCGATACGTGGACCAGTAAGCACGGTCAGGGGCGTTATATCTCCCTAACGGCACACTGGGTAAATGCAGTGGCGGATGGGCCTGAGGGGGATAGCAATTTGGCGCATGTCCTTCCACCACCGAGGATTGCAGGGCGCTTCAGTTTGCCTCCTGTTCCTAACTCCTCCTACTCCGCTTCCTCATCCTCTACCGCCTCCTCATCCGGTCAGCGTAACACCTTCACCACCAACTTTAGCACAGCCAGGGGTAAACGACAGCAGGCAGTTTTAAAACTTGCCTGTTTGGGGGAAAAACCATACACCGCGCAGGAATTGTGGAGGAGCATGGAACAGCAGACAAATGAGTGGTTTCTGCCAGCGAGCCTCAAGCCCGGCCTGGTGGTGTGCAATAACGGGCGAAATCTCATAGCAGCTCTGGGCCTAGCCGGTTTGACGCACATCCCTTGCCTGGCGCATGTGCTTAATTTGGTAGTGCAGAGGTTCCTTATAAATTACCCCAATATGTCAGAGCTGCTGCAGAAAGTGCGGGCCGTCTGTGCGCACTTTCGGCGTTTTCACCCTGCTGCTGCTCGCCTGTCAGCGCTGCAGCGTAACTTCGGCCTTCCCGCTCACCGCCTCATATGTGACGTGCCCACAAGGTGGAACTCCACCTTGCACATGCTGGAAAGACTGTGCGAGCAGCAGCAGGTCATAGTGGAGTTTCAGCTGCAGCACGCACGCGTGAGTCGCTCTGCGGAACAGCACCACTTCACCAATAACTGGGCCTCCATGCGAGACCTGTGTGCCTTGTTGCGCTGTTTTGAGTACTCCACCAACATGGCCAGTGCCGATGATGCCGTTGTCAGCTTAACTATCTAACTTCTATGCCTCCTTCAAAAAACGATTCGGGCGATGATGGAAGAGGATGTGGCACAGGATGAAGAGGAGGAGGATGAAGAGGTAACATTTCCAAGGCTTTCAGGGCAGTCATTCGCAAGTGGCTCCGAGGGTTGGTTCCTGCACACACAAACGCCAGGTACACAATTGTCCAGCAGGGGCACAGTTCTGAAGGATGAGGAGGATGAGGAGGAGGAGATGGAGGAGGAGATGGAACCATGTTCACAGCAGGGTGGCACCCAGGCCAGCTCATGGCCATCACTGGCTGGGGATACAGAGGACAGCCTTTCGTTGCCTCTGGGCAGCCTGTCCGGGTAAAGTTCGGAAAAAGTCCGGGACACGGACCCGGACTTTTTTTTCAAGTTCGGCCGAACCCGCCGAACACGGACATCCAGGTGTCCGCTGAACTCTAATCAAAAGTGTTCAAAGGGACAGTGTACCTCCTCTGTAACTTCAAACTGAAATCCTGTAGAATTTTTTAAAGCGTTGCCTACGGAGATTTTAAAGTACCAAAGTTTGTCGCCATTCCACGAGCGTGCGCAATTTTGAAGCATGACATTTTAGATATCAATTTACTTAGCGTAACATTATCTTTCACATTATAGAAACAAATTGGGCTAACTTTACAGTTTTCTTATTTTTTAATTAAAAAAAAATGTTTTTTTTTTTCAAAATTGTGTTTGTAAGACTGCTGCACAAATATGATGTGACATAAAGTATTTATGTATAAATAAATATAAATGTATAAATAATATATTATGTTTGGGGGTTCAAAGTAATTTTATAGCAAAAAATACTGATTCTAACGATTGTCAGAAATAGGCCTGGTCCTTAAGTGGTTAAAACACACACACACATATATATATATATATATATATATATATATATATATATATATATATATATATATATATATATACACCGTATCTCACAAAAGTGAGTACACCCCTCACATTTTTGTAAATATTTTATTATATCTTTAAATCTTTAAATGTGACAACACTGAAGAAATGAAACTGAGCTGCAGCACGGTGGCCAAGGCCAAACAGCGGTTTAACAGAACAGGTTCCACTCAGAGCAGGCCTCACCATGGTCGACCAAAGAAGTTGAGTGCACGTGCTCAGCATCAAATCCAGAGGTTTTCTTTGGGAAAAAGACATATGAGTGCTGCCAGCATTGCTGCAGAGGCCGCAGGGGTGGGGGATCAGCCTGTCAGTGCTCAGACCATACACCACACACTGCATCAAATTGGTCAGCATGGTTGTCGGCCCAGAATGAAGCCTCTTCTAAAGATGATGCACAAGAAAGCCCGTAAACAGTTTGCTGAAGACAAGCAGACTAAGGACATGGATTACTGGAACCATGTACTTTGGTCTGACGAGACCAAGATAAACGTATTGGTTCAGATTGTGTCAAGCGTGTGTGGCGGCAACCAGGTGAGGAGTACAAAGACAAGTGTGTCTTGCTTACAGTCAAGCATGGTGGTGGGAGTGTCATGGTCTGGGGCTACATGAGTGCTGCCGGCACTGGGGAGCTATAGTCCATTGAGAGAACCATGAATGCCAACATGTACTGTGACATACTGAAGCAGAGCATGATCCCTTCCCTTCAGAGACTGGGCCGCAGGGCAGTATTCCAACATGATAACGACCCCAAACACACCTCCAAGCCAACCACTGCCTTGCTGGAGGCACCTCGCCTACAGGCTGGTGCTTCATTTAAAGTCCCACCGTGCGATTTTCGTGCGTTTTTGGTGGATGCAGTCTAATTTGACCCCAGTTTTTTCATATACAGGGATGGAGACCATAGCATGACCTGCTTGTCTCATGTAAAGTCCCAAATACTTTATGAAATTAGGGATGGAGGCACTGAGCTATACAGGCAAACTGCCTCATATAAAGTCCCAATCTATGTTTTACACTGCATCCGCCAAGGGATTGGAGGTGTATGCTTCTCAGCTGGTCGTTTTCAGTTTGTACCATCTTAAGAACATTGCTATTAGAGCATTGAGATACCATACCAGTCGTGGACGGAAGTGGGTGGGGGAAGTTTGGGCTGCTCCCTCCCACCTGCTTCCTATCCACCCATTAGCAACCATGTGCTCCCAGAGTGGAGACACTTACATTTAAAAGTGTTAGGGACTGCAGATATAACAGGGTGCTGTGTCGTGGCTCTGCAGCTTACATATGCGTTTGCAAATGCGTGTCAACCAAACCCCTGTTCTTTATGTATATTGAGACAGGTCTACTTGGTTGGTGGCAGACTGGAGGGTGAGTACATCAGACTGGGGGCTGGCTGGCTTCCATGCACCTCTTTTAATCCTTTTCAATTCGTTTTTTCCGATACAGGGATGGAGACGCTGGGCATACCTGCCGGTGTCTCATTTAAAGTCCCACATAGCCTACATTGTGTATGTATATATATATATATATATATATATATATATATATATACATGCACAGTTGTGCTCATAAGTTTACATACCCTTGCAGAATTTGCTTGTCAAGTCTTTGACGAAGTCAAGTAAATGACGCAACGCGTATAGGGGACGGAGCCTGCTGTCGGATGTCTCCCCGCTGAGTACTCGGTTAAGAGATCAAATCTTTGTATGAGAGCTTAGATGACTTGCATGGCCTGATGTCCCTTTCAATTTGAGTTTGTTACCTTGTATCATTTTCCCTAATAAATTCTGTTACACGGAAAGCACTAGATCTATCCAATTTTTGTCTTTCACTGGAGACACAGTTAAGAGGATACAAGACTGGAGATGGAAGGATCGCTTATTGCAAGAACACTGGTTAGTCTTCATCCATAGGGATGTATCCCTCTGTAGAAACAGCTATTTCTGACCCACTGGTAACACAGGAGTCAGAACATAAGGTGAGCAGCCATTCTTTATTGGTGAAGGACTGCACCTTAGAGGATTCTCTTGCAAGCACCGGCACCTTTCCATTTTGTGTTAATTTTTGTCAATTTCGCACAGTTTTTGCACAACTTTTTTTGCACAGGACTTCTATAATTATATATTTATTCATCTCGGACGGGTTATTTATAAAGAATGAGATTTGTATTCATTTATTTCACATAGATAGACGTATCATTTTAATATTTATGAATTTTGTATTTATTTAAGTGGCGCTGCACAGTTTCTTGGAATAGTTTTATATTTGGTATGCAGTGAAAACATGCAAAGTGATAGCAGCCGCTTTAACAATTGCACCTTATAATAGCACTACATTCACATTGTGTAGAGCACTCAATTTATTTTGGTTGGTTATCCACTGTTTGTGCTGATTTTTATTGTCTCATTTACAACTATATATATATATATATATATATATATATATATATATATATAGTATATATATATATTTTTTTTACATTATCTTATAGGTGTAAACAATTTACAAACATTTGATTTACAAAATATATAAAAATGATGACAAAATTCATATCAAGCATCTCACTTTACAATTAAAAAAAAAATTAAAAAAAAAAAAAGACAATTGTAACCAACTACAATATAAATATAGAAAACAATGGATCTCACGTAAATTTTCATAAAATGATGATTCTTTTTCACTAATATTATAAATAATAAAAAGACATTGGGAATAAAATAAACCAACAAACATGATCCTTTTTTATAACATTTTTGACAGTTTAACAATAAAAGATGTACTAAATTCTAATTTGCAGGTCCTTGTTGGGAGAAAATTTTTAACCTGATGCTGGATCCCACTTTAGATACCTCCTTGGGGCAAAATCTTTCTCCTTCTGGCCCTTGAAACATTTTAAAAAACTCCTCCAGAACATACATCTGGTCAAATGTTAGAGGTTTATGCATGCTGGAAGTAAAGACTATAGTTAATTTTCCAAAACATATAATACATATACCCATATGTATCTCACTTTCATTGATCAATATTTCCTGCAACATGCTAGCTCCAGCTCGACAGAATCTATGTATAACCATTCTCTAGTGATGTTGACACTTTTCTTTGTAGAGAAAGGTCCTGGAGGGTGAATGAAAACCTGCAGAAAGATCAGTCCGTCCTGGAAGCGGTTACTCAATCACTGAAATTATTTTTTGAAACCAATACCCCCGAGGAGGTATCAGCACAGGCAATGTGGGGGGGGGGGGGACATAAAGCAGTAATTCAGGGAGAATTCAGTGCCCACAGTTTCAGAATTAAAAAAGAGAATTCAAAGGAGTTGTCAACATCTCAGAGTTACTGTATCTCTCTGGCGTTATTACTCTGGCGGCTTTACGAGTCACTATAACAAGCTACTGATATGCTCCTATATTACGCTCACCAGTTCTATGTACATGGAAATCAATGTGCCTGTTTATTTGCTAAGGTGTTGAGAAAACATTGAGCATCATACCATATCCATAAACTATTGCTGCGGGACAAATCTGTGCTAGACACTTCTACCACTGCCTGAGAGTTTCAGAAATGTTATGCTTCCTTATATGATCTTCCAGCTTCTATCTCCTCTCTGACTGACACCCACCAAAGGGTTCGCATAAGGGCCTATATACAAAAGATGCCTCTTCCACGACTCTCTGAACAAATTTTAAGTGAATTGGAGCACCCTGTTGCTGAATTAGAACTTAATACAGACATTTCCAGCCTTTCCTTAGGTAAAAGCCTTGAACCTGACAGTTTTACCAACCAATATTATAAAAAAAATTGTCTCATGTTGGTAAAACCAATGTGTCAATATTTTAATGCTATCACTGACTCAAACCCTTTACCTAAAGAGGCTTTATATTAGCTTATTTAACAGTATTGTCCAAAACAGAGAAAGATCCTTCTCTCTCTATTGAAATTATGGGCCCATATCTTTATTAAGTATGGACACTAAAATCTTTTCTAAACTTTTGGCCATGAGACTGCAAGACCCTGTAGCATTGTCAATTTGGCTTCATGGTGGGTCAGGAAGCACGTGCCAATACCATTACAGCCCTTAATGTTCGGCATTGGGCGAAGCATGGTTCAGAGAAAGCTCCCTACCTGATATTGTCAACTGATACCAAAAAGTCCTTTGACAGGGTGAACTGGTTGTATATGGAAGAAATGCTGCTAATGTTGGGCCAGGGGAAACTATGCTGGGTTGGATCTTAGTCCTATACCACCGGCCTGAGGCACGGGTGAAAGTTAATTGCACGTTGCCTGGGCCCATTTCTATTAGAAACATACCCCAACAAGGGTGTTCGCTGTTCCCCTTGTTTTTCACACTAGTCTTGGAACACTTCCTAAAGAAAGTCAGAAGCAACAAATTATACGCTTACGTGGACGATGTCCTATTCTGTATTTCCCAGCTCTAATGTCCAAGATTCATAGATTTGGACAATAGTCCAATTTTAGGGTCAATTATAAAAGTCTGAAATTTTACCAATTAACATCCCTCCATCTTCCCTCCTTTACCTAAAAGTCACTAAAAGTGACCCCTAAAATACATGTAATTTCAGATCTCTCGCTGTTTAAATCTTTGTGCATTAAAATCCAGGACATTAGACATCTTTCCCACATGTATAAACTCTTAAGTAAAGCGCTACTTAGCCCAGGACCTTGCATTCACTATATCTGGTTTCCTGCAGTACACAGAACATGGAAATGAAATTATTTTAGTAAATATAAACTGCTAAATATCTTTTCTCATCAGCAGTGAATAACAGTCTTTTGACTTCTATCAGGGTCTGGTTAAAGCGTGTAGGAGGAATTTTCATTCTACTCTGACTGTCCTATGAGGCTGCATGACTCCCGACCCTCTGTCTAGACAGTGCTGATTGGCCCTGTGCCGATCACATGCACCCTCCCAAGAATAAAAAAAAACTCTCTAGCAATACACACCAAACTGAGCATATTTTGGAAAAGGGGGGAATGTGGGACTTTAAATGAGTTTTGCAACCAGGCATATCTGTTTCCAAATGAGCATCATATAGAGCCCCTACACAAGGAGGGGAACCCATCAAGAGCTGACATAAATGTACAGATTTGAAGAACCATATTTATTAATCACATATATAATTATTACAGAATGGGGATAATGCACTCATTTCATGTACAATAAAATCCATAAAATTAGGTTATATCTGACATCAATTTCTCTATAGATACAGGGTCTGGAAACATGAGATACTTGAAAACGGCTGAGTAAATATAGGCTCTACGCGTTTCGTGGACCTCCGTCCACTCATCAGGAGCTTGAAGAGAAACAGTATCTAAAATACATAAGAAATCTCAATTATACCAAAAATGTTGAGGAAAAAAGAAAAATAGGGGAAGGAGAGGAAAAAAGGGGGAATACATTTGTATGGAATGGGCACTACCTGAGATGGTGTCACATATCCAGAAGTATTCCAATTGGGAAAAATGAAAAACGAAGGTTTATCCGAGAAATGCCTGACCCGGGGCTGAGGCACGGACATCATCCAGCACGCGGGGGAGAAAGAGCAGTAACAAAGTGGAGAGCCGGTGGGTGGTTGATAATAGATGTATTGGAATCAAAGGAATCTACAAACATATATACTTAATTTGTTATATGTTCCTTCAAAATAAGGAAACTAATTGATCAAAAAACCACCACCAAATCTTATTGAGACATAGTGGAAACCAAAGAATGTGAGAAACATTGCCAGAAAAAGTGAACATACCAGATGAAGAAGGGTGCAGAGAGAGCAGTGAAACCAGACTGCATGTCTCCAAGTGGAAAGAAAAGTGAAAAAGTGGTGGAAAAGTAGCCAAACCACAAGAGGAAAAATAGAAAAAGGAAAGGGTGGGAGGACAAAGAAACACAAAAAGGTGCATGTCTGTCCCGTGGTGGAAGGGAATGCGAGAAAAGTGCATAATGAGAATAATGTGAGTTAAATCAGAACCAGAAGGATACATACCAACAAGTGTGACTCCACAATGGGAGGATAAAAGGAATTGGATGGCAATGTGAATGGAAATAACCCAGCTGCATGTCCCGATGGGCGAGGATGAGTCCATGCCAACGCCATAATGGCGTCTGGTCTATATAGGCGGAAGTCAAACCTCCCACAACCGGTCTGCTGACTGGATGTTGGTCGGAGAGGAACCGCCACAGACGCAGATGAGAAAAGCGTAACCATGGAAATATGACGTCAACGGGCGCCAACTCCATGGTGAGCAAATTATGGCGCCGATGGTTGTAGCACAGCCCGACCCCCAACCTGGATGCAGAGAGGCAGAGGCAGAGGCAGGTACAGGGGAGGAGCTGCTGACAACCATCGCAGCCCCGGAACCGGAAACCCGGACCAGTCCCTGTGATTCAGGTCCACTCTATAATATGGACAAAAAATAGAAGGAAGCTCAAATGGCTGAAAAACAATTCTAAAACGGGAAATATAAGGTATAATGTGAAACAAAATGGTAGGATTTTACATGCAGGATTAACCCCTTAGGTTCCACAGTGAGTATAACAAGCATGCTTTACTGCACATAAAAACGAATTTTGCTGTTGTGGGTTTCGTAACACTTTAAGTCATACTCCACAAAAACCTCATACTTTATTAGAGAGTAGGATTCAACATTGATTTCTTACCCCCTCAACTCCAAAAAATCATTAGACTCACAAATGTCTCATCCAAAAGCTCTAAGGTTCAATGTTAGATGTTTTTAGCCAGATGGTACAAAACTCCCTCCTGCCTGGCACAAATATGTTCAGGGGCGGATTTGAGGTGCTGGAGAGGCTGTTACCAAAAGGTCACATATGCGTTGGTCATTTCCTAAAATCAGAAGCTTTTGGGACTCAATCTCCCCTTGGATACAGAAGACTACCCTTAAACCAGTCAGAAGTACATCGCTACACTATCTCTTTTATGATACGTTCCCATCTTTTAAGTCTTATAAGAACGCTGTGACTCTGCACTTGCTTAACACAGCTAAAAGCCTGATTCCAAGATTTTGGAAACAAACCACTTGTCCACCGTCTTGAACTGGAAAAGGGAGGTAAATAATATAATGGATGCAGAACGCTAGGTTCACACTATGAAAACAAAAAAGACAAATTTAGGGTTATATGGGCAGGATGGATGTACTACTCCTGAGAGCGCAGATATTTGAAATGTAGGTACTGGGAGTATGAAAGCATTATACAGCATTACTACCTTTGTCTAAAGCTAAATCTGCTTATTGTGGCATAGTAGAGCACACCCACACTGCCTCTATAATATGTTCATTAGAATGAAATCCTATGACCATTTCCAATGGTTCCTGGAACATGGCATTCATTTCCCCCTTCTTTCTGTTTTGTTTTTATCTATTTTCTTTTATTTTTCTGAAACCTGTTTATATACTTCTGGTATTCCAGTTTGCATCCACCTTAAAGTGCCTTGCGAAAGTATTCGGCCCCCTTGAACTTTGCGACCTTTTGCCACATTTCAGGCTTCAAACATAAAGATATAAAACTGTAATTTTTTGTGAAGAATCAACAACAAGCAGGACACAATCATGAAGTGGAACGAAATTTATTGGATATTTCAAACTTTGTTAACAAATAAAAAACTGAAAAATTGGGCGTGCAAAATTATTCAGCTCCTTTACTTTCAGTGCAGCAAATTCTCTCCAGAAGTTCAGTGAGGATCTCTGAATGATCCAATGTTGACCTAAATGACTAATGATGATAAATAGAATCCACCTGTGTGTAATCCAGTCTCCGTATAAATGCACCTGCACTGTGATAGTCTCAGAGGTCCGTTTAAAGCACAGAGAGCATCATGAAGAACAAGGAACACACCAGGCAGGTCCCAGATACTGTTGTGGAGAAGTTTAAAGCCGGATTTGGATACAAAAAGATTTCCCATGCTTTAAACATCCAAAGGAGCACTGTGCAAGCAAAAATATTGAAATGGAAGGAGTATCAGACCACTGCAAATCTACGAAGTCCCTCTAAACTTTCAGCTCATACAAGGAGAAGACTGATGCAGCCAAGAGGCCCATGATCACTCTGGATGAACTGTGGAGATCTAAAGCTGAGGTGGGAGACTCTGTCCATAGGACAAAAATCAGTCGTATACTGCACAAATCTGGCCTTTATGGAAGAGTGGCAAGAAGAAAGCCATTTCTTAAAGATATCCATAAAAAGTGTTGTTTAAAGTTTGCCACAAGCCACCTGGGAGACACACCAAACATGTGGAAAAAGGTGCTCTGGTCAGATGAAACCAAAATCGAACTTTTTGGCAACAATGCAAAACGTTATGTTTGGCGTAAAAGCAACAAAGCTCATCACCCTGAACACACCATCCCCACTGTCAAACATGGTGGTGGCAGCATCATGGTTTGGGCCTGCTTTTCTTCAGCAGGGACAGGGAAGATGGTTAAAATTGATGGGAAGGTGGATGGAGCCAAATACAGGAGCATTCTGGAAGAAAACCTGACGGAGTCTACAAAAGACCTGAGACTGGGACGGAGATTTGTCTTCCAACAAGACAATGATCCAAAACATAAAGCAAAATCTACAATGGAATAGTTCACAAATAAACATATCCAGGTGTTAGAATGGCCAAGTCAAAGTCCAGACCTGAATCCAATCGAGAATCTGTGGAAATAACTGAAAACTGCTGTTCACAAACGCTCTCCATCCAACCTCACTGAGCTCAAGCTGTTTTGCAAGGAGGAATTGGCAAAAATTTTAGTCTCTCGATGTGCAAAACTGATAGAGACATACCCCAAGCGACTTAAAGCTGTAATCGCAGCAAAAGGTGGCGCTACAAAGTATTAACTTAAGGGGGCTGAATAATTTTGCAGGCCCAGTTTTTCAGTTTTTTATTTGTTAAAAACGTTTGAAATATCCAATAAATTTCGTTCCACTTCATGATTGTGTCCCACTTGTTGTTGATTCTTCACAAAAAAATTACAGTTTTATATCTTTATGTTTGAAGCCTGAAATGTGGCAAAAGGTCGCAAAGTTCAAGGGGGCTGAATACTTTCGCAAGGCACTGTATTAATGTATTTAGGTTTTTGTTGAGGTTGCACTGCCTCAAATGTAGATAACAGCATAGAGCACTCAAAAGTTTGAAATGTGAAAGCTGCTCATAGTGACTCTTGTATATGTTTAACTGGATGGATCCCCCGACTTTGTCAGATACAGTGCTTAAGATGTACAGTGAATTACCTTTTTCATTTGTTGTTTGCCCAAACCTACTTAAAACCCCCAAAAAATTCAATATATAAAAAAAAACTTTAATCTGTAGAGTGGAACTGAAACACAGCACAGTGGCCAAAAAGAATCCCTATTTACAACTGTATCTGAAACCAGTGTATCTGCACAGAACAGTGCAGAGAAAGGATTAGGATCCTGTTTTCTTAATCACTTTCTCTGTCTCAAAACTGAGACATCAGGGGTCTATTTAGATCCCTGATATTTCACCCAAGACCCCACATCCCTAAAAAGGCTGTTAAAAATATGTAAACATTTTATATAATAAAAACATAAAAAATAAAAATAAGGACTAATTTACACAGGTACTCTGGCTGTGTTAATGAGAGGTTTGTTCATGGAGCTGGACCCATGTTCGGGGTCATACACCTGAACCCACAAACCAAATAAATAAAAAAATAAATTCATTAATTAATTAATTAACATAATAATAATCATATTTGAAAATATAGTGTTCTATCAGCTGCCAAGCAAAAAACATTAGCAAAGAGATATTCTGGCCTAGCAACAATACCTTCTTGAAAGTTAGCTATAGCTGTGACCACTTTTAGAACAAGAATAGCCTCTCCACCTTCCTGTTTCTACAGTATCTCACAAAAGTGAGTGCACCCCTCACATATTTGTAAATAATTTATTATACCTTTTCATGTGACAACACTGAAGAAATGACACTTTGCTACAATGTAAAGTAGTGAGTGTACAGCTTGTATAACAGTGTAAATCTGCTGTCCCCTCAAAATAACTCAACACACAGCCACTAATGTCTAAACTGCTGGCAACACAAGTGAGTACACCCTTAAGTAAAAATGCCCAAATTGAGTCCAATTAGCCATTTTCCATCCCCGGTGTCATGTGACTCTTTAGTGTTACAAGGTCTCAGGTTTGCATGGGGAGCAGGTGTGTTAAATATGGTGTTATCGCTCTCACTCTCTCATACTGGTCACTGGAGGTTCAACATGGCACCTCATGGTAAAGAACTCTCTGATGATCTGAAAAAAAGAATTGTTGCCCTACATAAAGATGGCCTAGGCTATAAGAAGATTGCCAAGACCCTGAAATTGAGCTGCAGCACGGTGGGCAAAACCATACAGCGGTTTAACAGAACAGGTTCCACTCAGAACAGGCCTTGCCATGGTCGACCAAAGCAGTTGAGTGCACATGCTCAGCGTCATATCCAGAGGTTTGTCTTTGGGAAATAGACGTATGAGTGCTGCCAGCATTGCTGCAGAGGTTGAAGGGGTGGGGGGTCAGCCTATCAGTGCTCAGACCATACGCCGCACACTGCATCAAATTGGTCTGCATGGCTGTTGTCCCAGAAGGAAGCCTCTTATAAAGATGATGCACAAGAAAGCCCGCAAACAGTTTGCTGAAGACAGGGATTACTGGAACCATGTCCTGTGGTCTGATGAGACCAAGAAAAACGTATTTGGTTCAGATGGTGTCAAGCGTGTGTGGCGGCAACCAGGTGAGGAGCGCAAAAATAAATGTGTCTTGCCTACAGTCAAGCATGGTGGTGGGATTGTCATGGTCTGGGGCTGCACGAGTACTACCGGCACTGGGGAGCTACAGCTCATTGAAGGAACCATGAATGCCAACATATACTGTGACATACTGGAGCAGAGCATTATCCCCTCCCTTCAGAGACTGGACTGCAGGGCAGTATTCCAATGTAATGACCCAAACACACATCCAAGATGACTACTGCCTTGCTAAATAAGTTGAAGGTAAAAGGTGATGTACTGGCCAAGCATGTCTCCAGACCTAAACCTTATTGAGCATCTGTGGAGCATCCTCAAATGGAAGTTGGAGGAGCGCAAGGTCTCTTACATCCACCAGCTCCGTGATGTCATCATGGAGGAGTGAAAGAGGACTCCAGTGGCAACCTATGAAGCTCTGGTGGACTATATGCCCAAGAGGGTTAAGGCAGTGCTGGAATAAAATTGTGGCCACACAAAATCTTGACACTTTGGGCCCTATTTGGACATTTGAACTTAGGGGTGTACTCACTTTTGTTGCCAGCGGTTTACACATTAATGGCTGTGTGTGTGTGTGTTGAGTTATTTTGAGGGGACAGCAAATTTACACTGTTATACAAGCTGTACACACACTACTTTAAATTGTAGCAAAGTGTCATTTCTTTAGTGTTGTCACATAAAAAGATATAATAAAATATTTACAAAAATGTGAGGGGTGTACTCACTTTTGTGAGATACTGTATGTATTTGCCATGTAAAATCTCCTTCTAAACCTGTATAGAAGCCAAGCTCTACTATAGATTGTGTGCATATCTCGTAGCTGAAAAGGAAGAGGCGGCAAAGCCCAGGTGACAAGGTTAATGGATGGCTATAGCTCATTCCACTGCAATATTTTTAGCTGCTACATGTGCGACTCTCAGAGTTCAGAGTGATAAACTCCAGCATTAATGCATAAAAAGCAGTAATCGGAGAGAAGGAGGCCATAGGTCAGCTTCTGTGCCTGCATGGCCCCAATCTGATTTTGTTTTATATCTGCCGACTGACGCCAAGCTCTGAATGTTTCTAATATCATGGAAAAATAAGACCAACTTCTTGGAAAAACAGCTCACCAGATGTTTGGATATGCTTTTTTTCTTTTTAGCTTCTCAAGAGAGCCCTGGCAGATTTTCTTAGTGAAATGAAATTCAAGTGTTACTGGGGATGATTGTGTAATTCATAAGCATCCATACCGGAGGTGAGATCTTTCCCATTCTTAACTGTGTGACAACTGGATAGAGTATTCAAACAAAGAACTGAGAGTGGCTGCAAATCATCAAGTCCTGAGTATGAAGACCTGCTTGTACATCTGTCACAATACTTTTACACTGCCAGTTCTAGGAAAACATCAATAAACTGGTTGACAAGGTTACAATGAAGCATTGCAATTCTGTTCAAAGGTTAAGTTCAGATTTAGAAAAAAAAGTGCTTTGTTTCAACACCTGGCCTCTACAACGAAAAAGTATGTACCTCAATGTTCCTCAAAGTAATCTGTGTTTACACTACCTAGTCTGCCCACAGTTACAGCAGTGTTTATTGGCTCCAGTGCTCCTAACAGAATCCTCGACATGTGCCAGTCTTGGTAGATTTCTGTGATACTTGGCTAATTCCCTTCATTCCCTATGTCTAGATTCTATCTCTGGATGACAGTATGCGCCTGAATGTAATGGAAGCCAGAAATGCTCGACATGGTAAACACTGACCTTGCCCTGGTAAGCTAGGCAGTGGGAACACGAGCGTTGTGTATTACACATTTAAAATCTGTTGCTGGTTACCACCACTTTGCATTGATTTTGATCTGGTCTGTAACAGGCACTGGCAACTCACAAAGCCTGCTAAACACCTCAAATCAAGTCAATGGAAAAGCACTGTAAATATGCCCATAATTTTTGATAGGTTCTTGCAGGGCACTATGAACAACCTCTGGAGGAATTAAATATCCGAGAAATCACTAGGAAATTGCAGATCAGATAATAGGGGCCTCACAACTGTCAATTCCTGTATGTCTGTTTTCAAGGCCCAAAGGAGCTGATTTACCAATGCAAACAGGCTGTTCACTTTGCAAGAGCATTTTCCCTTAGGATGGGTTCACACATTATCCGGCTGCGGTTTGCAGTTCAGAGTCTGGTGTGTTTATGTTCGCCGGTTTAGGTGTGATTCTGGTGCAAATTTTTACTCGAATTAGCACCTGAACCAGATCCAAAAAGCGCACAGGATCCGTTTCAAAACCGCACTGCAGCTGCCCTGCACACACGTGAACTGGCTCTATTGAAAGCTGGTCACATTCACATGTTATGTGAATTGGATGCAGTAAAAACGCATCCAATTTGCATATATTTGAACTGAGCCTTTATTTAGTGAATACAATGAAAATTCACTGTGCAAAGAATACCCAATCACAGGCAGGGAAAATTAATATAAAAAAAAAAAACAGTATTTTTGCTTGCAAATACACTCAGTCTGGAAAGTATTCACATTTTGTTCCACTTTTTCCACATTTTGTTATGTTACAGCTTTATTCCAAAATGGATTACATTCATTATTTTCCTCAAAATTCTACAAACAATACCCCATAAGGACAATGTGAAAGAAGTTTGTTTGAAACCTTTGCAAATTTATTAAAAATAAAAAAATCACAAGTGCATAAGCATTCACAGCCTTTGCCCAATACTTAGTTGTAGCACCTTTGGCACCAAATACAGCCTCAAGTCTTTTTGAGTATGATGCTACAAGCTTGGCACACTTATTTTTGGCCAGTTTCTCCCATTCTTCTTCGCAGGACCTCTGAAGCTCCATCAGGTTGGATGGGGAGTGTCGGTGCCCAGCCATTTTCAGATTTCTCCAGAGATATTCAATCGGGTTCAAGTGTGGGCTCTGGCTGGGATACTCAAGGGCATTCACAGAGTTGTCCTGTAGCTACTCCTTACCTTGGCTGTGCGCTTAGGGTCGTTGTCCTGTTAGAAGATTAACCTTCCCCCAGTCTGAGGTCCAGAGGGCTCTGGAGCAAGTTTTCATCAAGGATGTCTCTGTACATTGCTGCATTAATCTTTCCATCAATCCTGACTAGTCTCCCAGTTCCTGCCACTGAAAAACATCCCCAGAGCATGAGCCATGCTTCACTGTAGGGATGGTATTGACCAGGTGATGAGCAGTGCCTGGTTTCCTCCAAACATGACGCTTGCCATTCAATCTTTGTTTCATTAGACCAGAGAATTTTGTTTCTCATGGTCTAAGTGTCCTTCAGGTGCCCTTTGGCAAACTCCAGGCAGGCTGCCATGTGCCTTTTACTGAGGAGTGGCTTCAGTCTGGCCACTCTACCATACAGGCCTGATTGGTGGAGTGCTGCAGAGATGGTTGTTCTCCTCTCTCCGTAGAGAAACGCTGGAGCTCTGTCAGAAAGACCATTGGGTTCTTGGTCATCTCCCTGACTAAGGCCCTTCTATCCCAAACACTTAATTTGGCAAGGTGGCCCACTGTAGCAAGAGTTCTGGTGCTTCCATACCTCTCCTATTTCCGGGGATGGAGGCCACCATGCTTATTGGGACTTTCAATTCTGCAGAAATCTTTCTGTACCCTTCCCCCAGATCTGTGCCTCCATACAATCCTGTCTCAGAGGTCTACAGACAATTCCTTGGACTTCATGGCTTGGTTTTAGCTTTGAAAAGCCCTGCTAACTGTCGGATCTTATATAGGCAGGTGTGTGCCTTTACAAATCATGTCCAATCAACTGGGATTACAACAGGGGGACTCCAATCAAGTTGTAGAAACATCTTAAAGATGATCAGTGGAATCAGAATGCAACTGAGCTCAATTTTGAGTTTCATGGCAAACGCTGTGAATACTTATGTACAGTTGTGCTCATAGGTTTACATACCCTGGCAGAATTTATGATTTCCTGGCCATTTTTCAGAGAATATGAATGATAACACAAAAACTTTTCTTTTATTCATGGTTAGTGTTTAACTGAAGCAATGTATTATCAATCAACTGTGTTTACTCTTTTTAAATCATAATGACAATAGAAACTACCCAAATGACCCTGATCAAAAGTTTGCATACCCTGGTAATTGTGGCCTGATAACATGCTCACAAGTTGACACAAAGGGGTTTGAATGACTATTAAAGGTAACCATCCTCACCTGTGAACTGTTTGCTTGTAATTAGTGTGTGTGTATAAAACGTCATTAAGTTTCTGGACCCTGACAGACCCTTGCATCTTTCATCCAGTGCTGCACTGACGTTTAATGGGCAAAGCAAAAGAATTGTCAAAGAATCTGAGGAAAAAGGTAGTTGAACTGTATAATACAGGAAAGGGATGTAAAAAGATATAAAAGAGTCATTTGGAGTGATGAAATCAAAATTGAGATTTTTGGCCACAACCATAAATTATATATTTGGAGAGGAGTCAACAAGGCCTATGATGAAAGGTACACCATTCCTACTGTGAAACACGGAGGTGGATCGCTGATGTTTTGGGGATGTGTGAGCTACAAAGGTACAGGAAATTTGGTCAGAATTGATGGCAAGATGAATGCAGTATGTTATCAAAAAATACTGGAGGAAAATTTGCATTCATCAACCTGGAAACTGCGACTGGAACGTACTTGGACGTTCCAACATGGCAATGATCCTAAACACAAGGCCAAGTCGACCTGTCATTGGTTACAGCAGAATAAAGTGAAGGTTCTGGAGTGGCCATCTGTTTCTTGACCTCAATATCATTGAGCCACTCTGGGAGGATCTCAAACATGCAGTTCATGCAACATAGCCCAAGAATTTCCAAGAACTGGAGGCTTTTTGCCAAGAAGAATGGGCAGCTGTACCATCTGAGAAGATAAAGAGCCTCATCCACAAATACCACAAAAGACTTCAAGCTGTCATTGATGTTAAAGGGAGCAATACACAGTATTAAGAACTGGGGTATGTAAACTTTTGATCAGGGGCATTTGGGTAGTTTCTGTTGTCATTATTAAAAAGAGTAAACACAGTTGATTGATAATAAATGGCTTCAGCCAAACACTAACCATGAGTGAAAGAAAAGTTGTTGTGTTATTATTCATATTCTCTGAAAAATGGCCAAGAAATCATAAATTCTGCCAGGGTATGTAAACTTATGAGCACTACTGTGCATGGGCTTTTTTCATTTTTTATTTTTAATAAATTTGCAAACATTCCAAACAAACTTCTTTCATGTTGTCATTATGGGGGATTGTTTGTAGAATGTTGAGAAAAATAATAAATGTAGTCCATTTTGGAATAAGGCTGTAACATAACAAAATGTGGAAAAAGTGAAGCGCTGTGAATACTTTCCGGATTCACTGTAATTGGATAATCAGGACTTCACCTCATTCAAGCAAAAACTGGATTTTTTCTCTGAAGTTCATTGACAGGGGCAGCTCTATATTCTTCTTGACCATTGGGTTATGCAGCTCCCTACAGGAGTAGGACACTAGGCAAAAAAAATCTTTACCACGCCTATGGGGCAGTCCCTGCAGGCATACACCAACTCACTTTGCTATAGGATTCAGTTTTGTTGCAAGCAGTGTTTAGAAGAAAAACCCCATCCCACTCAGAAATAGAGGGGCGGGTGCTGCATCTGTCAATGAACTTCAGAGAAAAGGTTTTTATGGTAAGTCAAAAATCCAGTTTTCTCTATCGCTCATAGACAGACACAGCTCCATATTCTTCCTGACTATTGGGACATCCCAAAGCAGTATTTGCATGAGGGGTGGGAAAAAAAATGCAGGAAGGAACGTAATTCACCAAAGGCTAAACTTAGCCAACCAGTGAACATGGAGCTCAACCAGGAACAACTGGAGCATACACCCTCAAAGAGAAAATGTATCTTTTAAACAGCAGCCTGCAAAACCTTGTGGCCAAAAGAAGCATTCGAAGATGTCAACACATCTACTTTGCAGAATGTTGTGAATGTGTGCACAGACGACCAAGTTGCCGCCTTGCAAACTTGCATTAATGACGCCTGATGGCGAAAAGCCCAAGAGGCACTCAGCGCCCTAGTAGAATGCGCCTTCACAGGGAAGGGTGGAACCTGACCCTTCAGTGAATAGGCCTGTACCACCATCTGCCTGATCTATCTGGATATGGTCGCAGCAGATGCAGCCATTCCCTTGCAAGGTCCTTTCGTGAGGACGAAAAGAGAGTCTGATTTTCTGAAAGATTCAGTAGCTGCCAAGTAAACCCTAATTGCCCGAACCACATCCAAAGAATGCAAGGCAATTTCCTTTGGATGCCTGGGCTTAGGACAGAGTGAAGGCAGCACAATGTCTTCATTCAAATGGAAATCAGAAGCCTCCTTAGGAAGAAACGACTGATTAAGTCGAAGTACCACTTTATCTCTGTGGACCACCAAATAAGGTGAACGGCAGGATAATGCCAACCAATTCAGATACTCTGCGAGAAGAGGTAATAGCAACCTAAAAGGCTACCTTCTGCTACAGTTTAAGTAGAGGAATCTCCCTAATGTTCTCAAAGGGAGGTTTTTGAAGAATAGACAGTACCAAGTTAGGATCCCATGGAGGTTATGGGGATCTTATCGGAGAGCCATATGGCAAACCCCTTGAATAAAAGTGCGAATCAAGGCATGCATAGCTAAAGGGCATTGAAAAAACACAGCCAAAGCCAACACTTGGCCTTTAATAGTACCCAAGGCCAACCGCTATTCAACCCCTCTTTTGAGAAAGGTCAAAATCCTAGCCACCGAAAAAAAGGCAAGGATGCACCTTCAATAATTCACTTCATGAGATATACGATTTACACATACGATGATAGATCTTCCTGGAGGTAGATTTTCTAGCCTTCAACAGTGTAGGAATCACTGAGTCAGAAGGACCCCTGTCCTTCAATACCTGGGTTTCAACAGTCACGCCGTAAAAGCCAGCGACTGTAAAACAGGATGGAAGACCGGCCCTTGAGACAGCAGATCTTCCCTGAGAGGAAGTCTCCAAGGAGCATTGACAACCAACCTTACGAGATCTGCGTACCAAGACCCGGGAGGCCAGTCTGGGGCCACCAGAATGACCTGAATCCCTTCCACCTCTATCCTGTGCAGAAGCCTCGGCAGGAGTTTTAGCAGAGGGAATGCATAGATCAGCCAATACTGACGCCAAGGAGCCACCGATGCGTCTGTGGCGTCGGCCAAAGGATCCCGAGACCTGGCTATAAACCTCTGTACCTTCTTGTTGAGTTGAGAAGCTAACAGGTCGACGTCGGGTGTCCCCCACCGGACACACAGCCGGTGAAACACCTCCGGCTGCAGGGACCATTCTCCCCGATCCAACACCTGACGACTCAGGTAATCAGCCTGCCAATTCTCCACTACTGGGATATGCACGGCGGAAAGGGCTGGAACAAAATTTTCTGCCTATTTCAGGATCTCGGCCATCTCCCGGGCCGCCAAGACAGTCTTGGTGCCCCCTTGATGAATGACGTAAGCCACGGCCGTGGCATTGTCCGATTGAATCCGAACTGGACAACCCTGCAGACGATTTGTCCAGTGACTCAGGCAAGCTTTATCGCTCGGAGTTCCAGAATATTGATCGGTAATCTGGACTCATCCACAGTCCAGGACCCCTGGACACACAGCTTCCCAAGCACTCCTCCCCAGCCAGACAGGCTGGCATCCGTGGTTACCACGGTCCAATACAATGGGAGGAAGGACCTGCCCTGGTGTAGGGCCAACGAATGAAGCCACCACAGAAGAGCACTCCTTGTGCTGTGACTCAACCGAATCATACTGTCCAAAGGTTTTGGATCCACTTGACAAGAATTTCCCTTTGTAAGGGTCTTGTGTGGAACTGAGCAAAACGGAACCGCCTCGAAGGTAGACATCATCAGACCTAAGGCTCGCATGAACTTCCGCAGAGAGGACAGGTTACATACATAGTTACTGTACATAGTAGTTGAGGTTGAATAAAGACATCAGTCCATCCAGTTCAACCTGTACAGGTGTGTGTGTGTCAGTGGCCTGCTCATTTCCCATAACCCTGAATGTTGTGATCTGTGAGATGCACGTCCAAGAGTCTTTAAAAGTAGCCATATTCCCCTCAGCTACCACCAATTGTGGAAGAGAGTTCCACATTTTCACCGCCCTTACAGTGAAGAATCCCTTACGCAGCTTAAGGTTAAACCGCCTCTCGGTTCAGAGCCTTAAGGTCCAGGATTGCACGCACTTTGCCTTAGGAACAGTGAACAGAGAGGGAACCGACACAATCACCCCTTGTGACAGCAGATCTTATACTGCCTCTCTTAGATACCTCAACCTGAAGATAGGCGTAGGTTGGACGGGAAGGATTTGTCCGACGGACGAGACCTGAATTCGATCATTTAACCTGATCGGATCAGTTTGTGGACCCATTTGTCCTGAATCAAGGAGGTCCATGGTTCCAGAAAGAAGCAAAGACGTCCCCCCACCCCAGTTACGGGTGAGGGCGTCCCTTCATACAGACGGGGATGTGTCTGCAAATATAGATTGGCCTGCACTTGGCTTACCCGACCATGTCTTCTTGGAACCCCCAGAAGACCTAAATGGCTTAGATCCTTTCTCTTGTGTGCATGAGGCACAAAAGGGCCACCTGCGAGCTGTAAAATAAGGCCCCCATCTATTACTTGGTGACTTGCCCTTGGAGGATTGAGGAAGAAGAGTACTCTTCCCACCTGTAAGACCCTTGATCAGTTCATCCAATGAGGATCCAAACAAGCGGTCCCCTGTAAAGGAGAGCTCTGATAGAGCCTTTTTTTGAAGCCTGATCTGCAGACCAGCTTTTAAGTCACATCATGCGTCTAATAGCTACCCCCACCGCGGCTACAAGAGGGGCCAGATCTAGCGACATATCACATATACATATAAATAGTAGGGCTTGGACCATTTGGTCCGTCAGCTCTGTCAGGCCCGGAGGGAGCTGTTCTGTTTCTAGGTCACCTTTTAGTAACTTCGCCCAATCTGTTATGGTCTGGGACTCCAGAGTGATCACGAAGATTGATTTAAGTATTGAGCCCGTTATCACAAGTAAGTGGCGGGACAAAGACTCATTCCTTCTATCCACAGGGTCTTTAAAGACCGGGGACTCCTCCACAAGGACCACAGTAGATTTGTTCAGTCTGGAGACCAGATGGTCCACCTTAGGTGGAACGGTCCATTTTGCGGATACCGTGTCCGCGAATGGATAGCACCTCTTAAAACGCTTCAGCACCACTAACATGTGTTTGAGGCGCCCCCATTGGTCTGAGACAACTTTGTGAAAAATTTCCAGACAAGGGAAAACTTTGCCCGACTTCTGGGATTTGTGAGTGCCAAATGACACCTGCGTCCCTGACGCTGCATTTTTAGAGTTTCTGTACTGACACTATAAGTGCCTCCACCAGCGCGCTTTCCCGCGCGGCTGCAGACGAGGATATCACCCTCACTATTCAAGTGCGATGACGCAGAACCCTCAGGGTGACATGAGTCCGCAGCGGCTATATCTACCTCAGAATCTGAGGATACAGGAGAGGCAGGGGAAGGCATAGGGCGCTTTTTGCTAATGGTGTTTTTTAAAACAAAATCCATTTTTGACCCCGCCGTTAAGGCAGACAGGGGTTGCGACCCAGAGGTCCCCTTAACCACAAGTAGGGGATATGTAGGTGAAATTTGTTCCTGGGACTCCATATGAACCCTGGAATAGCGCAGTGTCACTTTAAGAAAACTGCGGAAAACAAACCCACACCGCTGCACCAGTGGTACTACAAGTTCCAGCCACTAGCACTGCAGATAGCAGGTTGAGAGAGAGAGACCTACAGGGACCCAAATAGACATACCACCATTTGATATAGAGGAGAACAGGATCATTCTGCTGGAAGAAAAAATGATCTTCACAGGAAGAGGAAGTACCTGGGTTATTCACTAGAGTAAAGGTCTTGCTGCTCCCTGCTGTCCAGTGTTCGCGGACTCCGGGAAATTAGCTGCCCAATACATTTCTATGGGGAAATCACAAAAACATGGCCGCCCATACATTACAATAGGAACTTCTGCAAAATGAGGCTGAGTGGTTCTACAGTAAAATGGCAGCCCCCACGGCATGCCATGCGGTCCGGGACCCCTAAGAGGTCCAAAAAGATTTTGGACCCCCACCAGAGTTAGCCCCCCCAGAGGATCCGCTATAGTGGCATCGGCGCATTCCCCCCCCCCGAGGACCCCCGTTGCTGACTGAGGTAGGGACCCCTATGATGGTGGGGAGGGAGGCCTTGGGGGGGCCTGGTACATACCGAGAGGCCAGGGGAAATGAGGGGTACCTGAGGGTCCGACTTTCCCAGGGAGGGGCCCATGCTTGCCCAGAGACTGCCAGAGCTATGGGGGGACACTACTCACCATACCAACGACACTGGGCACCACTCCAGACAGTCTACCTCTCCACTCGGGGTGTGGGTGCTGACGGCCAAAGGGAACGCTGCGACTCAGGCCCGAACCAGGTTGTGTGCGTCCCGGCAAGGTGTTTCACTCGTGGACCAGCCCCCGTCCATTGAGGCTCTATCGTGGCGAGACCTAGCGCTGGGCTATAACCTGCTCACGCTCGCTGGCCGGGCTGGGAGACCTCTAAGATATCCAGTCCGAGCGGGACGCATGCAGACTTCTGCGGCCATTCGATGAGATCACCAAACTGGTCAGTCACGGCCAGTGCGCCATAAGTGACATCATACCTTACGCCTTCTTTCTGGAGCGTGCATTGCGTCGTGTCATTGATCAAGCCGTCGAGGAGCAGGAGCAGGAAGATCAGGAAGTCGCAATGTTGGATGAATTCCCAGGGGGTGCTACTCCATCTGAGACAAATCAACAGCAGGAGTCTGAAGAAGAGTCAGAGGAGGAGGAGGAGGGTGCTGGGGGGGGATGAGGTGGAGCAAGAAGAGCATGCTTTAAACCTTTCTGGGATCCCTTTTGTTATCCGTGGATGGGGGGAGGAGAACGAGGACGACATTATCCTGGATGATGAGCTGAAAGCAGGCCACTATACCGCTTCCAGTTTAGTGGGAATGGGGGCCTACATGCTGCAGTGTTTTAAGGGGGACCCCCGTATAAAACGCATAAAGGCCAAGGACCAGAAGTGGGTGGCAACGTACTTAGACCCCCGGTACAAACACAAAATGGCGGAAATGTTACCATAATCACAGAGAGCAGTCAGAATGCAGCACTTCCAGGCCTTGCTGCGGGAAATGCAGCATTCTGCTTTTCCGTGCACTGGCAGAGGAATTTCCACTCACAGAAAGACAGTTGCGGGTAGCAATCCAACAGCGCCTTGCTGCGGTAAATGCAGCATTCTGCTTTTCCGTGCACTGGCAGAGGAATTTCCAGTCACAGAAAGACAGTTGCGGGTAGCAATCCAACAGCGCCTGTTGGAAGATGTCTTGGTCACTTCAGATATGAGATCCTTCTTTCAGCCGAACCATTGACAGCTGTACTCCCGATCCAGCATAAGGGAACGCCTAGACCGACAGGTGTCCGACTACATTGGGTTTATGGCCGATGTGGACGCTCTGAGGAGTGATGAACCCCTGGACTACTGGGTGGGCAGGCTTGACCTCTGGCCAGAGCTTGCTCAATTTGCAATGGAAATTTTGGCTTGCCCCCCATCCAGTGTCCTGTCCGAAAGGACGTTCAGCGCAGCAGGGGGGGGATCGTGACCGATAAGCACACTCGCCTAGGTCATGACAGTGTAGACAACCTCACATTTATAAAAATGAATGAGGCATGGATCTCTGAGGAATTCAACACGTGTGACCAGTAGACCAGGTTTCATCGAAATTCCTCCACCCACAACAATTCCTGGTCCTTGGCTTCGCTACATACAGCGGCATGAAAGGCATTTCATGTCCATTGAATGGCAAATTTTTGGGGCCTTTCAGGGCTGACAATTATTTTTTCTGTGAATGCCTAATGTACCTCCAGCCACCAAATACTAAGTTCTTTGTTGTCAGTCCAAACCATGTGAGCCAATTTTTGGAGCCTATACAGGCCGACATTTACGGTTCTGTGTACTGTGAACACCTACCATACCTCTAGCCATCAAAAACTAAGTTTTTTGCTGTCAGTTCAAACCATGTGAGCTAATTTTTGGAGCCTATACAGGCCGACACTTATGGTTCTGTGTACTGTGAACGCCTACCGTACCTCTAGCCATCAAAAACTACATTTTTTGCTGTCAGTTCAAACCATGTGAGCTAATTTTTGGAGCCTATACAGGCAGACATTTACGGTTCTGTGTACTGTGAACACCTACCATACCTCTAGCCATCAAAAACTAAGTTTTTTGCTGTCAGTTCAAACCATGTGAGCTAATTTTTGGAGCCTATACAGGCCGACACTTACGGCTCTGTGTACTGTGAACGCCTACCGTACCTCTAGCCATCAAAAACTACATTTTTTGCTGTCAGTTCAAACCATGTGAGCTAATTTTTGCAGCCTATACAGGCCGACACTTACTTCTGTATACTGTGTGAATGCCTAATGTACCTTTAGCCAGAATACTACATTCTTAGCTGTCAGGTAAACCCTTGTGGGCTATTTTTTGGTGCCTTTTATGGCCGACGCTTACTTCTGTTACCTGTGAATGCCTAATGTACCTTCAGCCACAGAATACTACGTTCTTAGCTGTCAGGTAAACGCATGTGGGGTAATTTTTGGGGCCTGGAATGGTCGACACTTACTTCTTTATCCTGTGAATGCCTAATTTTTCAGACTGGAAATGAAAAACAATGGGTCTGTAAAGGTTCCGACAAATTGTGGAATTGATGCGTACCCATTTTCAGATGTGTGAATGGACCCTATATGTATAAGACAATGTATTTACCGGCTGCTGTCAGTTTATCAAAAAAAATATATATATTTTTTGCTGTAAAAAAAAAAATAAAAAAATGTAGGGCAACTTTTTCAATTGCAATACTTCTGTTATGACATTGTCCATGTGCTGGGACTATTTGTGCACAGCTAGTACATCTTTTGTGGCTAAAAATATGACCTAAAGGTTTTTAAAGTTCGCCTCCCATTAAAGTCAATGGGGCCCGCCGCGAACTCGCGGTTCGCGGATTTTTGAGAAAATTTGCGGCTGGCGTTCGCAAACCACCCCAAACGATGTTCGTCCATCACAAGAGCTTTCTGAAATACAGGTGCAAAATGACCTACCAGAGGACGAAGTGGAGAAGTCCTCTCCAGATCTCGCTCCTGGAAGCAGACATCGATTTGGATGCTAAGGGCAATCACGTCATCCAGGGGGGAGGGTATGGTCCTGCCAGCTAGTTCGTCCTTAATGCAATCCGCCAAGCCCTGCCAAAACATTAAAATAAGGTCCTCATTTCTTTATGGCAATTCTGAGGTCAAGTTGCTAAGCTGAACCGCATATTGACCAACAGTCATGCTTATTTGACAAAGCCAAAGAAGTGCTCCAGCAGCAGATGGGGGCCTGTCTGACACATCAAAGGTCTTACAGAATGCTTCAAAGATGGTGGTAAGATTGAAAATTGTAGGATCTTGGCGCTCCCACAGTGGTGATGCCCAGGCTAGAGCATCACTGGCAAGAAGTGATATCAGATATGTCAACTTGGAATGGTCAGTAGTGAAATGGTGGGCCGCTAGCTTGAAATGGATTGAACACTGGTTGATGAAGCATCATAATCAAAAAACTTCAGTTTCTAACTGCATAACTCATGGTACAGGGTAAAAAAATGTCACTTGGTAAGTCTATGAGGGACCCAGTATCGATGCAATGCCCTCTCCTTCCTTCTCATACAATGTACAACATTTTAAAATATTTATTATGCAAAATCCACTTACAAACACATGCCTGTTCAAAATGCCTGTAAACCTTACTTAAGATGGCCACCATGGCACTTCCGTTGCGTGATGACGTCAATTCCAGCTTCTGATGTCACTTCGACCAGTGGATTTTGTATAATTAATATTGGATTTTAGCTATACTGCTGCACTATGGGCCCTTTTAAATGTCTTACATGGGGAACTACTACTACTGAAGAATGGAGGACCGGGAGCAGTGCTGGTGTTACAACTTTATTTGTGAAAGGAGTACTTAATGCTGAATAGCATTTTGGTAAAGTGCATGGTGTGACCAATAGGTAACGAGCTGACTGCAGACACTGTTTCACTATAGCTATAGCACTTGATTATGTTTTCATGCATAACTTCAGATGTAAGAGTGAGGATTTCCCAACAGAGAGGATTGATTGATGGCGCAATTAAAATCTTACATTTGGTAAGGTATATAGAGTGATTGGTTCACCAACATTCACAAGGTGGAGACAGTACTAGATTTAGAGGAATATACTGGTATATAAATGCACTTTTGTGAGTAGCACAGATTATCATTTGTGGTGATTAGGTTATTGCCATTATTACACTATGTGCTTAGCCTTATGCTTCATTTTATGGGAGCTTCTGACCCCCACTGAAGATAGGAGAGAAAACATTTTCCAGAAGGGAGATAAAGGCACAGAGGAAAGCTATATTGGAGTTCCATGGAAGGCTCTTTTGAGAAATAGAAGGGTAATGGTATATACAGTATCTCTCTGAGTACATTCCTCACATTTTTGTAAATATTTTATTCTAACTTTTCATGTGACAACACTGAAGAAATTATACTTTGCTACAATGTAAAGTAGTGAGTATACAGCTTGTATAACAGTGTAAATTTGCTGTTCCCTCAAAATAACTCAACACACAGCCATTAATGTGTAAACCGCTGGCAATAAAAGTGAGTACATCCCTAAGTCAAAATGTCCAAATAGGGCCCAAAGTGTCAATATTTTGTGTGGCCACCATTATTTTCCAGCACTGCCTTAACCTTTTTGGGCATGCAGTTCACCAGAGCTTCACAGGTTGCCACTGCAGTCCTCCTCCACTCCACCAAGATGACATCATGGAGCTGGTGGATGTTAGAGACCTTGTGCTCCTCCACCTTCCATTTGAGGATGCCCCACAGAAGCTCAATAGGGTTTAGGTCTAGAGACATGCTTGGCCAGTCCATCACCTTTACCCTCAGCTTCTTTAGCAAGGCAGTGGTAGTCTTGGAGGTGTGTTTGGGGGTCATTATCATGTTGGAATACTGCCCTGCAGCCCAGCCTCCAAAGGTAGGGGATCATGCTCTGCTTCAGTATGTCACAGTACATGTTGGCATTCATGGTTCCTTCAATGAACTGTAGCTCCCCAGTGCTGGCAGCACTCATGCAGCCCCAGACCATGACACTCCCACCACCATGCTTGACTGTAGGCAAGACAGACTTGTCTTTGTACTGCTCACCTGGTTGCCACCACACAAGCTTGACACCATCTAAACCAAATAAATTTATCTTGGTATCATCAGACCACAGACCAGTAATCCATGTCCTTAGTATGCTTGTCTTAAGCAAACTGTTTGCAGGCTTTTTTGTGCATCATCTTTAGAAGAAACTTCCTTTTGGGGAGAAAGTCATGCAGACCAATTTGATGCAGTGTGCGGCGTATGATCTAAGCATTGACAGGCTGACCCCCCCACCCCTTCAACCTCTTCAGCAATGCTGGCAGCACTCATACGTCTATTTCCCAAAGACAACCTTTGGATACAACGCTGAGCACATGCACTCAACTTCTTTGGTCGACCATGGCGAGGCATGTTCTGAGTGAAATCTTTCCTGATAAACCGCTGTATGATCTTGGCTACTGTGCTGCAGCTCAGTTTCAGGATCTTGGCAATCTTCTTATAGCCTAGGCCTGCCTTTCTCAACCAGGGTGCCCAGGCACACTGGGGTGCCTTGAGGTTTATTCAGGGGTGCCTTGGCAAAATGCCCAAAAATTGTATACAAGCTGGCGTGTGGATGAAGCCTGCCTTTTATTACACAAAGCTACAGGTTTTCATTGTGCACCATTACAACCTTTTTGCTGCCGGCGACCAATGACATTATCAGTTGATAAGGAGGATGTCAGACACCTGCATAGTATCCTTGTTCTACCTTCCCTTGCCTCTCTCCATCAGTATTGGGGTCACATTAGCTAAGTGAGGGAGAAGAGAAACATTGGATTACTAGTCAGTACCAATTTGCAAAAGTTTATTTGCTTTGGAAGAATAAATTCCCTCTAACGTTTGGTTTCCTGCATGTGTGGATGTTGCTGCATTATGTAAAGCTATTAGAATAGTGTTTACATTTTAGAATGGGGTGACTCAAGACTGTCTATAATTTTGCCTCAAGATTGTCCAAACATTTTAAAGGGTGCCTTGACTGAAAAAAGGTTGAGAAACACTGGCCTAAGCCATCTTTACGTAGAGCAACAATTTTTTTCTGCAGATCCTCAGAGTTTTTTTGCCATGAGGTGCCATTTTGAACTTCCAGTGACCAGTATGAGAGAGTGAGAGCGATAGCTCCAAAATTAACACACCTACTTCCAATTCACACCTGAGACATTGTAACACTAACGAGTCACATGACATTGGGGAGGGAAAATGGCTAATTGGGCCCAATTTGGACATTTCCACTTAGGGGTGTACTCACTTTTGTTGCCAGCGGTTTAGACATTAATGGCTGTGTGTTGAGTTATTATAAGGGGACAGCAAATGTACACTGTTATACAAGCTGTTCACTCACTACTTTACATTGTAGCAAAGTGTCATTTCTTCAGTGTTGTCAGATTAAAAGATATAATAAACTAGTTACAAAAATGTGAGGGATGTTCTCACTTTTGTGAGATACTGTATATAAGAACACATCTTGTGTTCCAGTGGAGATGTTTTATTATAATTTTGGTGTAAGCATATTATAAACACATTGTTGGTACACAAGTGGGGTTGGACATACTATACTATATGGTATTTCATTCGTTTTTTTTAGATTATTCACCTTCTTGAGTGAAGCACCACAAGGGATTCACAACCAGGAAGGATAGTGTTGAAGTCTTTGGTCTACATTTGACTTGGAAAGATTGAGAAATTTTGGAAAGACATTTCTATTGACTGAGGTATATCGGACTTTTAATAGCACTGATTTTATGTTGATCAAAGGTGCACTAAAAATGTATTTTCCTATCATTGCCCCTTCTGATTACCTACATTTACCCTTATTAATTGCTAACATATATTCTGCTTTAAAGAGGATTCTGTACTTTAAAGCTGACGTCTAGTTAAAACATGTTTTTTAGGTACAAATTCAGTCACATAACTTGTAATGAAGTGTATCTCATGTTCTGCTGACTACATGGGTTAACTGCCATGGATCTAATAAGGGATAAAGTCCCAACGGCCGCCCTCCCTTGCCATTCACAGCACTCCGTGTGTGTTCTTACAGAATACAACACTTTTAATAAATGGGGAGGGAACACTGTCATTTATCCACCCTCCCCCATTCAAAAAACCCAAACAATGTTTTGTTATATAGAATATGTATCCCTCTGCCAGTTGATGGGCAGAAAGAGATAAACTAGGGATGATTTACTAAAATTGGAGTGTGCAGCTCTGCAGTGAGATTTCATTTTTTTTTTTTCGTCAAAGCCTAAATCTTTAAAGAGTTCCACCCTGTTTTTGATCTTTGGCCTCCGGTGCTGCCGATCGCATTACAATGAATATTTGAAATGTTGTTTTTTTTTTCAAAGCATATTACCAGTAGGATAAATCTAAATCTAAATTTCCGTTGTACCTCGATACGTCATATCCTTCCGCCCATTGGCTCTGGGGATATATATGTCATCAATCCCAGGAGCAGCGTGTTATGTAAGCTTTCTTCCAGGTTTGCTATATTGATTGACAGGTTGCCAAGGGAGCAGGAACTTCCTCCTCCAAAGCCATTGCTTTGGCAACCTGCAATGCAGCAAGTGCGACGCGCTTTGTAAAAAAATTACTGGAGCTCTGCTTTAATTGAACAAACTTAAGTTAGAAGGTGATTGGCTACCATGCACAGCTACACCAGGTTCTAAGTGCTCCAGCTTTAGTAAATATTCTCCACTGTTACATAGTGCTCAACACTTTGTAGCTGATATAAAAAATTGAAATTTAAGCAGTAGTAAACTCTGTCAGAAAAAAAAAAAACCTTTGAAACAAATCGGTGCGCTGTCTCTGCTGCAGAGGCTTCCATCTGCACCCGGTCTTGCTTCTAGATTTGGGGACTTCGGCCACCTGATTGGCAAAGCCGCAATGATCTCACTCCCAGCTCTAAAGGCACAGCATGGATAGGTTGTTCCTTCAGAGCACATGCGCCAGTGACGTCACTGGCTCCTGCTCGCTAGAATATCTCCTAATCGGTGCACGCTTAGGAGATATTGATTTTAACTACAGGTAAGCTTTATTATAGGCTTACCTGTAGGTAAAAATAAAAAATAAGAGTTTACTACCGCTTTAAAGTAAGTAACAAAATATGAAAAACAGCAGGGACCTCCTGACTAGAATTATATTTTCTTCACAAAAACAGAAAAAAATCTAGTCATTAAATGTTTTCATTTATATGATTTTGATGCATACAGATACACTAAAACACAAAATCTATGTTTGATAAAATCCTGTACATTATATATAAATATAGAGTATATATATCACTGTATGAGTAGTTAATGGTTTCTTCCTCTTGCTGATTATATCTACGTTTTCATTGTTCAGGTCATGCTGGCACCACATATTGCAGCTGTAAGTTGGGAGATCTAGTTCCAAGATGACATTAAATGTTCGAAGCGCCTGCATTTTCTTTCCATGCAGGACATACATGAAAAATGGAAAGCTCTAGAAAAAATATTAGTGCTACATCTACATCTCAGCTCGTCGTAAGATTACCATCTGAAATACAATTCACATTTTAATAAAAGTAGCAGGAAACGAAGCAGCAAGCTCAGCAGACAATATCTCTTCTTAATATTCTGTAACAGAGCAGGGAGGCACAAACAGTTTAATAATATAATGTAAAAAGATTTTATGCTTAGGTCAAGGCCAACAAGAGTTAAACTCGAATGGTGATTAAGGAAGCTATAAAACATCACAATTATTTTTGAGCCATGTGTTGCAACAGTACAATAAACTATCATCTTGCACTGCTGTCGAATAGCTCCCTGCTTGCTCGATAAGATCATAAACCATTTGAATCATTAAAAAAGACCATGAGGAAAGATAATGGCGCTTAAAGTAACCAGTTAGATATTTGCTTTATAATATGCACCTCTAAGGACTTGGGGGATCACTAAACTTCGCCTGCATGCAGCTGAAGGGGTTTACACGTTCAGGGGGAATACTCCTTGAACTGAATTGTTGGACAGCCCCTGAACTTTTCTGTGGATCAGTTTCTGGAATCACTGCCACCTAATTTCCCCCAAACCAATCAGACTAAGAAAATGCACATCTACTCATGCATTCATGACTTTCTTCAGCATTAACTCAGCAGCAGATTTCAGTATAAAAATAAAGCATTTTCACTGACACTGAAAAAAAAAAGCATTTCTCTTACGTCCTCCGACAGTCACCGCCTCCTCTAAGTCATCACTGTTGGGTATTGTCTTCCCATCCGCAGGAATAGCTAGGCATATAGACTTAGTCCAAAGACAAAAGGCATTAGCATATACACACCCATGGGGGCTGTCCCATCTGGTCAATACCCCCCCTGCATCACCACTCCCAACTCAGTTTTAATCTGCCTAGCGTCAGGAATAGTCAGGCTTCCCTTGTGCTGGGGCTTCAGTCTCAGCATTCCTAATCTTTTATTTGATTTTCTTTGAAAATGTCAGTTTTTTCTTTTACTTTACTAGCTGTTTATTTGTCAGCTTCTAGTGTAAGTCTTCTCTTCGGATGAAGATGGATCATGCGGTGCTGGGATTCGGACTGGCCGCCCTGGTTCTCCAGAGCATAAGGGTCAGATGGACCCCCAGCCCGCCATCGAGCGTTCAGCTATGGTTCGCCCTGGCATTACGAACGACCCATCCCTGTTCGCTACAGGGATGCAGCCGTGAGGTGGCTACCACACAGGACTCGTCTGCGGTGCTGCAGCGTCATGTCCCTGGCTCACGGCACTCCCTGTTAGATGAGGACAGAGGTTTTCCGTGCATGGAGGCTCCCCACGCCATCTGGTACAGGTAAGTACTTTTCTGTGTGGGGCCTCTGTCTGGGGTGGCAGTCTGTGTTGCTGTGTGTTCCCGTGTCTGTGCCTGTGTGACTCCCTGTGCGACCCCTACGGGGGTCGCTTGTGCATATCTGTATGTTGCCTGGGGGTCCCTGTCCCTGTGTCACCTAGGTGCATTGTTGGGGGTGCAGACGTTTGTGATTGTGCGGTGACCGCAGCGGTGCATTTTCGCGCGGCCCGCCATCTTTGCCATGGGCACAAATGTATAGCTCCTCTGGGGCGATCCTGCATGTCATTTTGGCGCCATCCGCCGCCATTTTGTGGGCAGTGGAACGATCGGTCCGGCCGCATGTCGGCGGACATTTTGGCCTCCAATGCATCCCTATGGGGCAGCCATTTTCCCAGGGTCTGGCATATAGTCCAGCCCTGTCCAGCAGCACTTCCTTTCCATCAGCAGCAAGGACACTCGTAGCAACGCTCTGCAGGTTATCACTCTCAATTTCCCTCTGTATATCGCTTCTGGCTCAGTTTCTTTTCTCCTCTGGGGGTCTTTCATCACTGTAGCAGTAGCAGTGGGTTGCGCACACCGCAGCGTTCTTAAAGGGGACAGTACACCGTTTTTTGCACTGTAGTTTGTTCTGATAACTTGAGCCATGGATTCTCAGGAAAGCAAGTTTCCTCCAGCTTTAGTGGGGGGCCCCAGTTCTCCGCTGCGACCCGATCTGGCTGCTGTGGTAGCGACTTTGGTGGCAAATATGGAAATGCTGATGTCTGAACGGGCTGCGAGAAAGAGGCCCAGGTTGTCTCTCTCTTCTGATTCAGATGGGGCTATGGCTGCTGCGAGCGTGCCCTTTTCAGGGTCCCGCTCATCCTTACACCCCCCGGGGTCTGAGGGGGAGGCTGAAATGGAGGGTGTTGATACATCCTCCCCTGGGTCACCTGAAGAACGGGCGACCATGGATGAGTTAATTGTTTCTGTTAAAGAAACCTTGCATTTAGAGGATGAGCCCTGTCCTCCGGGAGTTGTGTCCTCATTTGGGACGCACAGGACCCGCAAGTCTGCGCAGGTTTTTCCCTGCCCAGCGCAATTCTATTACAATGTTAATGAAATGTGGCGCACGTTGAAACGTCCATTCCTGGTACCTAGTCGGTTCAAATTGCTTTATCCTTTTGCGCCGGCTACGGAATCACGATGGTGTGTGCCTCCACAGGTGGATCACACTGTGGCCGTGTTGAACAAGGCTACCTTGGTTCCTACTGAGGATACCCCGGTTTTCCGGGATCCCACGGAGCGGCGGTTAGAGTCTCTTGCTCGCCATTCCTATACGGTGGCGGGTTCGTTGCTCAAACCCGTTTTCGCGTCCGCTCTGGTGGCTCAGGCGGTGGCTGATTGGACTAAGATGCTTAGGAGCAATCTTGTGTCCGATGACATGCCGCCTGCCCAGGTGGAAATGGTTGATCAGATCCACCAAGGAGTCATGTATTTGTGTGATGCGGCCTTAAATGAGGCTCCCTTGGTGGCTCGCCTCTCTAGTGTCGCGGTACTTAACCGGCGACTGATATGGCTGAAGAGCTGGTCGGCCGACCAGTCCTCGAGGAAAACTGTTGCTGATTTCCCTTATGCTGGATCTCGCCTTTTTGGCGAGGCGTTGGACACCTTGGTGAAAGGCGTCACGGGGGGCAAGAGCACTATGCTGCCCCAGAACCCGAAGAACAAGTCTTTCTGAGGCAAGTGGAGTTCTGCGCCTAGATCCAATCAGGGGTCCTTTCGTGCCTTTCGGAAACAATCCAAGGGCAAGCCCTTCAAGGCTCAGGGCAACCAGAAGAAGCCCTGGGCGGGTAAGCAGAAGGCCGGCAATGCCGGCTCGGCGGGACAATCCGCCTCTGCCTGAAGGGGCGTCCTCACCCGTTTCAGGGGTGGGGGGACGTTTGCGCGGTTTTCTCCAATCTTGGCTGCTCCGGATATCAGACAGGTGGGTTCAGGAAATCGTTCGATCAGGTTACAAGATCGAATTCCTTTCCCGGCCGGCGGACAGATTCTTTCCCTCCAATCTTCATCTGCTTCCGGGGCGTCTGCAGGACTTGCATCAAGCGGTGCAGGACCTGCTTGCTCAGGGAGTGATTGTCCCGGTGCCTCATTGGGACAGGTTTCGGGGGTTTTATTCGAATCTGTTCACTGTGCCCAGAAAGGAGGGCAAAGTGCGTCCTATTCTGGACCTGAAAGCGCTGAACCGCTTCGTGCGTGTTCGGAAGTTTCGAATGGAGTCTCTCCGTTCAGTTGTGGCCTCCTTGAGTCCAGGAGAATTCCTGGCTTCGATAGATCTGAAGGATGCGTACCTGCACATCCCCATTTTCGAGGGTCATCAGCGGTACCTTCGGTTTGCTATCGCAGAGGACCACTACCAGTTTGTGGCGTTACCTTTCGGTCTCGCTTCGGCACCAAGGGTGTTTACCAAGGTGTTGGCACCGGTTCTGGGCCTGCTGCGGGGCCAGGGCATTGCGGTCCTGGGGTACCTGGACGATCTGCTTCTGAAATCGCGTGCCAGCCAGGACCTTGTGCGCAATCTGTCCATCACGGTACAGACGCTCCAGGAGTTCGGATGGACCATCAACGTTCAAAAATCGGCGTTGTCTCCTTCGCTTCGCCTTCCCAATCTGGGAATGGTTCTGGACTCTGCTCAGGCAAAGGTGTTCTTGCCGGAGGACAAGCTCCAGACTTTGCGGGACGAACTCAGGTCCCTCAGGGGCAATCCGTCCTCGTCACTCAGGACCTGTATGCAGGGCCTGGGGTTGATGGTGTCGGCCTTCGAGGCGATTCCCTTTGCCCAGTTCCACACGCGGGCTCTCCAGACGGAAATCCTAGCCAGGTGGGACAGACTACCTCAGTCCTTGGATCTGGATGTCTCCTTGAGTCGCCAGACCAGATTGGCTCTTCGATGGTGGATCCAGTCCCCGTCGGTGGTGGAAGGCAAGTCCTTCCGTCCGTTGGTGTGGACGGTGGTTACCACGGACGCCAGCCTGTCGGGCTGGGGTGGAGTCCTGGGCAACCTGTCTGCCTAGGGCACTTGGTCGGAGGAGGAGTCCTCCCTCCCGATAAATGTTCTGGAATTACGAGCGATAAAACTCTGTCTCTTCCAGTGGTCGGACCGTCTACGGAGCCTGCCTGTTCGCGTACAGATGGGCAATGCTACCGCGGTGGCTTACATCAACCACCAGGGGGGCACCAGGAGTGCTCGAGCGGCCCGGGAGGTGACCGACATTCTGTCTTGGGCCGAGACTCATGTCCCGGCGATCTCAGCAGTTCACATTCCGGGTGTGAAAAATTGGCAGGCCGACTATCTGAGCCGCCAGACCCTGGACCAGGGGGAATGGTCCCTACACCCGGAGGTCTTTCAGATGCTGTGTGCGAGGTGGGGATCCCCAGACTTGGATCTGTTTGCATCCCGGCTAAATCGAAAGGTGGAAAGGTTCGTGGCAAGAACGCGCGATCCGTTGGCGGACGCCTCGGATGCGTTGGTGGCCCCTTGGCATCAGTATCGTCTGATGTACGCCTTTCCTCCGATTCAGTTACTATCCCGGTTCCTTCGCAGATTGGTCTTGGAACCGCACATGGTGATTCTGGTGGCGCTGGACTGGCCTCGCCGGTCCTGGTACGCCGACGTTGTTCACCTGGCGTCTGTCTCTGCGGGAAGATCTCCTGTCTCAAGGTCCGATCTTCCATCCTGCTTTACAGTCGCTGGCTTTAAGGGCCTGGCTGTTGAGACCCATGTCTTGAAGGACAAGGGTCTATCCCCTGAGGTTATCCCTACCCTAATCAAGGCTAGGAAATCCTCCTCTGGTAAGATCTATTACCGTACTTGGAAAGCCTATTTCGCTTGGTGTGAGTCCAGGGGGTTCTCCCCTCGTTCT
This sequence comes from Pelophylax lessonae, assembly GCF_965119305.1. Lineage (NCBI taxonomy): Eukaryota > Metazoa > Chordata > Amphibia > Anura > Ranidae > Pelophylax > Pelophylax lessonae. Next base: position 87,123,144 of record NC_138777.1, on the reverse strand, counting down.
TACTCGGTGTCGAGAATCTTGGCTTTCCTCCAGTCTGGAGTGGATCAGCGCCTGGCGCTGACCACGATAAAGGGCCAGGTGTCTGCACTGGCTGTCCTTTTCCAACGCCCTGTGGCGTCTCATTCCTTGGTGTGGACCTTCATTCAAGGTGTGCGACATTTGGCTCCTCCCAGGAAGGAGCCTTTACCTCCATGGGACTTGAACTTGGTTCTGTCCGTGTTACAGCGTGCTCCCTTTGAAAACATCAGGGAGATATCGTTGCCTCTGCTGTCGAAAAAGGTTGCTTTTCTGGTGGCGATCACTTCAGGTCGCAGAGTGTCGGAGCTGGCGGCGTTGTCTTGCCGCTCCCCTTACTTGATAATTCACAAGGATAAGGTGGTTTTGCGACCACCCCCATCCTTCCTTCCCAAGGTGATCTCTGAATTCCACCTTAATGAGGACATTGTCCTGCCTTCGCTTTGTACGAAACCTAAACATCCAAAGGAGATTGCCTTACATTCCTTGGATGTTGTCAGGGCGATCAGGGTTTACCTGTCGTCTACGGAATCCTTTCGGAAGATGGATTCCCTATTTGTCCTTCCTGAGGGATCTCGGAAGGGCATGGCTGCGTCCACAGCAACTATTGCCAAAATGGATCAGACAGACCATTGAGCAAGCTTACGCCTTGAAGGAACGGGTTCCGCCCTTCCCTGTTAAGGCGCACTCTACCAGGTCTTTGAGTGCATCCTGGGCCTATTGGCATCGGGCCTCGGTGGCCCAGGTGTGCAAGGCGGCGACTTGGTCGTTGGTGCACACCTTTTCCAAATTCTACAAAGTAGATGTTCTGGCATCAGCTGATGCTTCTTTTGGCCGCAAAGTTCTCAGTGCGGCAGTGCCATGATGGACCCTTGAATTTTTTTCTGGGTCCCTGGCTGTTGGCATTTGCTTTCCTTGGCTCTTGCTCCTGTTGAGCATTGTTTTTTCTGTTGCCCAGTTGGTTCTCTTACGGTGCATGTAAGATTCCTTTCTCTGATGTGGGTACTGCGTTGCCTTTTCTACGGTTGCGTCTCCCACCCCTCATGTCTATACTGCTTTGGGACATCCCAACAGTGATGACTTAGAGGAGGCGGCGACTGTCGGAGGACGTAAGAGAAAACTGAATTTTTGTAAAATCTTACCTGTAAAATTCCTTTCTCTGAGTCCTCCGACAGTCGCCGCCCCCGCCCCTCTTTTGGGGTTCTTATTACCTACTGCTTTGCTACCAAACTGAGTTGGGAGTGGTGATGCAGGGGGGTATTGACCAGATGGGACAGCCCCCATGGGTAGGTATATGCTAATGCCTTTTGTCTTTGGACTAAGTCTATATGCCTAGCTATTCCTGCGGATGGGAAGACAATACCCAACAGTGATGACTTAGAGGAGGCGGCGACTGTCGGAGGACTCAGAGAAAGGAATTTTAAAGGTAAGATTTTACAAAAATTCAGTTTTTCACTGACACTGAAAAAAAAAAAAGACTATTGTCAAGAAAGAATACCAAAGCTCATAGCAACAAATAACGGTTTAAACATGTTTAAGGGCTGGTCCACACCATGATAACACAGGAACACAGTTCTCATGCTTTCCCATGCAATACATTTTCACAGCCCTTTAACTTGACTGACCACGCAAAAAGCAGAGCTTGCACTACTTTTATTATTATTACAGGTACTTACTGTATATAGCGCCTTCAATTTTGGCAGCATTATACATATATATTGTACATTCACATCAGTCCCTGCCCTCAAGAGGTTTGTAATCTAAGGCCCCTAACTAACATTCATACATACACATGCTAAAGCCAATTTAGATAGGAGCCAATTAACCTACCAGCATGTCTTTGGAGTGTGGGAGGAAATCTGAATACCCAGAGGAAAGCCACAAAGGCAAAGGGAGATCATGCAAACTTTTAAAAATGAACTGCACCAAATCGCATGATACTCCAGTACCATAGGATTTGGTGCCCACAAACTCACTGCGTTTGGAGTGCCATTAACAATATAGTGGCATCCGCATGCAGACTGCAAGGGCAGTGGATTTGAACACGGTGCAGGAAAGGCGCATGGAACTTCTGATCTGATAGGCCAAATAATACTGTACATTGCACATTCTAATTGGTATGTACAGTATATACATATAATATAATCAACAGTTATGGGAAGAGGACATAAGCTGATTAGGAGAACATTGCTTTTAATATAAGGACAGTGAATACATTTGGCATTACAAGAGAAAACAGCAAATCAGCCCATGTTACATCAAATAATTCAAGCATAGGCAAATGCTAAGGAAACAGTCTGGCAACAATAAATGAGCAGGATAAAAATACAAAGTTCTTCAAGTGGCACTTAGCAGGCCTTGAGATACAGTAAATGACCTGCCTGAACTATAAAGAAAGTAAAACGCAAATCTTGATGATCATTATCATGAATCCACTAAAAGTTTCACTATAAGAACAGAATAATATACAAAAATCCAATCAGTTTTACAGAGTTTAACAAATATAGAGCTATACAACATGGGAACCAGATCCTGATCTGATCAAGTCTAATATAGAACTAGAAACACGTTCAGGTATAAGCTGCCTTTTCACAAATATTGTATCAACATGTAATGTTGTATTTGTGGTAAAATTCTGGGTGCCTGATTAGCAGGCACATTTTTCTGATGAGGTTTTATCTATTTTAATATCAAGTATCAGGTATCTTTGCAAAAAAAACTCTTCTGATGAAGTTTGATGATTTGGCAAAGAGTTGATATGTTATTCGGAATATTATAGTACAGAATAGAAATTTACATACTTGGTGATAAGTCTTTCACAGAAAAGTATGTACCAGAGTTTGGTCTGATACTTAATTAGGGGAGGTAAAATATAAAACTTTATAAAATGTTATAAGTAGTCTTCTGTGTTTAAGCCCCATTCACACCAGTCCATTTTCTGTGCGTTTTTGATGGGGTACATAAAAAAAGAAGCCCTGCTTACTACATCTTTGATGCACTTTCATCAAGGGGCATGTTATTTAGAGTTCAATGGTATATCACCCAAAATGCATGTAAAACACACCTAAAATGCAACACACCACACAGATGTAAACAGCCTCTAAAAGGCAAAAAAGGGACATAAAGCATTTTGGGTCCAAGAAGGTTGTAAAATGGGTAACATACTTCTCTGCCATTGTGCTATTGCTGGGTTTCAAGTGCACTCCCTATACCTTTAAGGAGGGGTGGGGTACCTTTGCTGCCATTGTGCTTTTTAAGGGTGTCCAGTGTGTCCCTATAGCTTTAGGGAGGGTTGGACTCCCTCCAGACATACCTGCCCTTAATCCATCCATTATTATATATGTGCTCAAACTTTAAAAATGTATATAAAGTTAGGAATGCAGTACACTGGGGTGCTGTGATGTGGCTTCTTCAGCTTATGCATGTGTGCAAACTAAACCCCTTGTTTTAACGTGAACTGTTACACAGGACAATTTAGTTTGTTGCAGGCTGGCTTGTAAGTGAGCTGGGAATTTTAGTTTGTGTTTTTGACAAAAGTCGCCCTTCCTTATGCTCCTTGCTGCAAAGGCCAGTTATAGGTTGGGGTGGTTGCCATTTGTTTGCAACACACCATAATGCCCTCTGCACATAGCACTTGTCTCTTACAAAATTAGTGATATGTTTTCTAAGCAGCGTTGTCAGATAAATAGCCCTTCCCACCTTCCACCACTATCCAACAACACTGAGCAGAGGAGACAGACCTCTGACTGACAGCGTAAAGAGGACAGGGGGCAGAGCAGATACAGAGCATGTACAGTCTCTGCGGCCTCTGAATGTTGCAGACAGAAAATCTGCAGCCTTCCTTATCATGCAGCCCGTGCCTTCTGCATACTCCATTTGTACAGATAATAGGCTGAGTCTGCAACCTCTCACAGTCCCCTCTCCATTCTGCAGCCATGCCTCCTCTGCTCCTTCTTGCTACTGTTAAATACTAAGCCTGCAACTTCCTGCAGCTGCCAGAAAGTTTTGAAGATATGACTACTGTATTAGCTCGTAGCTTGTAAAGTGGGAATGATAGCTAGGGAACAGTGCTGTCATTCACGAAAGGGTGTCTGCTTTCAGAAAATATATTATGTTTGGGTGGTTTTAACTAGTCTTCAGGCCTAAAATTATTATTTTAACATGTGTGCAAAAAAGCACAAAAACAAACCTGAAAGTGAAAGGGTTACAAGAACTTGGGTCCAAGTCCTCCAACTTTTCCACTTTTGTATGAGTTAGGGAGGCCGCCAAGAAAGCAAGCTTTAATGGGCAAAGGTTGATCTACTTGAGATCCAGACTGATGTAAAGGCAGCTGTGAGTGCCTGCTATTTAATGTAATTGTCAGCCTAAACTACTAAAATTGCCCACAAATTTTCTTCAAGGTCCAAAAATAAACATTAAAAGATTTTTTTTTTTTTTTTGCAGGCAAGCAAGACAGGCCCTGTAAAACTGCTTGCTATTGAGAAGAAATTAACAATCCACTTGTACAGAAAAGACAGCAGCCTTTTTTCTTCTTCTATTGACTCTGAACCTGGAGAAAAGATGAATGCAAAAGAAAAGATGTAGTACAATTAAATGAAAACTCCAGAGAAAAAAAAAAATAAGATTCTTGCATTATACGGGAGGACACTGAGGGCCCTCAAATATTCCAGAGTATCACATTCCAGAGCCCTGGACAATGAAGGAAAGTGCTGGCTGCCGGGAAAGTGAGGAATGAGGTAAGTACTGTTTAGTATCTTATTTGTCATCCCCAAGGCAATACGAGGAGTTAAACCTTGCAGGGGGAAGAGGACCAACTGCAAGAGTAAATCTTTCTTTTTTTTTTCCTGGGCGCTCCGCTATAAGCTAAATCAACTGAAGAAGCTAGTTTGAGGGAACTATAAAATTTAGGTAAAGTATTTAATGCTACCAGAGCCGAAAAAACACAGATGGGTGGGAAATTATATGCTCATGATAATTGCCTTGCAGTGAACTCTTTCATAAGCTTAAATGATTATATACAATTATGGTATAGGGAATAAACATAAAGTTAAAAAATATAGTAGAAATAAAAACAGAGGTACAGCTGGAACTGCATAAAGACTGGCAAGATAAACACAAATCAAGTTCCCTTACAAAGAGCTAACCTAAAACTGGATGAATGCAGCCAATTTAAATTAATTTTGTAGAAAAAAGTAAGGAATTATATCAATTTGCTTTTTATGTTCGTAGTTTTAGAATAATTTTGTGTATCTGTATATTTTTATGTATAATTAAGTTTCTATTTTTTACTATTTTCTTTTCCGTGCATGTATGTTTTCTTTATGCACAGCAGAAAACTTACTATGCAGCCTTTTCATATTTCTTTGAGTTATATACACTGCTCAAAAAAATAAAGGAACATTATAAAAGCACATCAGATCTCAACAGGAAAAAATATCATGCTGGATAGCTATACTGATATGGACTGGGTAATGTGTTTGGAACAAAAGGATGCCACATCATTTGATGGAAAAACAAAATAATCAACCTACAGAGGGTTGAATTCAATGACACCCCTGAAAATCAAAATGAAATAATGATGCAGCAGGCTAGTCCATTTGTCTGAAATTTTATTGCAGCAGCTCAAAATGGTAGTTTGTGGTCCCCATGTGCTTGTATGCATGCTCCTAATGAGATGACAGATGGTGTCCTGGGGTATTTCCTCTCAGATCTGGACCAGGGCATCACTGAGCTCCTTAACAGACTGAGGTGACACCTGGCAGTGTCGGATGGACCAACACATAATGTCCCTAAAGGTGTTCTATTGGATTTAGATCAGGCGAGCGTGGGGGCTATTCAATGGTATCAATTCCTTTATCCTCTGGGAACTAGTTGCATACACTTGCCACATGAGGCCGGCATTGTCGTGCACCAGGAGGAACCCAGGACCCACTGCACCAGCGTAGGGTCTGACAATGGATTCAAGGATTTCATCCCGATACCTAATGGCAATCAGGGTGCCATTGTCTAGCCTGTAGAAGTCTATACATCCCTCCATGGATATGCCTCTCCAGACCATCACTGACCCTCTACTAAACCGGTCATGCTGAATGATGTTACAGGCAGCATAACATTCTCCATGGCTTCTCCAGACCCTTTCATGTCTGTCACATGTGCTCAGGGTGAACCTGCTCTCAACTGTGAAAAGCACAGAGCACCAGTGGCAGTCCTGCCAATTCTAGTGTTCAATAGCAAATGCCAATCGAGCTCCACGGTGCTGGGAGATACAGCACACCTTCTGACAATGGAATGTATTGATGTGCCATCCTGGAAGAGTTAGGCTGCCTGTGCAACCTCTATAGGGTCCAGGTATCGCCTCATGCTACCAGTAGTAAAACTGAGCCTAGCCAAATAAATAGTCAGAAAAGATGAGTAGGGAAAATAAATGTCTTCTTTATGGCACCCCAATCAGCGCAAGATTTTGTCACGTTTGTAATGAGAAAAATGACCCTGCAATCTCGGCAAAATTGCAACGCACGAAGCTTGTGACTCAAAAAGGAGCAGGAGCTTCTTTTTGCCAATGGCATCGCATGTTGCGATTCACTGCAATTGGAGTGCGATTTATCGTGTGACAACCGTGGCAAAGTCACACCATGATTGGAGCGACATTAAGTAGTAATAGCATCGCAAACATATTCCACGCTTTGCCGCTTCTGCCCCTCCACAGCCCAGTGCACCAAAGAGAGCGTGGGGGGGGGGGGGACAGAGCACACAGCACTGACTGACAGTCACCAGGTCTCTGATCAGGGAGCTCTGAGAACCGAGCGATCAGCGGTGTTTGTTCGCTTGGTTCTCAGCCTTTAAAGCTGGCAGGGAACAGATGCGGCATTGGACCAATCCGTCCGCATCCACCTAGGTAAGAATGATTCAATAAATCTACTACACATAGTCGATGGTGCTTTTGTTTCTCTCTTTTTTTTTTTTTTTGCATTTACATAGTTTTGTGAGGAGGATAATCCAATAGATGAGAAGGTGCTGATGCTGACAGTGTTTTAACCCTTTAGACTCCTGATAGAGCTCTGAGCCACTACGGCTATTTTGTTTGGACTTTTAAATGATTTCTAAAACATTTTTAGGGGGTTGGCAGACTCTGGGTGCACACTATGCTATCCTCCCCCCATATGTTTTTTACCATTGATGAGGTAGTGTGGTTTCCAAATTGTTAGACGGTGTAGTGTAGTTATTTATTTTGTAGGTTGGCTAGTAAGCGTGCTGGATAATAGGTTTCTTTGCTGTGTGCAAAGAGCAGGACCCTCTGATTCCTCCTGTATTGAATTGTAATTTAACTGTATGGTCTGTCCTTTTGTTGTAAAGTGCTGCTCAAACTGTTGGTGCTATATAAATGCTGTATAATAATAATAATATTTATGATAGCATTCCTCTCATTCTGGAAACATGGCATATCTTTGACATTTGGTATCCCATGTAGTTATTGTTATTTTATATAATGCTGAACCTATGCAATGTAAGATGGGAAATTAAGAGGTGAAGCAAAAGGGAGATGGCAGAGAAAAGGCATTCTAAATGTAGTATAGCATGACCTTTTATTGTGGGATTATTCCTGTTGATTTTACCCCTTTGGTTGGTAAATCCTGGCAATGCATGATGTTTTTATGCTCACCACTTCAACAAAGTACCCATGGGCTCCCATTTCAAAATACAGTGCTGGTTTTATATGTATGTGTGTGTGTTTATTTTTTCAAGATAATATCAAACTGGACAATGCTGCCTTAAGTATTACTTTAACTAAAACTGCACAAATTGTGCCAAAATAAATCATCATACTGTACAAACAAATAAATAACATAATGTTAAAGGAAATCTATGCTCACAGCATAAACTTTCATTTTACAACATCGGCATTGTAATAGCAATATACATAACTTGTTGTATATGACAATCCAAATTAATATGATAAAAAATCATACATTCTAACCTTGCTCTGGATTTTACCTAATTGAATGCACAATCGTTAGACTACATTGTTACGACAGTGTGTTTCATAACTCGCACAGAGAAAACAGACAGAATTTTTTTTCAGTGACCCACAGATGTCTGTAACCAAATTAACTTTTCTGCCAAATGTTCAGTTTATATAACTGTTACATGATACTGGATCATCCAATATAAAATAGGTTAATTCATCGGTAATACATTTCCCTGGCATATTCCCAGTAAATCATTTCCTACCTTTATAGAATCCTGGGAGATTTCAGACATCTACATGTTCCAGTAAACATGAAAATAGATTGACCAAGAACCAAATAAGATTCTGACTGTGGTCCTGAAGATAGTCAGCAAAGAGATAGACGACTGCTGCAAATGTGAAGGAAATGTGGTTTTTAAGGAGGGTGGACGGAAGAAAGAGTTCATCATCGCACAGTTTAATGCCAGAGCACTGAACGGAAGGGGTCAGTCAGAGATCCAAAATAGGAACTTCAAAAAAGCCTCTAATTGTTTTCTGCTTTTAAGCACAAGAATAAGTATCTGTTAACAGCAATTGCAATTCTATAATAATGGGAAAGTCACTCCTGCCAGCATAAGCAAGAGTGAAAATAAGTGGAATACTGATTGAACATTCAATTTGTAAAGAGTACCACCAACATCTCTATTTGTCTGATACACAGAATATCTAGAAAAAAAAAAAAAATACAGCGGCTCGTCTGGACTGAGGTTCTAAAAATTATGGATTATTGTTTGGGCAAGTAGAAACAAAAAACGCCCCTTGGTAGGCGGGACTTTGAAGGCAACCAAACATCAATTTGAATAAAAACATAGATTTATTGGTTCATATTAAAATTCAATGCACAAGGTAATAACAAAAGTAAGAAAATATGAAGGATTTGTATACAAACAAATGAGTATAAAAAGATCACGGCTCAATCTGAGAGATCATCTAAATGAATTGAGCATCTGTACATGTCATTCTCTCCAAACTACCCTGAGCGTTTCAGGTATAACCTTTCTTTAGGGGCATTCTATCAATAGAAAAAATTATGACGTTATAATGATAGTACAAATCTATTGAAAATGAGACCTAAATTACAACATAGTTTACTGCTTACCATCAGAGATAGTCCCGATCTTGGCAGGCCGTGTCAGCTAAAAACCAGAAGAGAGTAAGGGAAAGATACAGTTGTCTCTACTGTGCCGGAAACATCAAGTGGAGGCGTCAGCATCACCAGACCCTTGTCAGCATTCCACAAAGGTCCCCACAAATGGGGCCGAATGTGTGCAAGCGTCCCAAGAAGAGAGTCCTTCTATGAGACATCAGTGACCAAGGATCTATTATAACCTAGTATCAGGGTGTATATTTGAAATTTTAAATAAGTGAAAGATGGTAATATATGGAGGAACCATCTGGTCCTTGGGTTAGTTCAAATAGAGTTTTGAATGTAAGAAACAGGGTGAAAATGGTAAATACCTGTATAGTCTAGTCTGAAGGTTTCTATAGCATTTAACCTTTGCTGTAGGTTGTGTAATTTCAAGGTCACAAACGGCCCCCCACACAGTCCTATCCCTATAATGGGTACATAAGGGTGGGAATTAGTGTCTGTTAGGTGTAGCAGCAATGCAGATAAAAAAATGTGTGTATCCAGAAAAGGAAATGCTTAAATCTAATAGACATTCACAGTATGTAGAATTTACAGGGCTTACCTTAGTTTCAACTAAGTAGTTGTAAATGCTGCATCTGCTAAGGCGTCGTCTGAAAGCCTAAGACTCTAAATATGGCACCGAACCCCCACGCATGTGCACCGCAAAGGGAGCATGGCGCATGTGCGGGATACGAGCAATGGGACAAACAGACCCTGGAGCAAATGGCGGTGCCCCAACATAATGAGGAAGTGCATCATGTGCTCCATGGTAACGGGCGCACAAACGCCACCTCCATTTGTCAATGAATCTCGTTGCAACATAGCAACTGCCAGGTCGCTGTGATGTAGTCACTACAAGATAGGGCTCCAATCTACATTGTCGGTTGGGACTCCCCTGTGCGCCGCGTGCAAGCTGAGGGGCCTTGGTAAAGGACCGCCCCCCCAGACACACTGAATCTGACATGAAAAAGAATGAAAGTGACACAGTGACCACAGAGAGCGAAATAAGAAGGGATAGACACACTCTATGTTTGAAGGGATGACAGCCTAGGCATTATAATGAGAAAATGTACCAGTGTGAAACAGGAAGGGATAGATGCATTTTATATATTCATATATGACAACCGAAAACATTATGAGAAAACATACCAATGTGATGGAATATGATGTAAACATTACATCAGAGAGAGGACTCTGTAGATACATAGGTATGCATGTTATATCACTAGAACAATTCAAGAACCCTCTAGGGAACATCAACTGTGTGCAAAAGGTTAGTTGTTCAATGCTAGCATGTCCTTAATCGAAATTGAAATGATTGTCCTTATGAAGTCCGGCACCAGTGCCATCTAGTGCCAGATATCATGAAGGCGACAGTGAAAAGCCATCTCTGTATACCTATATACTGTTTATCTATGTTCTACATAGGTCATCTCCTTAGGCACACAAGTATCTGTCCTAGTTCAAATGGGAAAATCCAATACCATCTAGAGAATGATCACTATATATAGGGGATTGGAACATTCTCCCATAGTATATAATGTACCGTTGTAGAGAGGGTAGTCCACATGATCTCCGGTATCTTTCCCTTTATCTCTTCTGGTTTTTAGCTGACATGGCCTGCCACTATCAGGACTATCTCTGATGGTAGGCAGTAAACTATGTTGTAATTAAGGTCTAATTTGCAATACATTTGTACTATCATTACAATGTCATATTTTTTCTATTGATAGAATGTTTGAAAATGTATATCTCCATCCATATACCTGAATCGCTTTGGGTAGTTTAGAGAGAATTACAGATGCTTTCTCAGATTGAGCCGTGATCTTTTTATACTCATTTGTTTGTATACAAATTCTTCATATTTTTTTTACTTTTGTTATTACCTTGTGGATGGAATTTTAATATGAGCAAATCGATCTACGTTTTTATTCAAATCGAAGTTTGGTTGCCTTAAAAGTCCCGCCTACCAATGGGGTTTTTTTATTTCTACATGCTATAATTGGGACGGTGGCAACCAACATCTTGGTTCCTGAACAGTGGGGGTTCTCCAATTGTTAGGGCAAGGTGCCTGTTAAGTAAGGAGGATGCTGGGAGGATGCTGGTTTCCCTATACAGGGACTGTCTGTCTGCCAGCCTATTTAACTGCCTCATACCACTAACCTGAATGTCTACCACCACTCCTGAGAACTCTACAGCAGTGATATCCTCTCTAAAGAAGCACTCCTTGTGCGTACAGCAGCCTGAAAGTTTTCACAGCATTGCTTATCTAAAAAGTGACTTATTGATACCACTACCTCTCTCTGAATAATTAAAGCATATTGAAGTTCAACCTGTGCCATTGTGTAATCTGCTATATTGCAGTTGTAATTTTACATCATAAAGCTACACCAAAGCAACCATGTGGTGTCAACTCACTTTTTGGATACACTTGGTAAGCCCCACCCACATTTTGAAGTAGTTAGTAAGATATGGAAAATTCATCCTCAATAGTTGGTGCGACCCGAGTTGTTGCCATGGTACTGTTGGAAGTGGCTTTGGCTATGACATCCAAATATAATAGCACAAATATTCCCCTGGCAGCTTTGGCAGAGAGGCTGGAGAGTGTGGCTCACTTGTTCAGAAGCCGATCACACATCTCCCTGATCAGGGATTTAACTCATTGGAAGATTTTGCTAGGAGAGCCAAACTCATATTGCCAGATGCTAAAGGAACCAGTCTGCCACAAATCCGGACTGCAAGATACAGGATCAGTTTATCTCGGGCATTTAGGCAGGTCCTCCTGAAAAGGACTCTGAAAGTTTGTGTAAGATTTGATGCAATGGTAAAGCTTAATGCTATCTTCTAAGAAGCATGAAAGCAAGTGGAGGAGTTGAAAGCCAGAGTGGTGGTTATATCCATGTGGGTAAGGCCATGTTTGCTTTACAGAGTGCCTGTAATTTGAATCAAATGCATCCATCCAGCAGGAAATATCTGCTGTTAAAGGAGGACTGTATAGACCCAATCTATGGTAGGTTTTAAGAAGAATGGAGCTCCCGTTCCGTTTTAATAACTGGCTTCAGGTGTTATACAGTAATCCAATGGCGTCCAAGTGCCTTGGAGGTAGCCTTTCTAACCCTCCTAAAATCTAAACCTAAAACTTTTATTGACCACAAGAGTCATAAAAAAACACCAATTACTTTTGTGGTCAATAAACATTATTTTCCATTGTTATGCAAGCTGGCTATTTACTCCCTTTATACCAGTGCCACTACCTACAGTCTCCACATCCTAAGCGCTTCACAGGGAACTTTTTGTGCGTTGGTTTTTGGTTCCTATCCCCCCCCCCCCCCCCCCCGGGGACATTCTCTAGCAGCTATGGACAACTAGCTCTACTAATCCTTCCCTTGTGGTACACATACTCCTATTGCCACCTGATTTTCTGGTGTTGTTTTTATCATGTTAATGCAGACTTGTCTGGCCTACACACCTAAATTTTGTTTATTGTGCCTAGTAGAGGATGTCGCCCCTATTACAGCCGAATGAGTGTTCATATGTCACCTGTTCTTTCATGGCAGAAAAGCTATTACTATGAGCTGGAAAAAAGTCAGTCTCTCCATCTATTCAGTTTAGGAGACAACTGATAAACTCAAATTTGCCACTGTACCAGGAGGATCAGGCATGTGCATGCCTCTCCACGTTCTCTACACTCAGGGTAGGACTGAGGACCCTTCATCCTGGACTATCCTATATAAACTAGGGAAGCTGATCCCATTAGAGAAAGAAAGTGAAGGGCTAATTCACACTAGTGCGGTGACCAGCATTTTATCACATTGTATAACGCCAGTTACCGCTTGGACACAAAGAAAATATTCGATTCTATGTGTCCTATTCAGACCGAAATGCAGCCCACAGCTGTGCTCCAGTGATCTGCAATAAAAATGCATATATGTTCCATTTTATCACAGTGCACTGGACAGGATCACATGTCACTATACAGCAGAGCAGCGCATTGCACTGCTGTACGGTGACATGAATAAAGTGTCACTTTTGTGCCCTTCAATAAAGTTTGTTTGAAAAAAAAGGGAGCTGTGTGATGAGCTGAATCGTACACCACACCACCTCCTACCGCTAGCTCACTGCATCTGGAACATACAGCTGCCAGGTAAAATACCTACAGCTCAACTGTGCGGCAGCTGTCCGTTAAGTGTGAATGGGCCCTAAAACAGAAGTGGCAGCCGCGTTGTGATTGACGATGTATCTACATCAGTGAAAATTTTTTTTTTTACTTTTAAATAAAGGACGTGTCAAAAACTCTTGTACTGTATTCATTCACTTTTAGAATTTTTTTGGTGATTGGGTGGGGCTGGGATCTGGGGTCCCTCTTGTTAAAGGTGCTTCCAGATTCTGATAAGCCCCCCGCTCGCACACCCCCACAACCACAGCCCAGAGTTGTGGGGAAGAGGCCCTTGTTCCCATCAACATTGGGACACGGCTAAAAAATGCATAGATGTGAACTTGTACCATAGGAAACCATGTTAAATGGGATGTAGTGCATTTCTGAAAACTGCAAAATGCACTAAAAAATGCATAGATGTGAATGTAGAGTAAAACAAAAGACATGGTAGATCTTCCTATGGACATACAGTATATATATGGAGATTTTGACAAGCAGCATATCTTACAGTCTGGATGCAAGAAAAACAAAGAATGTAGTTAATCTTCCTCTGTGGTAAAAGCAGAGGAATCTTTATCACAGAACACAGCTAAATTTATGCTGTGTCTTGCCACTGAGAAATGATTAGTATAGCCTCACTTACACCTCCTTGTTTCCTGGATAATGAACTGCCTAATACCAAGGACTGCAATACAAACTGCAAGAGATCCCATACACAAGTCCATTAATTTTTTAAAGCTGTAATTTTTTGTTACAATTCTTTAGAAAATGAAGAAATTAAAAATGTTTTTATTTTTCACAAAGTTATTTCTCACACATAGCATAGGCATACTTAGAATTACACCCCAAAACACATTCTGCTATTCCTTTTTCGAGTATGGGAATGCCACGTGTAAAACTTTTTCACAGTTTAGATGCATATAGGGACCCAAAATCCAAGGAACACCTTTGGGCTTTCAAGAAAAGCCCAAAGGTGTAAATTGCACATCGAATTCCCTGACTACCTATTGCAGTTTGGAGGACCTGAAGCACTAGGACAGTAGAAACACCCACAAACTAACCACATTTTGTAGAGCAAACACCCCAAGCTATTTTTAAGAGGCATGGCGAGTCTTTTGAAGACATAATTTTTGCCACACGTTTTTGAAAAATGCAGAAAGAAAATTAATTTTTACACAAAATTGTCAATTTAATAAGCATGGGCATACCTAAAATTACGCCCCAAAACACATTCTGCTACTCCTTATGAGTATGGTGATACCACATGTACCACAATTTCATTTTTTAGACCAATTATATACCAGACATTGTATCTTGCGTATCACAAATCAACCAATTGTATCAAAACCAATGATCACCCCTATATGTGGTCAGGGAATATACACTGCTCAAAATTAAAGGAACACTTTGAAGACATATCAGATCTCAATGGGTAAAAATATCAAGCTGGATATCTATACTGATATGGACTGGGTAATGTGTTAGGAACAAAAGGATGCCACATGATTTGATGGAAATTAAAATTATCAACCTACAGAGGGCTGACCTCAAAGACACCCCCAAAAATCAAAGTGAAAAAATTATGCAGCAAGCAAGTCCATTTTACTGAAATGTCATTGAAGCAACTAAAAATGGTACTCAGTAGTTTGTATGGCCCCCCACATGTTTGTATGCATGCCTGAGAACATTGGGGCATGCTCCTAATGAGACGACGAATGGTGTCTTGGGGTATTTCCTCCCATATATGAACCTGGGCATAACTGAGCTCCTAAACAGACTTAGGTGCAACATTGGGGAATGCTTCTAATGATACAACGGATGGTGTCCTGGGGTATTTCCTCCCAGATCTGATCCAGGGCATCACTGAGCTCCTAAACAGACTGAGGTGCAACCTGGCAGCGTCGGATGGACTGAAACATAATGTCTCAGAGGTGTTCTATTGGATTTAGGTCAGGCGAGCATGGGGGGGCCATTCAATGATATAAATTCCTTCATTCTCCAGGAACTGACAGCATAATCTCGCCACATAAGGTCGGGCATTGTCATGCACCAGGAGGAACCCAGGGCCCACTGCACCAGCGTAGGGTTTGACATTGGGTCCAAGGATTTCTTTCTGATTCCTAATGGCAGTCAGGGTGCCATTGCCTAGCCTGTAGAGGTCTGTGCGTCCCTCCATGGATATGCCTCTTCAGGCCATCACTGACCCACTACCAAGCCGGTCGTGCTGAACGATGTTACAGGCTGCATAACATTCTCCACGGCTTCTCTAGGGCCTTTAACGTCTGTCACATGTGCTCAGGGTGAACCTGCTTTAATCTGTGAAAAGCACAGGGAGCAATTCTCTGCTCCCCCTCTGCTACTTATTGACCAGATCAATATCTCAGAAGTTTAATTGACTTGATGCTGTACTCTGACTAAAAAGTGTTCCTTTAACATTTTTGAGCAGTGTAGTTTAGTGTAGCGTCATGTATAGTAGTCCCCATTTCTATAAGCCAAGAAAGCCTAGCCTACTGGTACATGACTACTCCTAGGAATGCCATGTTCACTAACCAGGAAGCACAGAAAACTGAAGAAAGGAAGAAAAAAAAGAGTCTCTATGTTACCAAGAGTGCAGTTGTCTGCAGGGGATGGCTGGAACTGGTGTCTCAAAGGAGCGTAGTTAGTCGAACATGCAGATGGGTGGCAGAGACATTGTCAGCAAACAGGCAAAGGATCAGTCCAGGCAACAGGCAGAAACTTGGTCAACAAACAGGCCAGGGTCAGTACAGGCACCAGGCAGAGGGAACACTGCACTGGTGTGGCGGTGATCAGGAACACTGATGCAGGCTTCACTGGTCTAATGACATGGGAAAATAGTGTGGCAGCAACCAGGAACACTGCTGCTGACTTACACTGGTCCGGTGACACTGGGGGTGTGGCGACAGTCAGGGATACCTTTGCTGGTTTACACTAATGTGGTGACACTGTGACTGATTTGGCGGTCATCAAGGACACTGTAATTGGTTTTGTGGTAAAAAGGCAAAAAATGACTGTTGTGGTGTTGATCAGGGACATGGGGCTTCATTCATATAACCAGATTGCATGCGGTATGTAGGTGTCCAGACACATTTTCCCTAAATACCGCATGCAATCCTGAAACTGTCAATTTACTATATCATTCTGCAGTGTTTACTGCAAAACGCTGAAAATGCTTACTATAATGTTCTGTTTCGCAAATATACCAAATGATCAGGCGTTAAACTCAATTCACAGAAGGAAATAAATAATTAAATGCATGCGGTAATTAAGTAGTGATCGAGGCATGCAGTAATTAGGGAATGTGTAGCGGCTGCCACATTCTTAACAACCAATGAGATAACAGCTATCAGCAGGATTCCCTGCTGACAGCTGAATGTAAACAAAACAATTGCCAGCAATTAAAAATGAAGGAAATAAAAGTGTGTGATTTCTGCGTCAGAAGTTCTGATTGAAGGACTGCAAGATCTTACAAAGGGGAGTTTCCAGGAAGTAGTGACAGAATTGAACCACATGACCTTTCATGCAAGATCTGCGGTATTTCACTGAGAGCAGGAGCAGGGACTATTAGTACTTCCTGGTTTTAATTGATGTTGACCTTCTCTTACCACTGTGGCAGATGAGCCAGTATACAGGCGTTTGTTGACCACTCTAACAGAGGGGGGGTCACACGAGGTCTGGTAAGCAAGATTTGAGTGTGAGAGGTGTCACTGGGTTTACATCAGGATCTCCTACCTATCACAACAATTATAGGACTATCATCCTTACTGGATTTCTTTACATATGATTATTGGACAATTTTTTTCACAGCGCTGCACTATATTTTGCTTTTTAATTTTCAATCCAAAAAATGTTTTTTTTTTTAACTAGTAAACAAAAGTGTCAGAATAGGCTTGGTCCTCAGGTAGTTAATGTATGTGACATGTGTCAGTACATTTTGGTGCCATTCATTTTAAATGGCATTCCAACACACTAGGTAACTGTACATGGACAGCAGATGACCACAACACATTGCAATGCACTACTATGCGTTGTGATGTGCCGTGTTGCAAAAAAATAGAGCATATCCAATTTTATAGGCATTTTGGTGCACTGGCATTTGAATGGGCCAATGAGCATTAATGTAATACAGCAAGATGCCAATGTGTGAATGGTTGCTTAGGGTTTATATACACTTTATTGGTGTTACAACCCTGCCTTACAATATGAAACTTACTATAAATGTTGAAAGTGGTGAATCTGTATTTGAATAATGCAGTATAGTTTTATCTGCAATAACTGTGCACTCTAAGCTGTGATAAAACCAGATAAACAGGCTGGCTGGAGTTAAATTGAGGTTTTGGGCAATCAGTAAGTGCAGATTTATTTAGAAGGCATCAGGAAGGACAAGATACTGATAAAGCAAAGCAAGATACTAATTGTCAGAAACAGATACTCCCGGGAAAGCTTTTAGCAGGCCCACATCTGCAGGCAGGTGGAGATGAAAGAATTCTGATCACATCCTCTCTCTCTGCAGATCAATAGGTGAAACATCTAATGGTCAAGACAGACCTGTTGCTTTATTATGTTGTGGCTCTTTGTGACCTACTATTAACAATATGACACACTGCTCTTTAGAAATGAACTTTAACTTCAATTTAATTAGTACAGCTGACAAATACATGGTTAAGAATTATATATAATAAAACATTTACAGACCAATAATATCCAGAGAACAACACAAAAGACCACAGGATTTCTGAAGACTGTAACATGTACCAACAAAAATTAGAGCTGTATTTATCATTAAGCCATCATCATCAAGAGTCTAGGGCAGAAGGGGATGGGGAAACTTTTAAGGATATAACTAAAGATTATTTTCATAATCAATTAGTTGGCCAATTATTGTTTTGATTAATCAGAAATAAGGCTTGGGTCACACTTCTGCATGTAGCTGCGATTCCCGCATCCGCAGTGAAAATGCAAGGGGCTGCCATTCATTCTGAGTGCTTGTGCAGGAACCGCAGGGAAATGGCATGGTTAAAAAGACCATGTGATTACCCAGCGGCCGCGTTTTTTAAAAAGGGTGCATGTAACTTTTTTTGCAGAAACGCAAGCATAGCAGCCCATTCATTTGAATGCGCTGCTGTGCAAACGCAGGCCCACAATAACGCACAGGTGTAAACCTAGCGAAAAACCTCAAAAAGGTGTGGTGTATAATTTAGTTGATATGTAAAGTTTAAAAAGACAATTTATTCTTGAATATCTATATGCAGTGGTAAATATAAATACCCAGCTATATGGTTTGGGAACACATTTTCGAATTCACTACTATTAGAATTTGAATCTGGTATACATCATGAGAGATCAAAATTTTTATTTTAAGAAAAAAAAGAGACCTAAAAAGCTGTTGTGCAGGGTTTCAGACAGGATTGTAATATAATAATATGCATAAGAGACTCCCCTGTCAGAAGCATGCCTTTTGTAGCATCTGTCATGATGGGGTAAAGAAACAAAATTAGCCCTTGGGGTTAATTCATACTGTGAAAGCAGGGCTTTTTTTTTCTCAGAGAAAAGGTGCATGTACTCCACCCCCCCCCCCCCTTGAGTCACCCTTTTTCTCCACCCCCTACCCACCTCCGAGCACTGTCCCTTGGTTCCTCCCACCTACTGCCCAATACTGCCTCTTTAAGGAATACAGAAGCAAGTATAATTTTGTGGTGTTAAGTAATTTTTATTGAATTTGTTACTGATAACAAGAAAGGCAGTAAAACGGTTCCCCTGCAGCCAGCAACAATAGATCTCTTAGCAACAATAGACCCTCCACAACAATATAACCGCAAGCAGCACTAAGTAGATCCACCTCGGCAACAATAGACCCTGCCAGCAACAATAGATCTCCAGGCAGCCAGCATCAATAGACCCTCCAGCACACCCATAACACGCAATCATTGCTGGAGGTGCGTCCCGCTAAAAAAAAAAAAGTAATAAATGTATATATATATATGTGTAAATGTAAATATATATATATATATATATATATATATATATATTAGGGATTGACAGATTATCGGCAACACCGATATATCGAAGCCGATATGCACTTTCCCCGATATATCGGAATCAGCCCCGGAAGTTACCAATATTAACGATCTTGTCGTGACGTCACTGTATATGTTGCGCTGCACACGTTCTGCCTTCTAAGACCGCCCTTCTACGCCTGCGCGGCGCACACGTGACGTCATTCTCCGCGCGTTGCACATGTTCTGCCTTCTAAGACTGCCTCCCACGCCTCGGACAGCCTTGTGTGCAGCCAGCTGCAGTCTGGTCACTGTGCCAGCCAGCCACTCACAGGCCCTGGCCTCAGCCACCCACCCACCACAGGGTGCCAGCCAGCCACAGCAGGGTGCCAACCGCCAGCCATCTGACCCACAACAGGGTACCAGGCCAGCATCCAGCCACCCACCCCACAACAGGGTGCCAGCAGCCAGCCACCCACCCCACAACAGGGTTCCAGCAAGCAAGCCACCCACAGGTGACACCAAGCCAGCCACCCGCCACCACACAGTGTTCCAGCAAGCCAGCCACCCACAACAGGCCAGGGTGAGTGACACTAAGCCAGCCACCCACCCACAACAGGCCAGGGTGAGTGACACTAAGCCAGCCACCCACCCACAACAGGGTGACACCAAGCCAGCCAGCTACCCACAACAGGGTGACACCAAGCCAGCCACCCACCACAGTGTTCCAGCAATCCAGGCACTGCCACCCACAACAGGATGACACCAAGCCAGCCACCCACCCACCCACCACAGTGTTCCAGCAAGCAAGCCACCCACTACAGTGTTCCAGCAAGCAAGCCACCCACCCACCACAGTGTTCCAGCAAGCCAGCCACCCACCAAAGTGTTCCAGCAAGCTAGCCACCCACCACAGTGTTCCAGCAAGCCAGGCAGCCACCCACAACAGGGTGAGACCATGCCAGCCACCCACCTCAGTGTTCCAGCAAGCCAGCTACCTACAACAGGGTGACACCAAGCCAGCCACCAACCACAGTGTTCCAGCAAGTCAGCCACCCACAACAGGGTGACACCAAGCCAGCCACCCACCACAGTGTTCCAGCAAGCCAGTCAGCCATGCACAACAGGGTGACACCAAGCCAGCCACCCACATTTACACAGTGTTCCAGCAAGCCAGCCACCCACAACAGGGTGACACCAAGCCAGCCACCCACCACAGTATTCCAGCAAGCCAGCTACCCACCACAGGGTTCCAGCAAGCCAGCCACCCACAGGTGACACCAAGCCAGCCACCCGCCACCACACAGTGTTCCAGCAAGCCAGCCACCCACAACAGGCCAGGGTGAGTGACACCAAGCCAGCCACCCACCACAGTGTTCCAGCAATCCAGACACTGCCACCCACAACAGGATGACACCAAGCCAGCCACCCACCACAGTGTTCCAGCAAGCAAGCCACCCACTACAGTGTTCCAGCAAGCAAGCAACCCACCACAGTGTTCCAGCAAGCTAGCCACCCACCAAAGTGTTCCAGCAAGCTAGCCACCCACCACAGTGTTCCAGCAAGCCAGGCAGCCACCCACAACAGGGTGAGACCATGCCAGCCACCCACCTCAGTGTTCCAGCAAGCCAGCTACCTACAACAGGGTGACACCAAGCCAGCCACCAACCACAGTGTTCCAGCAAGTCAGCCACCCACAACAGGGTGACACCAAGCCACCCACCCACCACAGTGTTCCAGCAAGCCAGCCAGCCATGCACAACAGGGTGACACCAAGCCAGCCACCCACCACAGTGTTCCAGCAAGCCAGCCACCCACAACAAGGTGACACCAAGCCAGCCACCCACCACAGTATTCCAGCAAGCCAGCTACCCACCACAGTGTTTCAGCAAGCCAGGCAGTCATCCGCAACAGGGTGACACCATGCCAGCCACCCACCCACCACAGTGTTCCAGCAAGCCAGCCACCCACAACAGGGTGACACCAAGCCAGCTACCCACCACAGTGTTCCAGCAAGCCAGCCACTCACAACAGGGTGACACCAAGGCAGCCACCCACCACAGTATTCCAGCAAGCCAGCCACCCACCACAGTATTCCAGCAAGCCAGCCACCCACCACAGTGTTCCAGCAAGCCAGGCAGCCATCTGCAACAGGGTGACACCATGCCAGCCACCCACCCACCACAGTGTTCCAGCAAGCCAGCCACCCACAACAGGGTGACACTAAGCCAGCCACCCACCACAGTGTTCCAGCAAGCCAGCCACCCACAACAGGGTGAGACCAAGCCAGCCAGCCAACCACCACAGTGTTCCAGCAAGCCAGCCACCCACAACAGGGTGACACCAAGCCAGCCACCCACCACAGTGTTCAAGCAAGCCAGCCACCCACCACAGTGTTCCAGCAAGCCAGGCAGCCACCCAGAACAGGATGACACCATGCCAGCCACCCACCACAGTGTTCCAGCAAGCCAGCCACCCAAAACCGGGTGACACCAAGCAAGCCACCCACCAAAGTGTTCCAGCAAGCAAACCACCCACAACAGGGTGACACCAAGCCAGCCGCCCACCACAGTGTTCCAGCAAGCCAGCCACCCACAACAGGATGACACCAAGTCAGCCACCCACCACATTGTTCCAGCAAGTCAGCCACCCTAGGGTAACACCAAGCCAGCCACCCACCACAGTGTTCCAACAAGCCAGCCATCCACCACAGTGTTCCAGAAAGCCAGCCACCCACAACAGGGTGACACCAAGCCGCCCACACTGCCAGGCGTTAGCCACCGACCAAAAACAGGGTGCCAGCCAGCCACCCAAACTGCCAGGCGTCAGCCACCAACCCAAAACAGGGTGCCAGCCAGCCACCCAAACTGCCAGGCGTCAGCCA
Source organism: Pelophylax lessonae (assembly GCF_965119305.1). Classification (NCBI taxonomy): domain Eukaryota; kingdom Metazoa; phylum Chordata; class Amphibia; order Anura; family Ranidae; genus Pelophylax; species Pelophylax lessonae. Next base: position 87,100,942 of record NC_138777.1, on the reverse strand, counting down.
CTGACCCACAACAAGGTGCCAGCAGCCAGCCACCCCACAACAGAGTGCCAGCAAGCCAACCACACTGCCAGGCATCAGCCACCGACCCACAACATGGTGCCAGCCAGCCACCCACACTGCCAAGCATCAGCCACCAACCCACAACACGGTGACAGCAGCCAGCCACCCCACAACATGGTGCAAGCCAGCCACCCACACTGCCTGGCATCAGCCACCAACCCACAACAGGGTGCCAGCAAGCCTCCCACACTGCCAGGCGTCAGCCACCAACCCACAACAGGATGACAGCAGCCAGCCACCCCACAACAGGGTGCCAGCAAGTCACCCACACTGCCAGGCATCAGCCACTGACCCAAAACAGGGTGCCAGTAAGCCACCCACACTGGTAGAAAAGACAAAAAAGAAAAAGAGGGGCGCACCGACCTAGTGCATTACCATAAAAACTTTTATTAAAATATTAAAAGGTGTACAAAATACTCACAAGACTGGTGTGGTACAACACACATCAAGAATAGCATATACAGTCTTCAAGGTAGCCAGGTCCCAATAGTGACAAATGGGCATACAGATAGTCGCATGGGGCTGCTGTGGCTAGGCTGACGCGTTTCAGGGGCGAGCCCCCTTCCTCAGAGCCAGAAAAAATGCTTAGCAATGTGATTTTGAAATACCTCCTCCCAGGCAACAATAACCGAAATGTTTCTGAAAAAAAAACGGGTGTCACTGTCTAGATTCAGATGGAAGATCCCAACTGCTGGACAGAGTAATCACAGAGATGATGGTCACTGATAAACAGCCATTTACAATGGTGTCTGACTCAGGATTTAAGCGGTTGATGTGCATACTTAAACCAAGGTACACACTGAAGAGTAAGAAGTATTATCGAACCGAAATGCTGGGAAAGATTCACCAAAAGGTTTTTGAGAAAGTAAAGGCTATGCTGCAACCAGAGAATGCTGGCAACTCACTCTCATTCACGACTGACTGCTGGTCAGGAGGAGGACAAACAGTCACTAATGATTCCTACATGCCATTTCATTGACAGTGGATGGACAAAAAGGCAATTGGTGTTGAATACAAAAGTGCTGCAAGGATCCCACACTGAGTACAGTAGAGAAATGTTTCTAGGCATGCTTGAAGACTGGGGAATCAACAAAGACAGAGTGATGCTTGTGCTACTTCGAGGCAGTGGAGCAAACATGCGGAAAGGAATGAGGCTTGCTGATATGTCAGACATCAGTGTCATGGCACACAACACCCTCCAACTTTCAAATTAAAGTCTTAAAAGACTTCGTCTGGGCTTTTTTATGACGAAACGTTGACGACTCCAGACGCAATGTCCACACGCCCCCCAACGGAGCCGGCTGTTTTCTATATGCTGATTTGGAGACCTGCGGGACGCCGCGGTTAGATCCACGACCAGCACAACTACATGCCTGTTTTTGTCTTTTAAATTGTAAGTAGTTTTTTAAATAAATTTGCCTATTGGTTTATGGAATTACGCTATGGGCCTTTATTTCTCTCTACATATGGCTCTACACTTGATGGAGTAAATGAGAAGTTTCAAGCCTGATATATACTAATGTGATTGGTATAACAACCTACTGGAAAAGGCTGTCTGTTTTGGGAGATTTGGAAGCACCTGAGCTTGACATCAGTCGACCTACTGGTTTATTACTAGCTGGGAGAGGCTGTCTCATTGAGTTGAGCAGCCACGGAATTTCGGTAAGCTGCTTGTTATACCTGAGCACAAAGGTGTCCCCTTCTTACACTTCTCCTTGGTGTCACTGGAAGAAATCCGATTATTTTGCACGTGGATTCATATCTCTGCACTTGTTATTGGGATTATTCATTTGGACACTACCCCTCTTCCTTTATATAATTTTGAAGCTTTTTTAGCATCTCAATTGTACACTGATTTCAGCGCTGCACTTTTTGGTTTCTATTGCATTTTTTGAATCACTGTTAGTTGATTTTGTGCTAGCTGCTCACTATTGTTTAAATCAGCTTAATCCTTTGTCATATTTAGCGCGGAAATTTTCTTCTTTTTATATTACAAAGAGCTTTGATTGATATATGTTTTGAGAACCATGAAGAGATTAAAAATGTTGTGCTTGCAAGTATTTTAAATCCTCAATACAAGAACCATGCTTTCTCTTCTGATGATGTATTGGCCAAGGCAAACAATGGCTGACAGAAGATATTCAACAGGAGGTGCAGGAGGTTCCTGACGAAAAGACAAGTCCAGAAAAGCATTTTTATAATCTGAAAGAGCAGCATGCTGCAAAAACAGAAAAATGTCCACAAATATGACAACGAACAGAAGAGAATCTTCTTCATCGTGGTCGAATTGATCAGGACATTTTCAGTGTTTTATTGGGGCCTCATGCGGAGGATTCAATTTCTTCTGAATCTGCCATAATGAGCCTGGATGATGAACTTCATCTCTATTTGAAGGAACCAGTAATTGACAGTGGTAATCCTCTTCAGTGGTGGAAAGAAAATGTGGCGCGCTACAAAAGACTTGCTTCCCAAGCTTGAAGATGCCTCTCTCTGCTCCTCTGTCCTCCTCTCCTCCTGTACCAAGGGAGCATCTTAATGAAGTGGCAGCATCATAGGAACAAAACAGAAGCCGTTTAACAGGTGACCATGGGCATGCTGAAATGTTATGCTTTCTGTAGTATAATATTGTTCTACCTAACTGGGAGTATTGAAAAGTGTAGTAGTACTAGTCCACTCCAATCCACTGTCTAGCTTTTTTCTAGCAGTTTTGCACTGACTGCAGTAGTTGCAGTGAGTGCACTACTGCAGCAGTAGTCCATTGACTCCAGTCCAAATCACTGTCTAGCTGTGCTGTTGTCTAGCTTTTTTTTCTAGCAGTTTTGCACTGACTGCAGTAGTGATTTAAAATCATTGCAGTGAGTGCACTACTGCAGCGGTAGTCCACTGGCTCAATCTACTGTCTAGCTGTTTGTCTAGCTTTTTTTTCTAGTGGTTTTGCACTGACTGCAGTAGTGATTTAAAATTATTGCAGTGAGTGAGTGCACTACTGCAGCAGTTTATGCATCATTCACAATCAGATGATGTGAATTTCTGATGTCCCTGCAAGTGAAGTTTTCCTATCAGTTTTCATGCAGTTAAGGTGTGAAGAACGAGCCCTTAATGTTAAAAATGTTAATAAATAAACATTAACTTGTTCAGTAACAGATTTGTGTCAAAATTTGTGTTTATTTTGCAAAATTTTAAATGTACAAAAATATCGGCCAATAGCAGCCGATACAGATATGCAATCGCCAAAACATCGGTATTGGCATTGGTAACGAAAAAACGATATCGGTCGATCACTAATATATATATATATATATATATATATATATATATATTCTATATGGATCATTCTGTCCTCTCTCTCTCTCTCTCTGTATATCCTACTACCCAGAAGTAGGATATACAGGGAATTTTAACTGGGACATGAAGCGATATTAAGGGTGGAGGAGCGATTATACTGTACATCTTTTACAGTATAATAAAACGGAGCTCTACCCAAAGGAGGAAGCTCCGCTTGTTTGCTTCCTTCCCCCCTTTTTTGACAGGTACCAGTCCCCTTTTCCGGGCGAGGTCCCCCCCAGAATTTCGACCCCCCCCTTCTTTCCCCGCCACTGTGCCATTCACGAAGCACAGCGTGCTTCGGCATGCGCAGTAGGGGACCAGCTGTGAAGAAGCAAGACTTCACTGCCGGGTTCCCTTACAAGAAATGGCAGTGGCTGCACCCAAGAGCTGATTGAAAAATCGGCTGGGGTGCTGGCATCACAGGATCCCTGGACAGGTAAGTGTCCTAATATTAAAAGTCAGCAGCTACAGTACTTGTGAGATCTGAGGACTTTTTGACCCCAGATCTCACAATAAAGAGGTCCTGTCATGGCTATTTCTATTAAAAGGAATGTTTTAAATTCATTGTAATAGGAATAAAAATGATAAAAATTATTTTTTTTTTAAACTGTAAAAAAAAAAAAATTAAATAAATCGGAAAAAAAAATTAAAGCGCCCTGTCCCCAATAGCTCACGCGCAGAAGCGAATGCACACGGAAGCCCCATCCACATATTTAAATGGTGTTTAAACCACACATGTGAGGTATCGCCACGATCGTTAGAGCGAGAGCAATAATTTGAGCCCTAGACCTTCTCTGTAACTCTAAGCCGGCTATCCTGTAGAAATTTTTAATGTGTCACCTATGGGATTTTTAAGCACCAAAGTTTGTCGCCATTCCGCGAGTGTGAGCAATTTTGAAGCATGACATGTTGGGTATCTATTTACTTGGCATAACATTATCTTTCACATTATGGAAAAAAATTGGGATAACTTTACTGTTTTCTTATTTTTTAATTCAAAAAAGTGATTTTTGTCCAAAAAAAATTGCGTTTGGAAGACCGCTGCGCAATAAAAAATATTGCAATGATCTCCATTTTATTCTCTAGGGTCTCTGCTAAAAAAATATATAATGTTTGGGGGTTCTAAGTAGTTTTCTAGCAAAAAAAAAAATGATTTTAGCTTCTAAACACCAAGTGTCAAAAATAGGCTTGGTCTTAAAGTGGTTAAAAGAGCTTAGAAAAATCCTGGGTGGCTAAACTCCAATTTAAAAAGTCATATCAAAGCAAAGGAAAAGGCCTTCAAAAAAATAGCCTTCAAAAAATACAAGGCTGAGGGGTCACTGCCAGCATTCCAACATTACAAAGAATGCATCAAGAAATGTAAGAGTGCATTCAGGACGGCTAAGAAAGAACACGAAAGGCACATAGTAGAGGAGAGTAAAAAAAATCTAAGTATATAATTAGTAAGAAAGCGAGGCCAGAACATATTGGCCCTATAAAGGATGATGAAGGGAATTTGGCTACAAATGACAGAGAGAAGGCGAATTTTAAAAATGTTCTTCTCCTCAGTCTTCACAAAGGAAAAGGAGGATACAGTAGCCAAGACTTTAATGTTAATGTTAATAACACATAAGAGGAATAACAAAAAAGGACAGAAAGATGGGGCTTTCTAGGCCAATTTGGAGGTGGAGGATCATGAAACACACAAAATTATTAAAAATGCATCTTTATTGAATACATATTAAAAACATGTACATACAGGGACAAAAAAGTCCCATACAAAAGAACAGAAAGAATTAAAAACACATGTGCAGAAATACATTCCCATGAGGGAATGCCGATACTTATAACAGATGTTGAAAGGGTCTCTGATGAAACACGGTCTAGGGGTCCCAGCAAGCCAACACGTTTTGCATAGGGCTTCCTCAGGGCCAGAGAGACCAGAAAAGACCGGTATTTCCCACTGTGTATAGGACCAAGGCTGCCAGGATGAACCGACGGACCACTGAGTCAAGTTGATTTATAAGATATAACTTTAGCAATAGCGGTGATGACCCCAAAATATGTTATCACCTTACTCTAGAGATCCTCAGGTGTAGAGATGCATCTCCATATACTAATATTTATATTCAGAGGTCCTCCTATTCATACTATCAGGAGTAGGTAGTCACTTACTATGCAGTATGAGCATTATATAATGGCCTTTTTTATAATTTTGTGTGTTTTCATGATCCTCCTCCTCCCAATTAGACCCATCTTTCTGTCCTTTTTTGTTATTGCATATTAGGGGTAAGGGCCAGTAATTTGTTAACTTTTTAAACACATAACAGGAAGCACCCTCATGGCTAGCAGAAGACAGAATCAGAAATAGACTTGAAAAATTTAACAAAAATAAGTCACCAGGGCCAGATGGCTTACACCCAAGGGTCCGTAAGGAGCTCAGCCAGGTGATAGCCAGACCATTGTTCCTAATTTTTTATTTCTTTTTAAAGTTTACTGACAAACTGATTGGAGAAAAGCCAACGTGGCATAAATATTTAAAAAAGGGGCGAGACTGATTCCTTGGAACTACAGGCCAGACAGTCTAACATCAATAGTCTGCAAGCTATTGGAAGGGATGATAAGAGACTATATACAAAATTTTAGTAATGAAAATTGTATTATTAGCAGTAATCTATTAACTGTCTATGAAGAAGTGAGCTGCCATCTAGATAAAGGAAGGCCTGTAGATGTTGTGTATCTGGATTTTGCAAAGGCATTTGATACAGTTCCCCACAAGCTTTTACTGTGCAAACTAAGGTATGGAAGCATGGACCAGAGGGAACCTGGATTGAAAACTGGCTACAAAGGCGAGTCCAAAGGGTGGTGATAAATGGAGAGTACTCGGAATGGTCTGGTGTAGAAAGTGGGGTCCCCCAAAGATTTTTCCTGGGACCAATCCGGTTTACTCTATTCATGAACGATCTAGAGGATGGGATAAACAGCTCAATCTCATTATTTGTGGATGATACAAAGTTAGGCAGGGCAATAACTTCTACATAGGATGTGGAAACCTTGCAAAAGTCCAAAAATAAGAACACAAGTTACCAGCGAGAGGGAAAATCTCTGGGGGAGTCTAGGATGGAAAAGGTCCTAGTAGATGACAGGCTCAGCAATTGCATGCAATGCCAGGCTGCTGCAAGCAAAGCCAACAGAATATTGGAATGCATTAAAAAGGGGATTCACTCCAGAGATAAAGTGATAATTCTCTACAAAACTCTGGTTTGGCCGCATCTTGAGTATGCCGTCCAGTTCTGGGCACCAGTGCTCAGGAAAGATATACTGGAACTGGAGAGAGCCCAGAGAAGGGCAACAAAGCTAATAAAGGGGACTGGAGGACCTCAGCTATGGGGAAAGACTACAAGCATTGAACTTATTCTCTCTTTGGAGAGGAGACGCTTGAGAGGGGATATGATATCAATGTACAAATACCGTACTGACGACCCTAGCATAGGGAAAAAACTATTTAGTGAAAGGGAATTTAAAAAGACACGCAGCCATTCACTAAAGTTGGAGGAAAAGCAGTTTAACCTTAAACTGCTTAGAGGGTTCTTTACTGTCAGAGCGGTAAGAATGTGGAATCCTCTTCCACAAGCAGTGGTATCAGCAGGGAGCGTTGATAAAAAAAACCTCAACGACCACAACATACAGGGGTATACAATGTGCTATCGACATATACACATACAGACACCACAACACCATAGGTCGGACCGGGTGGACTTGTGTCTTTTTTTCAACCTCACTAACTATGTCTGTCTTGTGGTTGAGGAGAGCAAGGTAAAGGTATGAGTAAACACTATTTTTTAGCATGAAATGCGTTTCCATCTATTCCTGTCATGACTGTAGTACTGTTATAATGCTAAAATAAAGATACCGAAGAGTGCAGCGGATTCCAGACTTTTACCTTTTTGCAGATGAACAAGGTTGCATGTGATTGGTGAGGTTCTACAGCTGAACTGGCCATCTGTAGTACAAAGAATGATGCACAGTTCTTCACTGCAAATTAATATTTCCAGTAGTTTATAGAATATGTAATTAACACATCTTAAAAAACAGGAGACTATAGTTACACTGTATACTGGCCATCTAATTTATCCCCGCAAGGGTTAATATTATTATACCAGTGTTCCACATGATTATTCATATTGGGCGTGGAGCAAGTGTGAAACTGGCAGTCGGGTGAGAAAGTGAGGCAAAGTCTGAATCTCACTTTTGTAAAGCTGTCAGGCAGATTATAGGGTAGCGCAACTTAATTTCCCAGCCAGCTGATCAGCTTTCTTGCCACATGACACTAATGTTTATACTCTGCTCAGTGCTGGACTGTGCCTGTGTATTGTGTGTACTGCCATCTGTGTGTGCCTTGATGTGGCTTGTTATCTCTTGTAGACATAACATAAAAGCAACCACTGAACTGTGTGCCATGTCAACTTCCGCACGACATTGAGTTGGCAGTATTTAGTATAGTATAGTCTATTTTTTAGGTGCAGTTGATCAGGTAAATCATAGAATCTGAGTAGTACCTACCTATGCATACCTTCCCTTATTTGGAAGAACTGTATCTCCCCAAGGTAATATTTAAAATCTGGCCTGTTAGTGTGCCCTGAGGACCGGAGTTGAGAAACACTGCATTATGCAATTGGTTGCAGAAAAGAAAATTTATTGATTTCCCCATCAACACAGTCCGTGTTAATGGGGTAATTCCTCCAACAGAGCTATTATGTTATGCCAGCACGGAGCATGGGGAGCCTTCTATGGCCATCAATGGCCGGCTCAATGCTCCATTCACACTAGTGTGATTTCAGTTGTGACTTAAGTTGAACAGAATCACTTGACAAAGGAAATTAAATTCTTTTAAACGGTGCCTGTTCATATCAATGCAACTCAGCACAGTGCAATTTTGGAAAAAGTGTACTGATTTGGTGTGATTCCAGCATGATTTTAGCCCCATAGAATATGCAAGCAAACCACTTGAAATAACAACATCAGTAGCTGTTGTAGTATATCAAGTCAGAGATCTGTAGGTGATCAAAGGCAGGATAGAAACTCTGGTCAAGGACAGGGTATCAAGGTGACAGAAGTGCAGACAAAGTCACCAGTGTATAATTGTACAAGGACAGGGGAGGACAGAAGGATGTAGTGTGAGCTTAATCAAGCGATAGGGGTCTAGAGCAGGGGTAGGGAACTTATGGCTCGCAAGCCAGACATGGCTCTTTTGATGGCTGCATCTGACTCGCAGACAAATCTTTAATAAAGGGGGGCGTGTCCGGACGTGAGCCGCGCTGGACGTGTAGTCCCAGAGCTCCGCCGCGTCTACCACTCAATCCAGTGGCATCCGCGTAGCTGTGCCCGGTGCCACTTTGTGGGTTACCCACCGCTACCCTCAGTTCTTCTCTGGGTGACCGGATTGCCGCGCTACGGACCCCGCGGCTTACTCCCAGTACTGCCGCAGGCTCGTGTGCTGTGCATCTGAGGGCCTTGGCAATCACGGCCCGGTAAAGAGACCTGCCAGCCGCTCCCTGTGCCCCGACAGACTCAATCTCCTTCCCCTCTGACACCCGGGGACCTGCAGGAGCTGCCTCTCACATCCACTTCTGAGGCCTTCAGCGGCCGGCCGCCATTTTCTCAGGGCCTATACTCACCTCCATCACTTGCAGGCCTGCAGGCGCTTCCCCACTCCGGCCTCATTGCATACCTGCTCTCTTCCCGACCGGACTCCAGGCACTTTCACATGGCTCCCTCTACTCACTGTATAGCTGCGGCCCATGAATATGATTATTAAATAAAGGTTCCCGACCCCTGAAATATAGTGTATGGCTCTCACAGAATTACATTTGAAAATATGTGGTGTTCATGGCTCTCTCAGCCAAAAAGGTTCCCGACCTTGGTCTAGAGTCTAAGCAGGAGGGGGTGACAAATAATGAGTTGAGAGAAGAAACAAAGGGAGGCAGGGGTATGTTGGGATTAGTGGGTGATCAAGGAAAGGGAAGACAGGTAGAAGGGTATGGCAGACAGGAGAGGTTTGTGGAGCAATTATTATTTTTTTTAACTCTGTAAGAGATTGTATCTCAAATAGTTTCACCTTTCAGGAGAAATGTAGATGATGCCTAACCACTTCAGCCCCAGAGGGTTTAGTAGTACGGATGTACTAGCAGCTGGACTGTTGATCCCCACTGCTTTGTCTCTCCACATGTCCTCACTGCTCCCAGAACCCACTGTGGAGACTGGCTGCTCTCTGCTTGGAGAGCTCTGCAGCTCAGATCCTTACAGATTCGTGCTGACAATCTGCGTGGTCAGTCGTTCTGCTCTCTCTCCACGTGGTGCGGTAAATTCCGCCCCATTAACTCCCTGTCCTTTCAATTGCCTGGGAGTTTACACCAAAGACTAGGTCGGTTCCACTTAGTTGGACACAGCTAATACTAAGCCAGGGGACCTGGCTGGCAACACTGGGGGCTGGCTATTGTTTTTCAAAGGGCTGTGCCCCTGTGAGTCTGCTAATTGCTCCTCTCTCACTCTCTCCCCCTCCCCCCATTGAGGATATGCCAAGAGGGAAGAGTGTGCCACCAACTCGCCGCACAGGAACAGAGAGTGTGACTAAACCGGTGGGGGACTTGGACATCTCTGCTATAGTCATCCACATGGCTACGCAGACAGCCATACCAAACAGCAACAGATAGAACCTGCTAATTTTGCGACAGTCATGGCAGCTATTTCTACATACCCAACAGCTCTAACCACAAAAATTGATCAATATAAAAGAAAAAAGGTGTACTGCGCTCTTAGATAATATTGGACTTATGTTTCAATGGGTGTGTCAAGTAAGCACAACCCCCGTGTGCAATTGATCTCAAAATAAATCAAATATTGGGCACAGACTTATCTTATACTTTGACAGAATCGCATATGTTACGATTTTTTTCGTATGTGACTATTCAAAGTGCATAAGTGCAAGCATATAACTCAATATAAATGTAATATAGAATACATTAATTCATATAATCCAAAAAAAAGAATCGCATACGTAAAATCTTAAATTAAGTAGTGCTGTGCTTAATAAAAAATGCATATGTGCAATCCAGCTATATATGTGCAAATCTTCAAGTGTTTGTTTAGCAAATTAGTATTTTGTGCAAATAAGCAATTAAGTGCAATAAATTATTTAAAGTGCCAACATTTTGTGCAAAATGGCATTACAGTAAATCATAATATATTATTCAAGTGTGTCACATATTCATTCTTTGTGCAAAAAAAAAAAAAAGTCCATAAATAGTGATGTTCTGTGCAAAGACACAACTCTTTAGACTTTAAAGACTTGAAAGAAGGGCCATCATGGACTTCGAAGAAGTCACGTGATCCGTGATGCAACGCGTAGGGTAGGTCATACGAGAACCGGAAGTGACGCGACGGGACAGAGACGGAGTGTCTGCAGCGGTTACCGCAGCCTGGAATATTGGTTATTGCAGTTTTAAATGTGAGTGGCTATATTTTTTTCAATAAAATGTGATTTAAATACTACACCATGAAGGCCCTTTTTTGCATATAATACGGAGGTTAAAGGAAAGGTATATACGAGCATTGGAAGGAGTATACAGGAGTGTCCATTTCTCCCCCCCCCCCGTACCTATAATAAGGAGAAACCATCATACTGGAGGCATCCATATTACTGACAGGAAAAGGACCAGAGGCAACTTTGATCTTTAATACCCATATGCTCTGACATATGTGGCTAGAGGTGAGAGGCTAGCACACATATAAGTGTTTTCACTGAAGAGTACGCACAAGTAGGAGCACAATACTGAAGGTGGGGGCATTTCCACTACAGTTGGGAATCGCGTCTTGTTAAACTTTCAGTGCGAAATAGAAATACAATTTTTATTATTACAGGTCAAGAATTGTGAACTTTGAGGCCCCCATTGACCTTGCTACATATTGAGTCAAAACTCTTTCAGTTTGAAACACACATTGCGTCCATTGTTTGAGATGGTTTTGTTTGCCTGTACGTTGAGATGAGAAGCTGTGTCATCTACCCCCGAAAGGAAATTGTGTTGGTTAAACTTTGAATAAGAGAAACCAGAAAGATCATAAAACTTTGTTCGGCCATGAGACATTTATCACACAATGGGCGAAACTCAATTTCGGGATAACACCTGTGTTCAATCACCTACCAGCAAATAAGCCATTGTCTAAATCATGAGAGGACAAACAAAACTGTTTGGACAAAGACTAGAATCTGTCATTTATTTACCTAAACACAAACAGGGGGATAAAGTTGTTGAAATCTACACGGAGTCACATAAACATTGTCACTTAGATTGATGAGAACTGCAAATCTCAAAATGAATTTCAGAAAATCATAAATTGATATCTTTGCCCCATCATATACAAAAGGTGTTATGGAACTATGATGTTATGACAACCTCCTACTGAGAAGTACATTATATTCTATCATATAGTAGTGTCAAAGGGTCAGAAAGTTCGCCCATATTTTATAATCCAGTCCCCATATCATGAATGTACTGTTGTTAACATAATAATGCCTAAATGGATAATATTCTGATCAGAAGTAACCATGTATAGGACAAGTTACATATACAAGCTGTTGTGTATCAATATATATATAACCGTATATTTTTCGATATAATTCTTACTGCTACTAATTGAAGTCTTGGGTTAAAGAGTAAAATCCAATATATATATATTACATAAGAGATATTAAATATGAGAATGGTGGTATCCAGATTAATCTTTATTCAGATACCTGGTGGATTAAATGGACGTCATAGATGAGAGCATGATTACATTTATGTTTTTTATAATAGTCTTAAATGGAGAAATCTTTAATTAATTTTAATATACTGGTTAACCAAGAGGTGTCACCCTATGACATCACCAGTTAATGAATAAGATGTTCCAACCAATAGGAATAATGTTCCTCCCACTGGGTTTGGCTTATGATAATTTTTACTGCCCTTTTGTTCAACACAAAATAAAAAGAAACCAGAGATGTAATAGGAGACACAACACAACACACATCATATCTTGCCCAATATACATCACACTTACAACATACACACTACTAACAGCCATGCACAGACTCATCTACACAGACGACTCCATTTCAATCTGCCATGTATCTGAACCTTTGAGGGACGCCAAAAGAAGCTCCTCCCTAATTGGCCACCATCTTGGAAAAGCAGCCATCTTAAGGAACCTGGTAACTACTATTCTAAGCTAAGCGGCCATTTTAAATATGGTAATTATGCCTTGCTGTTATTTGATTATTATTCAATATTGTTTATGTACTTCCTTAAATGTTTTACATTTCCTATTTAAAAGGTAACGAAAGTACAATCCCAGCCGTATAAACCATATGTAGATTTTTCTCTAAAGAGATGATTTTTGTTTTTATAACATTTTTAATATCAGATTAAGCGCATTATTTGCGATTTTACGTCTTCCGTTTTGCATGGCTTATTCTCACTTCATCTGCAGTGGAATGACTTTCGGCCATGTGATTCGCAGACTATTGTGGTCTGATTATATAGAATATTAATTTATGGTTCATACTACACCTGGGAAATACATAATCTTGCTTTATTTTACTTTCATCGTTTAGCTAAATATCACATTGCATTTATCGTTTTAAGTTGGTATTTTATGTAAGGTTATCTCTTTGTGTCACTCAAGTATGATCATTTATGGTGAAAATATGTCTTGCGAATAAATATTCTTATATATATATTCCCTACTGTAGACTGTTTCACTAAGATTGGTATATGCTTTTAAAAAGAAATTAACTGATAAAAAAAAGAACTCGGGAAAATTGCGTGGTATACTATGAGTGTCTGAACAAAATTGATTGGGTTTTGTTTTTAGTTATTAAATTATTTGCCGTAATCGGCTGGAGGCACTGCGTCATAATTCTATTGATAGTTCAGACATCGCCTTTTAGTAATAAATTAAAAATTTGCCAAATTTTATACCAAAACGCACAACATATTAAATGGAGTTGCACTGCTGAGATATCATTAATTTCTTACATATGCCAATCATAATTTTGATCATGGTGACATAATTAATAACTTTGCAAAAAAAAAAAATAGAATTTTTTTTTTAATATTTTTTTTTTTAAATTATTTAATTGTGAATATTGATAGTAATGCCCTAAAATGTCTACATAAGGTAAGGTTCACGCTGCCAACTCTGGCTAGATGTCAATCCCACAGCCCCAGTAGATTCGGCACAGATCTAGAATATGTAGAGACACCTCTCTGAGTCTAAAATGGTGGTGTATGTATAGGCTAGTTGGAGTCATACCAAAATCCTCAGAAAAAGTTGGGCCAAAAATGGGCACCAGACGTGGGTAGGGGAAAACCTGATGTATGAACTCACCGAAAGCTTCTCTAACCCCAAAGACGTCAGGAAGCGTGATCACATACTTTTAGAATCATGGCCAATCTTACTGTATCTCTGTGAGGAACTGCACCATAAGGCTCAGCAAAAAGGAATTTAGTAAAGTTCTAATCTCCACTCCAAATAATAAGAAGTGAGATAAGGAACCTCCTTGAGCAGGTGAAAGTGACCTCTATTGGGACACATAGGTTAAGAGAATGTAGCACGAAACTGCAGGAAAAAGTAGAACTGTGGCAGAAGTTGTATTCAGAAAGCTGTAATATAAGCAACCATTTGAAAGAGCAATGTAAACGATTAATGCAATAAGTAGGAAGTTTTGAGCAAGGAAAAATGTTTTTTTTTTATTAGTGGAAGTTGCCAAGTAACCAGCAGTTGAAAATTAAGTTGCCGAGTAACCAGCAGTGGAAAATTTAAAAAAATAAATAAATAAATAAAAATAAAAATGTAACAGTTCCAGTAAGGACAGGAATTCATAAATAAATAAATAGGAAAGTTCAAAAAGGTTATGGTGTCCATACAAAAGGGTACTGCTTATCAGTCCTGCATTATAAATAAAATGAAGTAATTAATTAGACCCAGATATGACTCCCAGTCTGATGGTTATGACCCAGACAAGGGGGGGAGAGTCAGGCAAAGAGTCCACGTCCTACCCCAGCCATATTCCTAAGATAGGAGGGCAGAAATTGGGCAGCCATACATAACTAGGTATGAGTCATATCAGGTCACCGCAAAAAGACTAGCACCCCTAAAAAGATACCATACACCTCCAGAATTTAAAAAGTTTGTTTTAAAAGAGTACTGTCCCGATTTTTATTAAGACAGGGTCCTTAGATATTACTAATCATTTTGAGGCCTATGAAAACAGCCTATCTGGGTTGTGCCTCAAGGATGTAATTTAAAAGTCGGCCCACACATAAAAAAAAAAAAAAAATCCTTAACGCTGCTAGAGCTGCTATATATAATTTAAAATGTACACAGCACCAAAGCCCACTGAATTTTTGCTGTACTGTACTCAAAAGTGCCTAACACCCTTCAATGGAGGAGCCTGAGTACAACTATCCAGAATTTAAAACCCTGTGCTTTGAGGCATCGGCCAGGTATATAAAAATAAGTTTGGCCAGGGACTACAAGTTGGGGTGTTCACTGGAATGGTTGGCAAGAGAGCGACAATTTGCACTCCATCCAACAGACCAGTGAATACAAAGAAAGGCGTGAGCCTGTCACCAAAATTGTGGCAGGAACACACCTTTCTCCTCAACCTTAACACTAAAAATAAATAAATAAATAAAAATAAAAAGGAGCAAGATTTTATACCGGATACCTCAAGGAGGACACCGGACACCCCACAAATAAGGAGGGGGGAACAGAGGCCATTTTAGGATTTCTTTCCAAGGGGACAGGACCCAAGGGTTCAAAGAATCTCCAGGGAGCATCCCCAAAGAGCCCAATTCACCCTTGAGGATGGAAATCCTCGCTATGCCAAATATCCTCAACAAAAGGGGGGACCCCACAAATAAATAGGGGTTTGCCCCATCTTAGGGCTCCCCAAAATCCTCGGGAAGATGAAGAGACATTAAGGCCCAGACCCCGCCAGAACCGAGCAAATGGTTCTGATAGGGATCTGTCCCATCTGTGTGTACCCGAGAGACATAGGCACCGCAGGAGGCGGAGCCAAATATATAAAAAAAAAAAAGCCAATAATTCTATTTCTGAAAAGGTTTTTCAGCAGAGTAGATGCCAAGGTGGATCGGATGATCACTTGGGTCACTCAGGGTGCTGTAGCCCGAACTAAAATAATTCCTCTTTAGGAACAAATCTTTAAATGCCCAAATAGCAAGGGATCAGAGGGACACACTGAATTAATGCATAGGAGACAGAGGTGCTAACACCATTTTATCCCCAGGTCACAGTATTAAGGATCCTGAAATCCATACCCGGGATCTTGGTTGTTAGATAATAACTACTCTCCTATTTTTCAGTGGTCACTTCATCCCTCTGACTCAAACAGGTCGCTCAAAACGGGCACATTTCGAAAAATCGCCAATGGCGGTGATACAAGGAGGATCAAACCCTAATGACGTAATGAAGTCAAGAGGTTAAAGGTGGTATTACGGTAACCAAGAAGAATCCTCAATGTCAGGTAGTTTTGTTGCCTACCGTGAATTGCATTGATGCCCCAAAGGGGGGATATTATATATATTTTCTTTTCCTCCCAAGTAGAAGGTAAATTCTAACAAAAATAGTATATTACTGTTCAATTGTTCAATGTGTGGTATCCATGGTGATGAATACGTCCCATGTTAATGAGCCCCAGAAGTCAGTCTCCCCTGGGAAAGGTTGCATATATAGTCTCACCGTCCATGGTGGTCAGATAAAAGGCTGATCACACGATGGAATAAAAAGGAGGACTCGGAGGAAGCTCAGGATACCAACCTCACATTGAAAGCCCAACTAAAAGTTATGGCTGAAAACTGTGTGTATCATTTTCTCATGGAATCCATTTTCCTTTATAGGACTAAGAGATCCAGGAAGTAAGCAGGAAACCGAGAGTCTGATGTGTCTGAGACACCCAAAGGGGGGTACAGTGTGAAGGACCCCGGGATACCCCTGATGGCCGGTCTACCAAGACGAACCCGTCAAGACAGCCAAAGGCAAAAGTGCCCGGAGAAATCCACATTCCACTGGCCAACAGATGATAACCCTTGGATCCACACCTCACTCGGAGTCACCATGCTTGTTTACTGAAGTCACTACACCTACTTGCAGGTGTCTACACCCCATTCAACTATTCCATACCTATCTACAAAGCTGTCAAAGTCCGATTTAAGCCCTATTTCTTCAAAAGTTCTGCCTTGGAAAAATGTTTCAAACGGCTACGGCAATTTTCACAATTTTTCCAAGAGGGGGGATTTGTTAAACTTTCAGTGCGAAATAGAAATACAATTTTTATTATTACAGGTCAAGAATTGTGAACTTTGAGGCCCCCATTGACCTTGCTACATATTGAGTCAAAACTCTTTCAGTTTGAAACACACATTGCGTCCATTGTTTGAGATGGTTTTGTTTGCCTGTACGTTGAGATGAGAAGCTGTGTCATCTACCCCCGAAAGGAAATTGTGTTGGTTAAACTTTGAATAAGAGAAACCAGAAAGATCATAAAACTTTGTTCGGCCATGAGACATTTATCACACAATGGGCGAAACTCAATTTCGGGATAACACCTGTGTTCAATCACCTACCAGCAAATAAGCCATTGTCTAAATCATGAGAGGACAAACAAAACTGTTTGGACAAAGACTAGAATCTGTCATTTATTTACCTAAACACAAACAGGGGGATAAAGTTGTTGAAATCTACACGGAGTCACATAAACATTGTCACTTAGATTGATGAGAACTGCAAATCTCAAAATGAATTTCAGAAAATCATAAATTGATATCTTTGCCCCATCATATACAAAAGGTGTTATGGAACTATGAGGTTATGACAACCTCCTACTGAGAAGTACATTATATTCTATCATATAGTAGTGTCAAAGGGTCAGAAAGTTCGCCCATATTTTATAATCCAGTCCCCATATCATGAATGTACTGTTGTTAACATAATAATGCCTAAATGGATAATATTCTGATCAGAAGTAACCATGTATAGGACAAGTTACATATACAAGCTGTTGTGTATCAATATATATATAACCGTATATTTTTCGATATAATTCTTACTGCTACTAATTGAAGTCTTGAGTTAAAGAGTAAAATCCAATATATATATATTACATAAGAGATATTAAATATGAGAATGGTGGTATCCAGATTAATCTTTATTCAGATACCTGGTGGA
Source organism: Pelophylax lessonae (assembly GCF_965119305.1). Taxonomy (NCBI): domain Eukaryota; kingdom Metazoa; phylum Chordata; class Amphibia; order Anura; family Ranidae; genus Pelophylax; species Pelophylax lessonae. Next base: position 87,083,287 of record NC_138777.1, on the reverse strand, counting down.
TTAAATGGACGTCATAGATGAGAGCATGATTACATTTATGTTTTTTATAATAGTCTTAAATGGAGAAATCTTTAATTAATTTTAATATACTGGTTAACCAAGAGGTGTCACCCTATGACATCACCAGTTAATGAATAAGATGTTCCAACCAATAGGAATAATGTTCCTCCCACTGGGTTTGGCTTATGATAATTTTTACTGCCCTTTTGTTCAACACAAAATAAAAAGAAACCAGAGATGTAATAGGAGACACAACACAACACACATCATATCTTGCCCAATATACATCACACTTACAACATACACACTACTAACAGCCATGCACAGACTCATCTACACAGACGACTCCATTTCAATCTGCCATGTATCTGAACCTTTGAGGGACGCCAAAAGAAGCTCCTCCCTAATTGGCCACCATCTTGGAAAAGCAGCCATCTTAAGGAACCTGGTAACTACTATTCTAAGCTAAGCGGCCATTTTAAATATGGTAATTATGCCTTGCTGTTATTTGATTATTATTCAATATTGTTTATGTACTTCCTTAAATGTTTTACATTTCCTATTTAAAAGGTAACGAAAGTACAATCCCAGCCGTATAAACCATATGTAGATTTTTCTCTAAAGAGATGATTTTTGTTTTTATAACATTTTTAATATCAGATTAAGCGCATTATTTGCGATTTTACGTCTTCCGTTTTGCATGGCTTATTCTCACTTCATCTGCAGTGGAATGACTTTCGGCCATGTGATTCGCAGACTATTGTGGTCTGATTATATAGAATATTAATTTATGGTTCATACTACACCTGGGAAATACATAATCTTGCTTTATTTTACTTTCATCGTTTAGCTAAATATCACATTGCATTTATCGTTTTAAGTTGGTATTTTATGTAAGGTTATCTCTTTGTGTCACTCAAGTATGATCATTTATGGTGAAAATATGTCTTGCGAATAAATATTCTTATATATATATTCCCTACTGTAGACTGTTTCACTAAGATTGGTATATGCTTTTAAAAAGAAATTAACTGATAAAAAAAAGAACTCGGGAAAATTGCGTGGTATACTATGAGTGTCTGAACAAAATTGATTGGGTTTTGTTTTTAGTTATTAAATTATTTGCCGTAATCGGCTGGAGGCACTGCGTCATAATTCTATTGATAGTTCAGACATCGCCTTTTAGTAATAAATTAAAAATTTGCCAAATTTTATACCAAAACGCACAACAGTCTAAAGAATTGTGTCTCTGCATGGAACATCACTATTTATGGACTTTTTCTTTTTTTTTTTTTGCACAAAGACTAAATATGTGACACACTTGAATAATATATTATGATTTACTGTAATGCCATTTTGCACAACACTTTGGCACTTTAAATAATTTATTGCACTTAATTGCTTATTTGCTCAAAATACTAATTTGCTAAACAAACACTTGAAGGTTTGCACATATATAGCTGGATTGCACATATGCACTTTTGATTAAGCACAGCACTAGTTAATTTAAGATTTTACGTATGCAATTCTTTTTTTTTGGATTATAGGAATTAATTTATTCTATATCACGCTTATATAGAGTTATATGCTTGCACTTATGCACCTTGAATAGTCACATACGAAAAAATCGTAACACATATGCAATTCTGTCAAAGTATAAGATTAGTCTGTGCCCAATATTTGATTTATTTTGAGATCAATTGCACACGGGGGTTGTACTTACTTGACACACCCGTTCAAACATAAGTCTGATATTATCTAAGAGCGCAGTACACCTTTTTTCTTTTATACTGGTCATAATTACTGTTTAGGTAACAGCCCAGTACCTGCAGCACCTTAGACATACATACACAGAGGTATCCAACTGTGGTAGCGTGAGGATCATTACACCACAATTTTGTTATATCACAAAAATTGATCACCTTCAGTCAGACAAAGGTCTAATCAGAAGAGATCTGGATTATTTTCATGAACGCATTACCGAGGTTAAGCAGAGAGTCTCTTCAACAGAAGATAGGCAAAGAGACCATATGGCTGATCTCCATACCCTCAAATCAAGGTCCACTACTTGGAGTCAAGAGTGGAAGATGCAGAGAATTGCAACCGCAGAAATAATTTATGTATCCTAGGCCTCCCGGATGGCGCAGAGGGTTCAGATCCTAACAACTTTACTGAACATCTGCTGACGCAACTGCTTCCAAATGCTACATTTTTTACCTTATTTACAGTGGAACGTGCTCATCGTATTTCTATGGTCAAGGTCCCATCCAGGGCACCCCCTCATACCTTCAGATTTAAACTTCTTCCCTTTAAAGACTGTGATTTGGTTCTTCATGAGGCCCGCTTGCAGGGAAACCTTGTCTATCGTAATAAAAAAACTACTCAGCTTCCCTGACTATTCAGTGGAAACCCAGCGCCTGAGGAAGTCATTTGATGCTACCTGTGCCAAATTAGGGGCGAAAGGGATCAAATATAGTATGCTCTTTCCTGCTAAACTTCAAATCCAAGATGGAAGCTTCTTTACTTAGCTCTGGGATGCCGCAGCCTGGATAGACACCCTTCGCAATTAATGCTCTTTGCTCCAGTTGTTGACTGTGATGTATGCTTGTACATCCTGTGGTGGTACCTTGCTGTCTTCTGGTGCCTTCCTCTTTTTGACTCTAGGATGTGAAGCAGAGCCATGATCACCTATACCTGCTGACTTTGCAGCCCAAAGGGAACATTGTCAGCAAGTAGCCTGCTTAACACCATTCAACTTGCAGGTCTACCTTCTAACTGAATTGTTCCGGAGCCTGTTACTTCATGACTTTGTTTACTGCAACTATATTCCATTTATTTCATGTGTCATGATTAAGTTGTGATAGTTTATTTTGTTGCCTGACACTTCAAGATTATACCCCCAGCTACTGCTGGGTGTCTGCATTGCACTTTCATCCAGATGTTTTGAATCCTGTACTGTCTCTGGCATTCTTTGTGCTCATATGCCTTTTCCACATTGTGCCCCCTATTGGTACTATATCATGTTTACAATTGGGTTTCAGGACTCCCCAGGTTCCTGTGAGGGATAGCAGGGCGGGGGGGGGGGGGGACGGACGGACGGACGTTTAGATGTTTTTATATGTTGGTTTTACCTTTTTGAGTATACTCCATTACACCTTTGTGCACTGGGACAATACACATTTGTACTTATTATGCTTCCTTTTGTACGGTTCCAAGTCAGGGCCAGTCCTAGCTCCACGTACTAGTTACCTAACTCTACTATGGCCCGATGCACCATAGTCTCGTGGAATACAAGAGGATTGAACTCCCCTGTCAAACGCTCTTTAGTGTTTCAATTCCTCAAAGACTATCTTCCTCAGATTTGTATCCTGCAAGAATCTCACCTGGTGCGCGGTAAGACTCTAAGCCTAAAAAAGCCATGGGTGGGTCACAACTACCACTCCACCTATTTCAGAGGTGTAAGTATTTTGATACACAAATTCCTCTCCTTTCGGCTTTTGGACACGGACAAAAGATACATTATTATTCGTGCTATTGTTGATGCTATGGAAATGGTTCTCTTAGGTCTTTATTCACCATCTCAGACCTCACTTTAGTTGTTGTATACTATTGTAGCATGCTTGTCGGTGTACTCTACTGATAACATATTGATTTTGGGTGACTTTAACAGGGTCCTCGACTCTGGGGTGGACAGAATGGCCCCTAATAACACGACTCACACCTTTTTTTGGCCTAGGCTGAAGCCTCTCACCTCTGTTTGGAGATGGCAGAACCCCTCTTGGCGGGAGTTTGCCTGCCATTCGGCCTCCCATAAAACTTTCTCCTGGATTGACTTGGTTTTTGCGGGGAGGTTCTGTTCTCCCCAGGGCCCAGGAAATGACTATCCTGCCGCCGAGCATATCTGACCATGACCCTGTTCTATTGTCTTTGACCACTACCGAGAGGCCATCCGCAGAGCTATGGAGATTTTACAGATTTTGGTTAGCCAATCTGATGGTTGAAATGCCATTCAGACAGGATTTGTCTGCATATTGGGCTCTTAATGCACACACTGCTTCTTCCTCTGCCACTTGGGACGCTTTCAAAGCCTTTACGAGGGGACTTTGCAATCCATTATAAGGGGAGTCAGGAAAGATTTGAGAGCTGAACTCAATCTAACTCAAATCAAACTATGTCACTATCTTACCGAGCACCCATTGATCTTCCAAAACTGAAGGACACCTATAGAGAAAAATTAGATACCCTCTTTACGCTTAAGGAGGTGAAAATAGCCATATCTGCTCTACAGGCTGGAAAGACACCTGGCCCTGATGGCCTCCCCACAGAATTTTACAAAACCTTTTCTAAAGAGCTAGCCCTAAGACTCCACTCACTTTTTCTTCAATCCCTTGATTTAGGAGCCCTGCCAGCTTCCATGCTGGATGCGGTGATTGTGGTAATCTCTACACCTGGCAGGAACCCTGACCTGTGTTCTTCTTATAAACCGATATCACTCTTGAACCTGGATTCTAAAATCCTTATGAAAATTCTATCTGCTTAAATGTGGTTATTTCAGCCTTGGTACATCCAGATTTGTTGGGGTTCATGTGGGCAGGGGGATGGATATTAATAGATTGTTTACTCATATGGCCATAGCTGCTGAGGACAGCCCTGGGGTGGTGGTCTCATTAGATGCGGAGAAAGCTTTTGTTTCTGTTGAATGGACCTACCTCTGGGCTGTCCTTCATAAATTTGGCTTTGGTCCGATTTATTGCTTGGTTGCGCATGCTTCACTCAAATCCTACAGCCAAGGCGCATATGAATAACTCACTATCTAGGGGAACAAGGCAGGGCTGCCCCCAGTCCCTGGGTCTGTTTGCTCTTGCTCTAGAGCCATTAGCTGTCCAGCTTCGGGCTGCAGATTCAGTTAAGGGAATAGAAGTGGGTGGAATCCAAGACAAACTGTACAAGAGGATGCCCTTTTGTATCTCAGAGAAACATCCTTCTCTTTGCAGACAGCTCTGCGGATAATTGAGGAGTTTGGCACCTTTTCTGGGATTAGTGTTAATCCAGCTATGACAACACCGCTTTGCTGGGTAGAGAGATTTAAATACCTTGGGATTCAAGTGGGTGGCTCCTTGGCATGCTACATGGAGCTTAACCTACTTCCTCTCCTTGGGCTCTTCTCCCAGAGATGTGCTTCTTGGAAGTCTCTTCCTTCCACTCCAGTTGGCAGGGTCAATCTTATAAAAATTGTATACTTGCCAAAATGTCTTTATTACTTCAAGAACACCCTGGTTCCCATACCAAAAATTAAAAAAAAAAAAACTTGACAGCGTTGCCCTCTCCTTTGTATGGGCTGGGAAGGTCCCACGTCTCTGGCAAAGAAAACACTGCAACTTCCATTGTCACAAGGTGGACTATCCCTTCCAAGTTTTTGACTGTACTATTGGGCAGCGGTACTGCTAACGGTTCACTGGTTGTTTTCACAGCCTAGAAACATATCACTTTGGCGGCAGCCCTATTGGGCTCATATGGTACTTTAGGTAACTTAGTTTTTAGGGGTGTTAGATTTAATCCAGCTATTACCGGTCCAATGAAAACAACCCTTTTAGTGTGGCATAGTGCCAGGGCAAAGTATCGATCTCCCATGTCCTTCTCCCCACATACATCTTTGTGGAGTGATCCAAATCTCCCCCACCTGTGTAGTATCCCAGATCTACAGCTGTGGGCAGCTCGTGGTGTGGTGGGCCTCAAGCATATTATGTGGAACGGAAGACTGATTGAGGTTCTCTGATCTCAAGTATAACCTCCCTAATAGTATGTTTCTTTAGGTATTTGTAGCTAAGGCACGCAGTCCAGGTACAATTTTTTTGCCCCGCTTGCGGTTGAGTCAGACCCTATAGAGCGGTTGCACACCTCAAGCGTGATGGGGAAACGGCTCTATTGTCTGGCTTACGCTAATACCTCAATTCACACTTATCCGAATTGGACTGCAGACTTACAGATCTGGATGACGAAGAAAGGGAGACCTGCACCAGGTTTTTGCAGTTGAAGTTCCTCCATAGAGCTTATTTCACCCTGCAAAGGCTGGCTACAATCTCATATTCCAATGATACCTTCTGTTTAGGTTGTCACTCCTTTGTTTGAACCTTCCTACATATGGTGTGGACATGCCCCTCTTTTAGACCTTTTTGGATGGCAGTACTGGCTGAACTAAATATCATGTGTGATTCATCCCTCGGATTGGACCCCAAGGTGCTCCTGCTAGGTATAATGGATGGGTTGGAATTACAGTAGGTTGTTATGTTAAGTTATTTATTTTCTTTGATGCTTTTTAAGCCCGCAGAGAGATTCTCTTAACCACTTTACTACCGCTTACGGTAATAGTACTGCGGCAGTGTGGCTCGTTCCCGTCCAGTCACGTAGTATTAACGTGACTGGACTCCTCCCCTTCTGGGCGGCGCTTGCGCGCCGCCGGAGGCTCGCTCCCGCTGTTTTCATTCACAGCGGGAGTCGGGCCAGGGGAGGAGCAGCGGCGATCGCCGCTGCTCTTACCCGATCGTCGGGGATCGAGTCTGGAGATCCGCCCGCTGTGTGTAAACACAGCGGGCGGATCTCCATAGTGACAGGGAGTGACAGATCGGACTGTTCAGCATAGCTGGACATCCGATCTGTCCATGAATCACATAGTCACCTCCCCCCCTACACGTCAGTAAGCACCAGGCATACATTAACCCCTCCCTCTCCAATAAAATTAACCCCTTCCCTGCCAGTGTCATTTTTACAGTAACAGTGCATATATATAGCACTGATTACTGCAGTAATGTCACTGGTACCCCCAAAAGTGTCAAAAATGTCAGTCAGGGGTCCGGTCTGTCCGCCGCAATGTCGCAGTCCCGCAAAAAAAATCGCAGATCGCCGCCATTACGCGTTAAAAAAAAAACACCAAAAATGACAGAAATCTTTCCCTTTGTTAGTAAACGCAATAACTTTTGCGCAAACCAATCAAAATACGCTTATTGCGATTTTTTTTACCAAACATATGTAGCATAAAACAAATTGGCAAAAAACTTTTAAAAAAATTGGTTTTTACATCTTTTTTGGGGGGAATTTCATATAAAAAAATGTGAAAAATATTGTTATTTTTTCAAAATAAACGCTCTTTTTTTGTTTATAGCGCAAAAAGTAAAAATCGCACAGGTGATCAAATACCACCAAAAGAAAGCTCTGTTTGTGGGAGAAAAAGGACGTAAATTTCGTTTGGGTACGGCGTTGCACGACCGCGCAATTGTCAGTTGAAGTCGCACAGCGCCGAATCGCAAAAAGTGGCCTGGACGGAAGACAGCAAAATCCTCCGGTTGTAAAGTGGTTAAAGTGGAAATCGCCTCACCCTCCCACCCTATCTTCATGGCGTGTCGCGCTTGATACTGCTTTACAGATGCAAAAGTTGACTTATGCAAGTAGAAATTGTCCCCAAAAATTTGATAAGATATGGTCCGCCTAGATAGAATTCTGGGGTTTTAGCCAACCTATTTAATGACAACAGTGAAAGTGTACTACTTAACGACTCTCTTCATACTGAATGCCGTGTTATTTTCTCTCTGTTGATTTCTTCCCCATCTACCCTCACACTTCATCTTTACACTGTGTGTTATCTCTTTTGTTCTCCCCCCTTTTTTTGTAGCACTGCCCCCTTGAGGACTGCTGGATATTACACTTTTGGGTCCCCCTGGGCTACCGTTAGCAATTCTGGCATTCACAATTTAACACTTTACTTCTTGGCTCAGTCAATGATCAGTCCAGGGGTATGTGTGATGCATTCACCATCTGACCCATGAAGTTGCAAGACATTTAGGGAATGGTGAGTGTGCAGTACCTTCTGCCCAGTCAATATCTGGATAAATCCCCCATTATAATGACCTTTCCCATCCTTGCCACCATTCCAAGCTTTGTTCGGAAGTCAACCTCCCCCTTCTTCCTCTGGTTAGGGGGCCTATAGCATACATCCAGTATTACTTTTCCCTTAGTTTCTTCCCTTTGGAACTCCACCCACAAGGATTCCACCTCCTCCCTAGCTCCATTAATGATATTGTCCTTAACATTCCCTTGAACATCATTCCTGATATACAGGCATACCCCTCCCCTTTTTTTTACCCTCCCTATCTTTGTGATATAGGGAATACCCCTAAATGGTTGCCAGCCAATCATGAGAGCTATCAAACCAAGTCTCTAAAATTCCCACAAAATCAAAATCCTCCTTGTACATTAGCAACTCCAGATCTCCCATCTTGTTTGCCAGACTTCTAGCATTGGTGTACAATGAATGACGAATAAATAAAGTCCACCTCTTCATTAAACTTGTTTTTTCTAAATTTTGGATACAATGCAGAAAATGTAAAGTAGTTGTAAAGACAGAATGTTTTTTATGTTAATGCATTCTATGCATTAGGTTTAAAAAATCTTCTTTGTGTAGTAGCCCCCCTAATACTTGCCTGAGGTCCATCTAGCTCCAGCAATTTGCAGGAGTGTCTTGGCTGCCCGGGACTCCCCTCCTTATTGGCTGAGAAGGCAGCGTGGCGCCATTGGCTCCTGCTGCTGTCAAAGTCAGTCAGCCAATAAGGAGAGAAAGGGGATGGGGCAGGCTGCGGCTCTGTGTTTGAATGGACACAGGGATCTGTGGCTTGGGTGCCCCCATAGCAAGCTGCTTGCTGTGGGGGCACTCAACAGGAGGCAGGGGCCAGGAGCACCAAAGAGGGACCCAAAAAGAGGAGGATTTGGGCTGCTCTGTGCAAAACCACTGCACAGAGCAGGTAAGGACAATATGTTTGTTGTTTTAACTTAAAAAAAAAAATGAGACTTTAGTATCACTTTAGGGGCAAAATGAAACCATATGTTTGGGGCAGCCTTGTCCCAAGCATAGATAACAATGCAATGAGTTCTACAAGTTCAGTTCAGTATGAGTGCACCCAAAAAGAAGTAGAACATTCTCTACAGTTTTTCAGAGCAGTTTTTTTTAACTGCTTCCCATCCGCGCTACAGCCTATATACGGCTGCAGCGCGGACTCGAATTTTTGGGAGGCCGTTTTTAAACGGCCTCCCCGTGACACGCCCCCCGCGCGCTCCAGCGAGCGCGCAGCAGGGAGAATCTGTGTCGGCCGTGTCCCTTGGACATAGCCGATCACAGATCGTGGTGAATGGCCAATCACAGCGGCCATTCACCACGTGATCGGGCCGTCCAATGAGCGATGATCTCATATGTAAACATATGAGATCATCTCTCATCGCCGGCGCTCCTTCCTCACACGGAGCCTGCAGTGTGAGGAAGGAGGGGGAGCCTCACAGCGCCGGGGACACAGAGACATGTAATCAGGGCACTGATCACCAGTGCCCTGATTACTAAAAGGTAAAAAAACATACACAGTGCCCCCCCATCAGTGCCCACAGTGCCCGCCATCAGTGTCCCCCATCAATGCCCACAATCAGTGCCCATAGTCCTGCCAGTCAGTGCCCATCAGTGCCTGCTCATCTAGGCACTGATAAGTACTGACTGGCAGCACTATGGGCACTGAGTGTGGGCACTGATGGTGCTGCCCATCAGTGCCGCCCATCAGTGCTCATCAGTGCCACCCGTCAGTGCCGCCTCTCAGTGCCCAGCAGTGCCACCTCTCAGTGCCCAGCAGTGCCACCTCTCAGTGCCCAGCAGTGCCGCCTATCAGTGCTCATCAGTGCCGCCTATTAGTGCCGCCTATCAGTGCCGCCTATCAGTGCCGCCTATCAATGCCGCCTATCAGTGCTCATCATTGCGGCATATTAGAACCTCCTCATCAGTGCCCATAAGTGCCACCTCATCAGTGCCCATAAGTGCCACCTCATCAGTGCCCATCAGTGCAGCCTATCAGTGCCCATCAGTGCCACCTCATCAGCTCACATCAGTGAAGGAGAAAAATTTATTTTCAAAATTTACTCGCAGAAAATAAGAAAAACTTTTTTTTTTTTCCAAATTTTCTGTCTTTAGTCTTTTTTTTTTGTAAAAAATAAAAAACCCAGAGATGATTACATACCACCAAAAGAAAGCTCTATTTGTGTGAAAACAATGATAAAAATTTCATATGGGTACAGTGTAGCATGACCGCGCAATTGTCAGTCAAAGTGTGACAGCACTGAAAGCTGAAAATTGGCCTGGATGGGAAGGGTGTTTAAGTGCACAGTAGGCAAGTGGTTAAACACTCTACACCACATCGCAACACGTGATCTGCAAAAAAGATTATTAAAATATATTTTGTGACATCTCAGTAAAGTTGAATAAAAAGTAAACAGTGTGATGCACTATTCATTCACAGCTTAAATTATGTTTTCTGCTGAAACTCTGGGTGCCCTAGTTTGCAGCACCCAGATCGACAAAAGTCAATTGAAAAAGGAGCCAGGTGGAAAATGTGTCAGCTGAACAGTGCCTGCATCCACTCAGATGCAGCCATAGCTTAAGTATTCTGACAGCTGCAGGTGTCGGCTGTCAGAATAAAATAGCTAGTAAGGGAAATTTTTTTATGCCTGTAGTATAGTGTAGGTGGAGGAATCTGCCAGATTTCTTTTGTTCAACCCACGGACTGAACAAAAAATATCTATACATGTTTAGCTGGCTTTACAATGTATTGGCACCACTTTCTTCAACGGGAGTAAACAAGCCCTTAGACCTTTACTAGGTATATTATGCCCCATACACACGTGCAGATTATCTGCAGACTTTTTGTCTGCAGACTTACCAAAACCATATAATATGAGGTCAAACCTAAACACTTTCAATTTGTATGCAATCCGGCAGGCCCTTGCACTACATAGAAAAGGTAAGTCTGCAGACAAAAGTCTGCAGATAATCTGCACGTGTGTATGGGGCATAAAGCCCCGTACACACGTACCGATGGTCGGCATACAAATGTTCCTCTTTTCTCCCCGGGATGTCGGTGTCTGCTGAAAAGTGCAAAGACAGCACAAGGACAGCACAAGAATTTTGTCCGCCGACTGCAGAAGTGATGTCATGTAATGGTTAACTTTCCCTGTGTTTTCTATTTTCTGAGCATGCCCAGTCTTGCAAATCTGCGGTCTGTCGGCCGAATTCTGTACTGACAGGCGAACAATCGTCCGTTCTGGTGTCGGCATACAAAAATTTTCATGTTTGCAAGAAAGACTTTTGTCCGCGGATTGTGCGCAGACATCTGTCGGAGGCACCATACTAACACGCGTACAATCGGCAGATCCTTCGTCCACCGACGTTTGTATGCCGACGATCGGTACGTGTGTACGGGCCTTAACACGCGTACAATCGGCAGATCCTTCGTCCACCGACGTTTGTATGCCGACGATCGGTACGTGTGTACGGGCCTTTAGTCTCAATGTTGTTGTTACAAAATATTAAAAAGGTGAAAAAGCACCACTAAGTGTGCAGGACAAGGAATACTAAGCCAAATACTATACCCACTGAATAAACAACTAACAGCAATGCTTTATTAGTAAGCTACATATATCATAAACCATCAGAAACCACTATAGTGAGGAAAAAATCTCCCCCCACTCAGACAGCAAAAAAAAAAAACTTAACAGGGGTTCTAACTTTTAAATATTGTTTTCAAAACTACAAAAAAAAGTATTAGCATGATGTTGGGTTTTGATTTAAACCTCTACTGAAAAAAACAGTTTTCTCCATTGCTCAATTCTCCTGAAATATCATTTTATTTTCAGCTTGAGATGTGGAGAGAAATAATTCCGTTTTCTTTTGCACTTTTTGAACTTTAATAAATGGTCCCCTACTTCCACTGAAAGAAAAGCCTCAAATGTTTCTAGGAAGGAAAAACAAACCCTGATTACAGGCTTTTACATCTCCACATCATGATGGCAGTGACATCTTGAAAGAAAGTTTTATCACATTTAATCATCCACCAGGTGGTTTTATTTTAGAAAGCAAAAATTTTCCACACCAAGGGATTTTCTGAATGTTTAAAAGCAACCTAGGTTCACCAGGATACTGACAGTCGATGAGCTGCAAAAAGGTAATAACTGTTCGTGAGTTGCTAAATTAATAACAGGAAAAAGTGTGTTAATCAGCACTTGTACAGGACAACAGGAGGATTTGGTAAGAAAATATGCCTATTATAGATATTAAAGAAGTGCTCAGTATTGCTGAGCCACAGCAGGGAGGGGAAGAGAGGGATTTCTATTCCATGTTAGGCACATAACGCGCTTTGATCCTGTTGATTTATCTTCCTGACGTTGAAGCTTAGAGTCAAAAGACTATACAGAGTCATCATCTGTACAGAGGGAGACAGGACATCCATCAGAGCATCATGTAATCCGCTCCTAAAGCCAACTAGCTCCATGACTTAACGCTTTCACTACAGCAAGAGATACCCTTTAAACCACACCAATATGCAGAGCAAAAGCTTCTGATGTCTAGACAGATGGAAGGGAAAACTCAGGGGATTCAAAAAGTTCAACATAAATGACATGTTAGTTTTACAGGATATGTTCTAATGTATACTGTGGGTTTAACACAAGTTGTCAGTTTTGTATGACTAATATTTTCTGAGGCAGTGATGCTAACAGATATAATTAATAAAAGCCAACTAAATGGCCAAATGCGAAAACTCTTTACAGCGAGGCTTATTTTCATGCGCTTTGCGTGCAACATTGAAAATACACAAATTCTTTAATAACTTGAAGACCGGCATGGTAAACCCCCTTCCTGTCCGCATCATTTCTACGTTTTTAGTACTGTAGCACTTTGAATGACAATTACTCTCTCATGCAACACTGTACCCAAATTGATTTTAAATCCGTTTTTGTGCTGTGTTCAAAATGATGCTTTTGTTTTTGCATTGCTTCTTTTGTGTGAAATGCCCGGTGATCTTGCCAGTCCCTCTTTTAAACTGACCATGATAGACATTTTAGCAAATCAACCCCAGCATGGCCAGATTTCTGGCTGTGCTAGCAGCACAGTCTGCCTGTCCTCCATCGGCAAAGACTTACACGGACATGGTCCCACCCCCACACAGGTCTTCACTGGGAAGATCAGTTTATTGTTTTCTTTGCCTCCTCCTGATATCCCCATTGCAGTTTGCACTCCCACCTCTCCAAGTCCCTTATATATCTGAGAACAGAGGTTATGTGATCACTTATTAAAAAAATAGAAAAAAAAAAAGGTATTTACAGAAATGCCTTGCATTTTTATTTAAAATTGAATGAGTTGTTCCAAAAGGCGAGGATTTATATAAAACTTTAAGCACCACTATTTTTTTTTTGCGATCTATATATATATATATATATGTATATACACACACACACAGAGTCCGCGCCCGCGATCCGGAGATTTATGCAAATCGCGGGACGCCTAGCGTTGCCCGTTGATTTGCAATGGCCCCCCAAACGCCGAGCGATGTTGCCGCGATTTCCGCCTGCCGAATCGCGGCAACATCGCGCAAACAAAATCGCGGGACGCAATACGCTCCAAAAAAGTACAAGAGCTTCTTTGTATCCCGCGATTTGCATAAATCTCCGGATCGCGGGCGGAACCGCGGCGGTTCTGCCCGCGATCCATACGCTCACATGTGAACGGAGCCTTAAGCTTTAAAAATAAACAATATTTCTTTATAAGTTTAAGACAAAATAATTCTGCTATATTTCTTTGATGAAATAAAAACAAGTGTTTTATTATTTAGTTTGTGTAAAATTAGAGTGTCTACAAACCATGATTTTATATATATATATATACAGTGCCTTGCGAAAGTATTCGGCCCCCTTGAACTTTGCGACCTTTTGCCACATTTCTGGCTTCAAACATAAAGATATAAAACTGTCATTTTTTGTGAAGAATCAACAACAAGTGGGACACAATCATGAAGTGGAACGAAATTTATTGGATATTTCAAACTTTTTTAACAAATAAAAAACGGAAAAATTGGGCGTACAAAATTATACAGCCCTCTTAAGTTAATACTTTGTAGCGCCACCTTTTGCTGCGATTACAGCTGTAAGTCGCTTGGGGTATGTCTCTATCAGTTTTGCACATCAAGAGACTGAAATTTTTGCCCATTCCTCCATGCAAAACAGCTCGAGCTCAGTGAGGTTGGATGGAGAGCGTTTGTGAACAGCAGTTTTCAGTTCTTTCCACAGATTCTCGATTGGATTCAGGTCTGGACTTTGACTTGGCCATTCTAACACCTGGATATGTTTATTTGTGAACCATTCCATTGTAGATTTTGCTTTATGTTTTGGATCATTGTCTTGTTGGAAGACAAATCTCCGTCCCAGTCTCAGGTCTTTTGTAGACTCCATCAGTTTTTGTTTTCTGTATTTGGCTCCATCCATCTTCCCAGCAATTTTATCCATCTTCCCTGTCCCTGTTGAAGAAAAGCAGGCCCAAACCAGGATGCTGCCACCACCATGTTTGACAGTGGGGATGGTGTGTTCAGGGTGATGAGCTGTGTTGCTTTTACGCCAAACATAACGTTTTGCATTGTTGCAAAAAGTTCGATTTTGGTTTCATCTGACCAGAGCACCTTCTTCCACATGTTTGGTGTGTCTCCCAGGTGGCTTGTGGCAAACTTTAAACAACACTTTTTATGGATATCTTTAAGAAATGGCTTTCTTCTTGCCACCCTTCCATAAAGGCCAGAGATTTGTGCAGTATACGACTGATTGTTGTCCTATGGACAGAGTCTCCCACCTCAGCTGTAGATCTCTGCAGTTCATCCAGAGTGATCATGGGCCTCTTGGCTGCATCTCTGATCAGTCTTCTCCTTGTATGAGCTGAAAGTTTAGAGGGACGGCCAGGTCTTCGTAGATTTGCAGTGGTCTGATTCTCCTTCCATTTCAATATTATCGTTTGCACAGTGCTCCTTGGGATGTTTAAAGCTTGGGAAATCTTTTTGTATCCAAATCTGGCTTTAAACCTCTCCACAACAGTATATCGGACCTGCCTGGTGTGTTCCTTGTTCTTCATGATGCTCTCTGCACTTTAAACGGACCTCTGAGACTATCACAGTGCATGTACATTTATACAGAGACTTGATCACACACAGGTGGATTCTATTTATCATCATTAGTCATTTCGGTCAACATTGGATCATTCAGAGATCCTCACTGAATTTCTGGAGAGAGTTTGCTGCACTGAAAGTAAAGGGGCTGAATAATTTTGCACGCCCAATTTTCAGTTTTTTTATTTGTTAACAAAGTTTGAAATATCCAATAAATTTCGTTACACTTCATGATTGTGTCCCACTTGCTGTTGATTCTTCACAAAAAATTACAGTTTTATATCTTTATGTTTGAAGCCTGAAATGTGGCAAAAGGTCGCAAAGTTCAAGGGGGCCGAATACTTTTGCAAGGCACTGTATACACAGTTTATTTGAAAAGTGATCAAACCTGATGTTATGACTGCCTATTTCTATTCTGGAGGCTCTTTCAGGGGTGCCTTGGCAAAAAGCCTAAAAAGTTGATCATAAATTGTAATTGTATACAAGCCAGCAGGTGGAAGAAGCCTGCCCAGTGGCGTACCAAGAGGGGGAGCGGGGGGACGGACCGCCCCGGGTGCCACGAATGGGGGGGTGTCAGGCCGCTCAGGGGTGCCCGCCGGCACCGTCGGGCTGGCACGCATCTCCCTGTGAAGGCAGCTGCAATAGCAGCTCCTTCAGTCAGCGGCGCGCTGCTCACAGGAGGCGGGAAGAAAGAAGGTAAGTGCTGTGCTGGATAGAAGCGGCCGGGACAGCTGCATAAAGAGGAATTGATCTTCTTTTCATATATCTCCTGTGTCCATTGAATGACTGATTCTCCTCCTCTCCCTCCTGCAGGCATTCAACAGACGCAGGAGATATATGAAAAGAAGATCAATTCCTCTTTATGCAGCTGTCCCACCTAATATACAAATTCCTTTGCTGGCCCCCCAGTGCTATCCAGCACCCCCCCCCCACCCCAGTGCCTTTTAGCCCCCCTCCTCCCAGTTTTCTTCAGCTCCCCCAGTGCTTTCCACCCCTCTGTGCACCCTGCCCCCCCCCCCATCAGTGATCTCCAGTTCCCACCCAGTGCTCTCCACCCCCCTGTGCACCCTGCCCCCCCTCAGTGATCTCCAGTCCCCCACCAGTGCTCTCCACCCCCCTGTGCACCCTGCCCCCCCTCAGTGATCTCCAGTCCCCCACCAGTGCTCTCCACCCCCTGTGCACCCTGGCTCCCCCCCACTCAGTGATCTCCAGTCCCCCCCCCAGTGCTCTCCGCCCCCCTGTGCACCCTGGCTTCCGCCCCATCAGTGATCTCCAGTCCCCCACCAGTGCTCTCCACCCCCCTGTGCACCCTGGCTCCCCCCCACTCAGTGATCTCCAGTCCCCCCCCAGTGCTCTCCGCCCCCCTGTGCACCCTGGCTTCCCCCCCATCAGTGATCTCCAGTTCCCCCCAGTGCTCTCCACCCCCCTGTGCACCCTGGCTCCCCCTTCTCAGTGATCTCCAGTCCCCCCTCCCAGTGCTCTCCACCCCCCTGTGCACCCTGGCCCCCCCTCAGTAATCTACAGTCCCCCCCAGTGCTCTCCACCACCTTTGCATCCTGGCTCCCCCCCCCGTGCTCTCCAGCACCCCCCTCTACCCCCCCCCCCAGTGCTCTCCACCCCTCACACTTTCCAACCCCCCCCCCCCTTAATTCTCCCCAGTGCTCTCTGCTTCCTCTGTGCTCTCCGGCCCCCCTTAGTGCTCTTCTATCTTCTATCATGTCTGCAGTCTGACCAACTGTTGTATTATGTCTGCAGTCTCTGACCATCTCTTGTATCATGTCTGCAGTCTCTGACAATCTCCTGTATCATGTCTGCAGTCTCTGACAATCTCCTGTATCATGTCTGCAGTCTCTGGCAATCTCCTGTATCATGTCTGCAGTCTCTGACCATCTCTTGTATCATGTCTGCAGTCTCTGACCATCTCCTGTATCATGTCTGCAGTCTCTGACCATCTCCTGTATCATGTCTGCAGTCTCCGACGATCTCTGGTATCATGTCTGCAGTCTGACCATCTCTTGTATCATGTCTGCAGTCTCTGACAATCTCCTGTATCATGTCTGCAGTCTCTGACCATCTCTTGTATCACATCCTCAGTCTCCGACGATCTCTGGTATCATGTCTGCAGTCTGACCATCTCTTGTATCATGTCTGCAGTCTCTGACCATCTCTTGTATCATGTCTGCAGTCTCTGACCATCTCTTGTATCATGTCCGCAGTCTCTGACCATCTCTTGTATCACGTCTGCAGTCTCTGACCATCTCTTGTATCATGTCTGCAGTCTCTGACCATCTCTTGTATCACATCCTCAGTCTCTGACCATCTCTTGTATCATGTCTGTAGTCTCTGACCATCTCTTGTATCACATCCTCAGTCTCTGACCATCTTCTGTATCATGTCTGCAGTCTCTGACCATCTCTTGTATCACATCCTCAGTCTCTGACCATCTTCTGTATCATGTCCGCAGTCTCTGACCATCTCCTGTATCATGTCTGCAGTCTCTGACCATCTCTTGTATCATGTCCGCAGTCTCTGACCATCTCTTGTATCACAGCTTCAGTCTCTGACCATCTCTTGTATCATGTCTGCAGTCTCTGACCATCTCTTGTATCACAGCTTCAGTCTCTGACCATCTCTTGTATCATGTCTGCAGTCTCTGACCATCTCTTGTATCACATCCTCAGTCTCTGACCATCTCTTGTATCGTGTCTGCAGTCTCTGACCATATCTTGTATCATGTCTGCAGTCTGACCATCTCTTGTATCATGTCTGCAGGGAGGGGGGGGGGGGACAGACTGCAAGGGGCACTGTGATGGGGGGCTGTGAAATTTGTGCAATAAATACTCTTGAAAACATTACAAATTTTTGTGGGTGTTTTTACAGTTTAAGGGGGGGGGGTGCCAGATATAGGATCCGCCCCGGGTGCCAAATGCTCTAGGTACGCCACTGAGCCTGCCTTTTAGTTACACAAAGCCACATGTTTTCGTTGTGCACCATTATGACATTCTAGACACTGTCATCCTATCAATCAATGTCATCAGTTGATAAGTAGGTTGTCTATCGCAGTGGTCCTCAACTCCGGTCCTCGGGGCCCACTAACAGGCCAGATTTTAAGTATTACCTTGGGGAGATCAAGACTAGAAAACTGCAATCACTGAGCAGCAAATGAGATCACCTGTGATGTAATTTAGTTATCTTGCAAACCTGGCCTGTTAGTTAGCCCCGAGGACAGGAGTTGAGGACCACTGGTCTTTCGCATCCACAGCATTCTTGTATGACCCTCCCCTGCCTCTTGCCCTCAGCACTGGGGGTCACATTAGCTGATTGATGGAGAGAAATTGCAGGAGAAGAGAAACATTGGAATACTAGTCAGTACTAGTGTGCAAAAGAGTATTTGCTGTTTTGTTGAAAAAAAATCACCTCCAAAGTTGGTTGTCCTACATGTGTGTGTATGTTGAAGCATTATGAAAAACTATTAGAATAGTTTTTCACATTTTAAAATGGGGTGCCCCGAGGCCGTCCATAATTTTAAAGGGTGCCTTGAGATTTTCTATAATTTTAAATGGTTCCTTGACTGAAAAAAGGTTGAGAAACACTGCTCTAAAATTCCAGAACAGTACAAATACCCCTAAAGGCCTGTTTCACACAGCCTTCAGCTTGTATAAGAGCAGTGTGAACAGCAAGCTTTGACAAAGCATTTGCAGAGCCCTCAGAAAGCTTTCAACTCCAGTTTGTAAGTGTTTAACACAAATCGTAATTGGAGTGTTGATTGCCACTTTAAGCAAGCTGCTTTAAAAGAGAATAAGTCTCCATAAATCCAAGAGGCACCACATGTGGTCCTTTGCATACAGTTTATACTCTTTTCTGTATTTGTTTATTTATAGGAGGCGTATAAATGCATGGCAACCATAGTCAGATATTGCTAAACATAGCCATATTACATATTGGCGTTAACCATGGCAAGGTTGCCATGAGAGTTGTATAGTGCAGACGTTTTTGTATGTTTTAAGACAACACTGCCTTTTTAATGGGGTATGACATCAAGGGTATTGTGATATTTTGCACATGGATTATTAAATACATTTATGTTTGTTTTGGAGTATTAACTTTGAGTATATGCCACCTAGCCCCCTTAAACAGGACATTTTCACCCCCTTCCTGCCCAGGCCAATTTTCAGCTTTCAGCGATGTCACTGTTTAAATGACAACTGCATGGACATGAAACACTGTACTCATTAGAAATTTCAAAACTATTTTTTTTTTTGCTAAACAAATGAAAAAAAAAAGACCGTAAACTTTGAAAAAAAAATCATTTTATTTGTATCGACTATACAATTTTGAAAACAAGTAATTTTTCTTGATGTGCGCTGATTAGGCTGCACTGATGGGTTCTGAAAGGCTGCACTAATTGGCATGGATGAGGCAGCGCTGATAAGCTGTACTGATGGGCACTGATGAGTCTGTGCTGATAAGGCGGCACTGATGGCCACTGATATGCTGCACTAATGGACACTGATATTTTTCACTGATTGGAACTGATGGGGCTGCACTGATCATCAGTGCCCCGAGTATCAGTGTAAATGTCCCCTAAAACTGGAAAGTTGGTTATCAGCTTTCCTTTCTTTAGACACTGACAGTGCTGAAGAAAGGAAATGCTGAAAACGGGCATTCGTTTACATGTGATCAGCTGTGATTGGACACAGCGGATAACATGGTAAAGAGCCTACGTCATTGATTCTTTTCCCTGATCGGTGATGCGCGCCGCTGGGGGAGCGATGTGAGTTTGTTATAGACCAGGCCGGGAAGTGTTAAGAGTGGTTGCTATTAGGGTGGTGGCATCTATGCCACAAACTGTTTTTTCAGTTTGTTTACAAATGTAATTTCTGTGATTGGTCACAGATATCACATGGTACCAGGCCAATTTCAGTGGCCATGTACCCTGGTCTGTGATCTACTATGTTGAAAAGACACAGTGATCACAGGGCGTGCCGCTGCGCTGCACAAATTGGCGGTAGCGTAAGGATGTACAAGTATGTGCTCCCAATTCCAGGGAGCCCCTGCCCAGCCATTTATTTGCAATGGTTTGCAGGTTAAATATCATACTTGGGGGATGTCTTAAGGCTGTACATGGTGTTGTGGAACAGTATGATATTCAAATACAATCTTAGCCACAGTGTACACTGGCAGCATATATTGGGCTTTGGAATTGATTTTTTTCTTTTAGAATTAGCTTGGCTTACATACAGAAGTCGAACCCCAAATGATTTTTTCATAAAATGGTAACAGGTTTGTTGTAGCAGATAGAAAGTTAGTAGTTCACTGCGGCGGTCCTTGTTCTTGCTGAGGCAAAACTGTCCCGCATCAGGCCAATTTTTATCAAGCTCGGCGATGACAGAATGATACAGCAGTTAGGAAGTGGCAAATTATACAGAAATGTAAAATTGGCCAGCAGCAGGACAATTGTAAACAACAAGGCTAAGCCCAAATATACTAAAGCAACAAAAAAAAACAAGCTGGAGCTTTACTACATTAATTTTGCAGATGACACAGCAGTATAAAATTGTACTGCAGTAAAACACCTTCAATGTTTTATTATTATTATTATTATTATTATTATTTATATTATTATACAGGGATTATATAGTGCCAACAGTTTGCGCAGCGCTTAACAAAATGAAGACAGACATTACAGTTACAATATAATTTTGTGCAAAAGGAATCAGAGGGCCCTGCACGTTAGAGCTTACAATCTAAAAGGGATAAAAAAGTGCCCTGATTATTTGAGCAGATCTCCCCTGAGTGGAAATGCCGATGATCGGCTCTCCTCTCCTCGCACTCTTTCAGTGTGAGGAGAGGAAAGCGGATAAACGGCATTTCCTTGTTTACATGTGATCAGCTGTGATTGGACAGAACTGATCACATTGGTAAAGAGCCTTGTCATTGGCTCTTTACCAAGATCGGTGATGCGCCGTGTTCCAGAGACACAGTGCACCGCTGATCGCCGCGTGATGCGTAGAGGGTGGGATGACGTCATATGATGTGGTCTCAGAACGAGAGAGCCACCCTGCTGACGTCATTTGTCAATACAGCAGGCGGGAGGTGGATAAAGATAGAGCACAGCAGAAAATATCTGCCTTAGGCTCAGTTTCTCTGACTGAAACCCCAGACTGAGCTGTCCAATAAGAGATGTCTCATTGTGATTCAAAATTTAGTTGTGACAATTTGAGCTATTTAACTCTAAACATTTTTTTACATAAGGTGGTAAAATAGCATAATGCTCTACCTGCTGGATGAACATAAGACTAAAATATATTCTTAGGAAATATTCTCATAATGATTGAAAAATATACACTATATTTTTATTTTATTATACTTTTAGTCCAGATTATTATTATTATTGGTATTATTATTATACAGGATTAATATAGCGCCAACAGTTTGTGCAGCGTTTTACAACGCCATAACGTAAAATAAAATGAAAACCTTTTTCTTCCCTACTTGTTTTATGTATCTAAACATTTAAATATACATAAATCTACATACTGTATACTGTGAAATATAAACAAATTACAATCCCAGTATGATACATACTGTATATGTCCATACATCCAAAAGATAGTGTCCAATTTCATTCCATGCATGTACATATAAGAGTGATTCCAAGTGCCCAGTGCTGTAACTCACCTCTAAATGAGTTTTCAGTGTGCCCTCACCTTCATGGATTGACCTACCATATAGCTATAGGTCTTAGTGAGTCCCTTTGTGGGTAACAAGGGTGGACCCTCTGGTTTTGGCAGGTACTCCACTTGCCCACTCCACTTTAATTGTTTCAGGGGGAAGTGGGACCCCCCTGTAGTTCCCTCTGCAGCAACTGTAAGAAGGCAGGAGGGAGAGGAAGTTTAGCCATGTTTCAGCTGCTGCAGGTGGGAGCTACAGGGGGATTAGTTCCAGTAAATGCCACCCATCCTGTGCAGGTTCCCCTTTCTTCTGCTTGTCAGCAGCATAGCATACTAAGTTGCTCTTTTCAAGCACCGCTCTGCATATGTGGGAGGAGCAGTCCAGGGGTCAGCAAGGAAGGGACCTGATCTACCCCTCACCTGCCCACAATCAATGGGTTGACGACCTCCACTGTATATGATACCATACACTGTATAAGGCCCCTTTCACACTTGTGCGACTTCAAAGTCACGCAATTTTAGCGCGACTTTGTTGCCACGATTTTGAGGCGAATTTGACTGGGCTTGAATGTCTTTGGCCTTAAAACGCTTCAAAATCGTGCCAAAGTAGTGCAGGGACTATTTTGAAGTCGCACAGATATGAATGGTACTCATTGGAAAAAATGGAGAACGACTTGTCATGCGATTTTGCAGTCCCAAATCGCATGACAAGTCGCACAAGTGTGAAAGGGGCCTAAATAAAGGTTTTGTGTTTTTTTTATAAATCTAGATTTTAATATATATATATATATATATATATATATATATATATATATATATATATATATATAGTCATATATTTTCTGTGCTAATATATGTACAAACCCGATTCCAAAAAAGTTGGGACACTGTACAAATTGTGAATAAAAACAGAATGCAATGATGTGATAGTTTCCAATTTCAATATTTTATTTAGAATACAACATAGATGACATATCAAATGTTTAAACTGAGAAAATGTATAATTTTAAGGGAAAAATATGTTGATTTTAAATTTCATGGCATCAACATATCTCAAAAAAGTTGGGACAAGGCCATGTTTACCACTGTGTGGCATCCCCTCTTCTTTTTTTAACAGTCTGCAAATGTCTGGGGACTGAGGAGACAAGTTGCTCAAGTTTAGGAATAGTAATGTTGTCCCATTCTTGTCTAATACAGGCTTCTAGTTGCTCAACTGTCTTAGGTCTTCTTTGTCGCATCTTCTTCTTTATGATGCGCCAAATGTTTTCTATGGGTGAAAGATCTGGACTGCAGGCTGTCAATTTCAGTACCCGGATCCTTCTTCTACGCAGCCATGATTTTGTAATTGATGCAGTATGTGGTCTGGCATTGTCATGTTGGAAAATGCAAGGTCTTCCCTGCAAGAGACGACATCTGGATGGGAGCATATGTTGTTCTAGAACTTGGATAGACCCTTCAGCATTGATGGTGCCTTTCCAGATGTGTAAGCTGCCCATGCCACATGCACTCATGAAACCCCATACCATCAGAGATGCAGGCTTCTGAACTGAGCGCTGATAACAACTTGGGTTGTCCTTGTCCTCTTTAGTCCGGATGACATGGCGTCCCAGTTTTCCAAAAAGAACTTCAAATTTTGATTTGTCTGGCCACAGAATAGTTTTTCACCTTGCCACAGTCCATTTTAAATGAGCCTTGGCCCAGAGAAAACACCTGTGCTTCTGGATCATGTTTAGATATGGCTTCTTTTTTGGCCTATAGAGTTTTAGCCAGCAACAATGAATGGCACGGTGGATTGTGTTCACCGACAATGTTTTCTGGAAATATTCCTGAGCCCATGTTGTGATTTCCATTACAGTAGCATCCCTGTATGTGATGCAGTGCCGTCTAAGGGCCCGAAGATCACCGCCATCCAGTATGGTTTTCCGGCCTTGACCCTTACACACAGAGATTGTTCCAGATTCTCTGAATCTTTGGATGATATTATGCACTGTAGATGATGATAACTTCAAACTCTTTGCCATTTTTCTCTTAGAAACTCCTTTCTGATATTGCTCCACTATTTTTCGTAGCAGCATTGGGGGAATTGGTGATCCTCTGCCCATCTTGACTTCTGAGGGACACTGTGTAATGTTCTGGTACCTTTGGTACCCTAATTCCACTTTTCCTAAGTGTATGCGCCCCACCATTCTCTTTTGGTAAGGTGCGCATACACCTTTAAGACCGATGCTGTCATCACTGAGCGCCGCTGGAGCGGCTATTTCAACCTCCGGCGGTCTCACTCACATGTTCGTTCAACGCCGTTCGTTCAAGGCATAATCTGCCTTGAAGCTCTCATGCTTGCAAGCATACCTCGCTATCGGAACCACGTTGCTGATCCCTGTATCCCGCTACCGGATCATCCGCTCTTGCCGAACCTCTCCTCTACTACATTGCTACTAGTGATAAGTACCCCACAGGGGAAACCTCTATAACCTTCATACTAAAGCTTACATTATCTAGCTCTGCATTCTAAGGACTATTACTATATCTGCATTAACTAAGATTGCTAGCTCTTGAGCCTAATACCATCTGCTCTTGCACTGGGTTGGTCTATCCTGTATGTTCACCTGCTACTCTATCATCTGCTACCATACATGATTGCTAAACCTATCTGCATCCCATCTGCTACTATCTTACTTTCAAGAACATTCCTTTCAAGTGTCTGTCATCTACCATCTCTACCCAACCTGTCTCTTCAGCCTATCATCACTATATTACTATACATATAAGTCACTCTAGGAACATCTTATTGAGTGTGTGTATCTACTTGCTGAATTGAGACTATCCACACATGATGAGTCTTGGGAGTTGGGATTGGTGTCTCAGCGTTTCTCTACATGACTACTGAAGTGGAATATTTCTGCAGCTGTAAATCCACATTATACATAAAACGCAGGAGCGTTACAGATTGAACGAACCTCAAATGGATTCAGCAGAAATAACCACTCAGGTGACACAATTAAAACAGCAAGTAACTGCGTTAATACACGCACTTGCTGAATTAAGAGAAGAAAATCAGGCTCTGATGCAGCAGGTAACCAGACTGACACAACTTACCACTGCTCAGTCCCCTGAACCCAAAATAAATCCTCCTTTGGTATTTACAGGCGATCGCAAAAAATTTCGCGAATTTAAAAACGCATTTGAGTTACTTTTCTTGCTAAAACCCCGTACCTACCTTACTGATCACATTAAGGTTTGTACTATTATTTCTTACCTAACAGGCGATCCTCGGGCCTGGGCAGACTCTCTTTTTGAGAAAAACGATCAGCTTCTCAAATCCTATACCTTATTTCTAGCAGAACTTACTAGCCTATATGATGATCCCAATAGGCAGAGTACTGCCGATCTTCAATTAAGGTCCTTGAAACAAGGTAGGAGACCTGTGGAAGACTTTGTCACAGAATTCAAGAGATGGACCCTTGATTCAGAATGGAATGATGCATCTCTGAAAACTCAATTTAGGCTTGGCCTATCAGAGGCCGTTAAAGACGAGCTCGCCCGAGCGGATCTGCCAAAAACCCTGGATGCATTGATACAACTCAGTATCACCATAGATAGAAGACTACGAGAAAGAAAGGCTCAAAAAATGGGAATGCCATTTTCCAGTTCTTCTCGGATTTCGGCCGATGACCCCACTCCTATGGAGGTAGGAACCATACGCCCACCTCTATCAACTATGGAAAGAGCCAGAAGACGATCTGGTAATCTCTGCTTGTACTGTGCATCCCAAGTGGATCACAAGATAAACGTCTGTCCCCTAGTTTACAAAAAGAAGGGTGAGTGTTCACATGTCCTCCTAGGGGGATTGACAACTTCAATTACTAACCCTTACCTTTTTGTTTGCTTAACATTACAGTGGGACCAGAACAGGATTACTACTAAGGCCATGATTGACACAGGATCTTGTGGAAATTATATTGACATACGTTTTGCTGCTTTAAATAAAGTCCCTATTATTTCTAAACCTAAACCTGTCTCAGTGAGTCTTATTAACGGTGTTCCTTTATCCTCTGGTCCGATCACTGATCAGACACAGGCATTCCTAGTCACTACTAACGGGTCTCATATGGAGACCACTACCTTCGATCTAATACCTTCACCCCACTTTCCCATTGTTTTGGGACTTCCCTGGTTACACACACATCAACCAACCATAGATTGGAAGGAACGGACCCTGGCCTTCCTCTCTTGCTATTGCGAGGGTACGTGTAACCTCCCGTCTTCCGGGAAGATCCTGTCTGTGGTGACAGATGAGATTGCACCACTATGTTATCAGGATCTCTCTGAGGTTTTTCTTGAGAAAAATGCTCAAGCACTACCTCCTCATCGATACTATGATTGTAGTATTGATCTACTCCCAAATAGCAAATTGCCGTTCGGTCATGTTTATCCTCTTTCACAGGATGAACTTTCCCATCTCAAAGAATATTTGGATGAGAATTTGAAAAAAGGTTTTATTAGACCTTCCACTTCTTCCACAGCAGCAGAACTCTTTTTTGTCCGCAATAAGGACTCAAGTCTCAGGCCTATCATCGACTATAGGCAATTGAATGCTATTACAATAAAAGATCGCTATCCTCTACCGCTTATCCCTGAACTCATTGAGCAGGTGCGTGGAGCTACCTATTTTTCAAAATTGGACCTGAAAGGGGCATACAATCTCATTCGATCCGTGATGGACACGAGTGGAAGACTGCATTCAGAACCAGATACGGATTGTTCGAATATCTTGTAATGCCATTCGGGCTATGCAACGCCCCTGCAGCCTTTCAACGATTTATAAACGATATTTTCAGAGACTTACTAGATGTCTGTGTTGTGGTATATCTGGACGATATACTTATATATTCACGATCCTTGTCTGAACACATAAGACATGTAAGACTAGTATTATCGAGATTGCTTGCACACAACCTATACGTGAAACTGAAAAAATGCTTGTTTCATAAAGAAGAGGTACTGTTTCTAGGCTACATCATATCCAAAACAGGAATCAAGATGGACATGAGTAAGATATCCTGCATTCAGGATTGGCCTACACCAACCACCCGCAAGGCGCTACAGCGATTCCTTGGATTTTCTAATTTCTACAGGAAATTCATCAGGAACTTCTCTGCCATTGTGAGACCCCTCACACAGCTCACTAGCATTAAGAGACCATTCAAATGGTCAGATGAAGCAAATAAAGCTTTTCACCTGTTAAAGACAAGGTTTACTTCTGCTCCCATACTACGCCATCCAGACCCATCCCTCCAATACATTCTGGAAGTAGATGCGTCAAACATGGCAGTAGGAGCAATACTCTCCCAACGACCAACTAACACTTCACCACTCCATCCAGTCGCCTTCTTTTCTAAATCCTTAAGCAGTCCAGAGGTAAATTACCCCGTGGGTGAAAAGGAACTGCTTGCTATAAAATTGGCTCTGGAGAATTGGCGACATCTACTCGAAGGCACCCGATTACCAATACTTATATACACGGACCATAAAAATCTTCAATATCTTCAGACTAACAAAACTCTCTCTCACCGACAGGTACGATGGTCACTATTCTTTCTAAGGTTTAACTTCCTAGTGACCTACACACCTGCAGATAAGAACAAAAAGGCGGATGCACTATCACGACTAACTGAAGAAAACTACTTCGAAATCCCTTCCGTTCCTATAATACCTCACAAGCGTATTATTGGAGTTGTCCGTTCCTTGAAGGAAGAGGTTTTGCATGGTATAAGTTTGGATTCACCCCCACCACAACTAAATACCGATGCAGAAGGCTTCCTCTACTACAACGACAAACTTTACATACCACCTACCATGCGCACCAAGATCTTGGAATTATCGCATGATGTGCCTATGGCAGGACATATGGGTATGACAAAGACTCTTAATCTGATTACCAGACAATTCTGGTGGCCTGACATGAAAACATCTATACAAAAATTCGTCTCTTCATGCAATGCCTGTGCCAGGTCCAAAATTGACACTACGAGACCATCCGGTCTACTATGCAGTCTACCAATACCCCAAACTCCATGGGAAGTTGTGTCCTTGGACTTTATAGTAGAACTACCTCCTTCCAAAGGATTTAATACCATCTTGGTGTCAGTGGACCATCTGACAAAGATGGCACATTTCATTGCTATTCGCAGACTACCTTCGTCCAAACAAACGGCAGAACTCCTGATGAAACATGTCTTTAAGTTACATGGTATCCCAAAAACTCTTCTGTCTGACCGTGGATCACAATTTATTTCCAAGTTCTGGCAAGAACTATGTCACATACTACGAATTGAGCGGAAGCTCACTTCTCCTTACCATCCGCAGACCAACGGACAGACTGAAAGAGTCAACCAATGCATCGAGCAATATTTACGTTGTTACACTTCTTACCAACAGGATGATTGGGTGGATCTTCTCCCTCTGGCAGAATTTGCCTACAACAACGCAACCCACAGTACGACCAAGCAGAGTCCGTTCTACTTGAACTATGGGTTTCATCCCTCTATTCTTCCACCACGCATCCTTCCTTCAAATAACCCAGTAGCCTCAGACTATCTTACCCAAATAAAGGACTCTCTGGGTTTGCTTAATACTACCATTGCACACGCTCATAGTCAACAAAAGAAGTACTATGATCTTCGCAGAAGACCTTCTCCTCAGTATGCTATTGGGGACCTCGTTTGGCTCTCAACAAAAAATTTAAGACTGAAAATCCCTAGCAAAAAGCTTGGACCTTTCTTCTTGGGACCTTTCCCAATCAAGAAACTTATTGGAAAAGCTGCAGTACAGCTTACATTGCCAATAGACCTCAAAATACATCCCATTTTCCATGTGTCGCTACTGAAGCCCCATGTTCCTGACCAAGGAATAAGGCCTACTATCCCACTTCCTCCTCCTGTACAAGTTGAAGGTGGAGAAGAATATGAGATAAAAGAGATTCTGGATTCTCGTATCCACAGAAGAAAACTTCAATACTTAGTTTGATGGAAGAACTATGGGCCCCAAGACGACACCTGGCTAAACACCTCTGACATACATGCCCCTAGATTAATCCGCAACTTTCATGCGAAGTACCCAGACAAACCAACTCCAGAGGCCTTCAGGAGCCGGCCTTAAGGGGGGGGGTACTGTAATGTTCTGGTACCTTTGGTACCCTAATTCCACTTTTCCTAAGTGTATGCGCCCCACCATTCTCTTTTGGTAAGGTGCGCATACACCTTTAAGACCGATGCTGTCATCACTGAGCGCCGCTGGAGCGGCTATTTCAACCTCCGGCGGTCTCACTCACATGTTTGTTCAACGCCGCATAATCTGCCTTGAAGCTCTCATGCTTGCAAGCATACCTCGCTATCGGAACCACGCTGCTGATCCCTGTATCCCGCTACCGGATCATCCGCTCTTGCCGAACCTCTCCTCTACTACATTGCTACTAGTGATAAGTACCCCACAGGGGAAACCTCTATAACCTTCATACTAAAGCTTACACTATCTAGCTCTGCATTCTAAGGACTATTACTATATCTGCATTAACTAAGATTGCTAGCTCTTGAGCCTAATACCATCTGCTCTTGCACTGGGTTGGTCTATCCTGTATGTTCACCTGCTACTCTATCATCTGCTACCATACATGATTGCTAAACCTATCTGCATCCCATCTGCTACTATCTTACTTTCAAGAACATTCTTTTCAAGTGTCTGTCATCTACCATCTCTACCCAACCTGTCTCTTCAGCCTATCATCACTATATTACTATACATATAAGTCACTCTAGGAACATCTTATTGAGTGTGTGTATCTACTTGCTGAATTGAGACTATCCACACATGATGAGTCTTGGGAGTTGGGATTGGTGTCTCAGTGTTTCTCTACATGACTACTGAAGTGGAATATTTCTGCAGCTGTAAATCCACATTATACATAAAACGCAGGAACGTTACACACTGCCACTCTGAGAGGCTCTTTTTATATCCAATCATGTTGCCAATTGACCTAATAAGTTGCAAATTGGTCCTCCAGCTGTTCCTTACATGTACATTTAACTTTTTCGGCCTCTTATTGCTACCTGTCCCAACTTTTTTGGAATGTGTAGCTCTCATGAAATCCACAATGAGCCAATATTTGGCAAGACATTTCAAAATGTCTCACTTTCAACATTTGATATGTTATCTATATTATATTGTGAATCAAATATAAGTTTATGAGATTTGTAAATTAGTCCATTCCTTTTTTACTCACAATTTGTACAGTGTCCAAACTTTTTTGGAATCAGGTTTGTATATATATATATATAGAGAGAGAGCACTGTATATAATATTGTTTTTTAAGTAGACATTATTCAACTATGTAGCAAGAGATTTGCCATGAAAAGCTGGTGAGAATATAATTGAATTTATATTACAAGTTCTCGTGTAACCATGACAGGATGTCTGTAGTAAGAGACTGTAATATACATATCTTTCTACTATGTTTAGCTCAGTGTAAATGGTACTATATCTGCATCATTCTATGACCTGAAAAACACTCTTATCATATATACACTGAGCAATGTTTCTATCTCCTTTTATTTATAGGTCAGGTCTCGACGCACACAAGGACATGTGACAGCTGTCAGACTGAGAAAGAATGAGGAATGAGAAGGACTGATGAGCAGTCTTTGCTTCTGAGAAGAAAAAGTTCAGTTATATAAGTATGACTTCATGAACTATAATATGTTTAGATTTAGTATTAACTCATTTCATCATGCTGCATCTTAGAATATTTACTTTTTGTATGTACTGTACATTAAAGCAATTACATATAAAACACTACTTATAAAAAGCTGTAAGGGCTTAGTACAAATTTGTTTAGTATGCCTACACAAGTAATCAGCATTTAATTGTATTTGTTTTGACAATAAATTCAGTTATACAATTTAATGTACTGCTGTAATCATGAACAACTAAACTTAACACTATGCAGGCGTAAGATGATAAAAAATAATTGGTTATGTCAGCTTATGCTAAACCAGACACTGTGGGCCGGATTTAAAGAAACTGCAGCTTCAAACCTCTATGACGTGTTTCAGTTTCGCCGCGTTCAAATCAATTAACTGGCGCTGCGGCGAATTGGCGAGTAAAACAGCAATAATGAATTCCGCCGTCAGCGGGATTCACTTACGATCGCGGCTTCGCCAATTCGCAAACTTATGTCTTCGTGCTTATAGCAGTTTCACATAGCGATGTGGGCTAGTGGATTAGTGCACACATCACATGTCTGTAATTCATCTCCCTCTGCTGTAGGTTCGAGGCTTACCATCTCCACCTACTTTTTTTATTTTCTTTTTTTGTTTATATTGCTAAAATGTAACGGATTACATCATATATATTGCTAAATAATGTTACACTCAGAAGCGCTTGCAAGCTTACACCATTTTAAGTGTTTTTTTGATCTTGTCTGTGTGTCGAATCGATCTTATGAAGGAAAGTACCAAAGGCAAGTGACCAAACCCCTACCCTACTTCAGGGCAAGATGAAACCTCACAATTTTACCATGGTCTTCTTCCCACATTCCATACAATGTTTAGTTCTTTAGCTATATGTGCTTTTTAGCCTTAACACACTCCATTTTTTCCACCATACAGCTTTATTCTGCACAATAGCTAAGTGCTTTGCAACTTCACTGCAGTTCACAACGTCATGGGTTCAAATCACATCACTACACTTGGGATCTCTTTTCACTCTCATTTTTTTAAACAGTTTTTTTAAACTATCTTGAATTTGGGGGGGGGGGGTGTCTTACCCAAATTTCAAGCACATCAATGGAAACAACACAATTTTGATTTTATGAGTGTGGTCCTAGTTTTATCGAGATGCAATTCTTTACATATTTACCATGGTTCTTACAATTTCTTGACCAATAAACATAGGTGTCTGATATTGGACTCTCTCCATATTTCAACAACACAGGCCCTCATAGTCCAACACTACATTTGCCTCACACCTCAACACAACACTGTCACATCCCTACTCTACATTACAACCCCTCACATCACCAGTACAAGCAGCATGCAAAGTGCAAAACTCCGGCCTTGGCAGCTTAATGGGCCATACACTAACAATTTGTCTAGACTTTTTCCTGTAGACTTAACCAAACCATATAATAGAAGCTCAAACCTCAACACTTTCAATTTGGATGCAATCAGGCAGGCCCTTGCACTACATAGAAAATGTCAATCGGAAGGATAAAGTCTTCTCTAAATCTTACAGTGTGGATGGCCCTTTTGTCTGTAGGCACCCACACAAAACAAAAAAACACATGTTCAATTCTAATGTATTTATTTATTTGAGAATGACAGCAGAAGGAGGGATGCAGCAAAAGAATATTGTCACTCTCCAGTCCGTGTGCCTTTACAGCGCCAGACCACGATCTTTGCTCCATGGCTACGGGATTCTGATGTCTTCCACAACTTCCGGCAGAGTTCAGAATCCATTCTGCACCTCTACCAGCTCATAGGGGACAGGCATGGCAAGGTTGCTGGGCAGCTTCCAAGCCACTTTCGAAGTTCCAGGGTGTTCATGTTGGTCATTGGCCATGTGCCTTACCAAATATCCACTGACCACAAAAGAAAATGAGTGGAGTCCATCAAGGTGGGTTTCTACCACCTACACCCGCAAGCAGTACCACTCCTGGAAAAATAAAACAAAGGATAAGACATTTCATTATGAAAATCACATCTTAATGCCTGTTTGCTTCATTCTGAACTTCATTTAATTTCGACATCACGAGTGAAATAACACATTTTATGCCAACTTACACAAACCAGAAATCATTAATGTAAACATTTGAATACACACCTGTGACGCCAGACAGCCCATCACCACAGGCTTCCCATGGTACGTGCCATGATTCCAAGATGTTGATGTTCTGGAAAATTACAACACCATAAGATACCAAGCAGCCGTTCATGTTATCAATAACTACACAGGTGGCATAGACACAAATAAACACCTGCCAGCTCTTCTCAGCCCTTTACACTATTCACAATACCAACATGTTTATGGTTAGAGGTGCATGTTTTTGCTCAAGTAACACAATTTTACCAATGTTGACTACACTTTATCTACAATGGCAAGTGTCATTGGCAGATGATAATCACCCTCTGTCTCCCTGTGAGTGGCACCTCTGCTAACTAGCTAATTAATACACATGCCCTATCTTGACCGGTTACAGTACTTACATGTAAAGTGGCTAGCAACCAGGGTATTCCGGGTGGCCATACCGGCAGCGGTGCTCCGCCGCCTGGGGGCCGCCGGCTGACGGACCTCTGGCTCCCTCTCCTCCGTCAGCTCCCAAGAATCATCCCGGGCAACGCACATGTTGTGCAACACGCAGCACGCCAGGATGATCTTGGAAGCCTTTGTAGGAGAGTACAGGAGTTCACCCCCAGGCCGGGCCAAGCAGAGAAACCGGGACTTGAGAAGACCTATGGTCAACTCAATGATACTCCGGCTTCTCCGCAAGGCCCTGTTGTAATTCCTCTCTGCTGGGCCCTGGGGGTACCTGATTGGAGCCATCAGCCACGTCAGCTGCGGGTAACCAGCATCCCCTGAAAAATAAGAAAAATATACATTAGTTCTTCCTATCATGTGACTTTAGATGACTCCTCAAAATGGGAGACAATTAGGCATTTTACTAAACAACCTGCTCGTCTGTTTGCAAAAAATCATATGAAACATCTCAACTCTGTCTAACTGCCTAAATCACTAATACAAATGGGAAAAAGGACACACAAAGTGGTGGGTTTCTCTTGCAAGTTCCAACTTGGCCCCTATTTTGTTCCTATTACATTAGCCTAGGTCTTACTTCTGGAATATATCTGCAACTAGAGTGAGGAAACCAATATTGACTCACTTATGCAAAGTACTTTGGGGATATGGCAATACCATTGGAATCATTTGTAGGTTTTCTTTGGGTGGCTAGAGGACACCATTTACACATTGGTTAACCACCTTCATTGGACTCAAAGACAACTTTGCAAATCTTTCTTTTGTGAGCTGCTAAGCTGCTGATCTGGTTGTGTGTGAACAGCCTGACAACTAATAACACATCCATTTTAGGTAGGCTTTGCTTAAATCAGGGTGTACACCGATGTAGCTTATTCCTATGTCTATGTAATCTTACAGTTTATGTTGTTAAGACAAAATACTTTACCAATAAGCCACCCTTCGGGCATTTGTCCACTTTCAAACACCTCGTACAGAGTACTTGTTCTTAACATACTGGAATCATGGCACGACCCTGGGTGACCAGTGTTGACACTCATGATGCGCTGTTTGGCGTCACACACTAATTGGACGTTCACAGAGTGGTACTGCTTGCGGTTCCGGTATTCACTTTCGTGGCTCCTTGGGGGCCTAATGGCTATGTGGGTGCCATCGATTGCCCCTAGGATTTGCGGCATGTGTGCCCGCCGGTAGAAACCCAACTTGACTTCATTCCACTCATTTTCATTCTGTGGCCAGTGGATAAAATTGGGCACTATATCCACTATGGCATTAATGACCAACATGAACACCCTTGAAACTGTGGGCTGGCTAATGCCCATGATACTTCCCGAAGTGGCTTGGAAGCTGCCACGCCCTAAAATATACAAAGTGGCCAGCAATCTGGCCATGCCGGGCACCGCATGGCCGCGCTGTGTGTCCGGGTCAATTTTCTCTGCTATGAGCTGGTAGAGGTGTAGAATAGTTCCTCGCTCGAGCCGGAACTTCCTCCTGACATCAGAATCCCGCAGCTTGTCCAAATAGATCCTTGGAGCAAAAATGCGTGGCTGGCGAGGTAAGGGCACACGGACTGGAGGTGCTGCTGCTGGAGGTGCTGCTGCTGCTGCTGCTGCAGCTTCCCCACCTTCTGCTGCCTCCTGTGCCAGGGCCTCCTCAAACAAGGCACCAATAAATGCCAGCATTGCACCATCTAATGCGTCTGGGATATCGTCCTCCATTTTGAACGCGCAAATTCGCGAATGCGCAGATATATATAGAAACGGCCGCTAATTATCACACCTGTGAGCCAGCTATAAAAGGAGCACATGGCCAATATGGCTGCTGGATGTTATAGATCGATGTTTCTTATGTGCTAGCAAGACCCTGTGACCCACAACCTACATTATCTGGAGGTAAGACAATTGTATCTCTCTCTCCCAAAAAAAAGGAAGGAGACAATTTGTACTTATCTTGGGTGTGCTTAAGTTGTCTATGGTGAATCCCCTCCAACCCACAATAGCTTGGGAACCCCTCAAGTGTCTTTTAATCATTGGCAGTTGGCCCCATGTGCATGTGGTTTGGACATGTGTTTTCTCATGTTTGTTAAAGGTGTGCAGTCTAGATTTGGCATCTAAACCTGCCCCCTTACCTTCCCAGCTTCCAAAGACACCATTTTTGCTTTCCTGATAACTGTAATTTATTATGTGCACGTATGTAGGTCATGCGATTTCTCATGTATGTTTAATGTTTGCAGCCTCCTTTTGCCTATAAAGGATTACACCACCACCACCACCACCACTGTGTTTGTGCCATTAGGTAAGTGTTTGGAGGGCCTCGTGTGATTTGTACCCCTATGCGTTTTCTTATGTGTTTTTTTTTTACATTTCTTTGCAGCCTCTTCTGCTCTTTGCCACCACCACCACCACCACCACCACCACCACTGTGTTTGTGCCATTAGGTAAGTGTTTGGAGGGCCTCGTGTGATTTGTACCCCTATGCGTTTTCTTATGTGTTTTTTTTTTACATTTCTTTGCAACCTCTTCTGCTTTTTTTGCCACCACCACCACCACCACCGTGTTTGTGCCATTAGGTAAGTGTTTGGAGGGCCTCGTGTGATTTGTACCCATATGCGTTTTCTTATGTGTTTTTTTTTTTCCTTTTCTTTGCAGCCTCTTCTGCTCTTTGCCCACTACTACCACCACCACCACGACCAAGTCTGTTTGTGCCATTAGGTAAGTGTGTTCTGTAACTGTTCACTAATTATACTGTATATGAAGAGCAATCTGCAAATCCTGTTTTTTCTGTTTTCTCTTTTGTCATTTCAGATTTAGGAGTTTGGGGCTCTTTGCTGCTGCTGGACAGCCAGATTCTCTGCCCACCTCGTGCTCCCATGGCCCCACCCACTGGAAGGATGAGAAGGGGCAGGGTGGCCAGGGGGGCCAGGGGGGCCAGGGGGGGCAGGGGGGGCAGGGGGGGCAGGGTGGGCAGATCGTCTGGCTCTGGTGTGAGGGAGGCTCCAGCTGTATCCATGAGGGAGTCCACCATCCCCATCCCGGAGGAGGAAGCCGGGGGAGGTGTTAACACACCAAGTGGACAAGCTGGCTCTTCTGACAGTAGTCCTGGAGCGGGTCCGTCCACCAGAGTCAGCTTGTCCACATTACCCCGGCTTCCCCGTTTCACCCACAATCAGTGCTGTGCCCTGGTCCACGCCTATATGGCCAGATATCAGGCGATACATGGGACCAGGGCCGCGTCTTACTCAGTAACAGAGAAGAACAGATTGTGGGATGAAATCCGGGATGCTGTAAATGCACTGGGTGAAGCACCTCGCCACCGTGACAGTGTGCGGAAGAAGGTCAACGACATCTGTGGGTCCGTTCGGAAGAAGCTAATTGCATGGGCTGCGGAGGGTCTTTATGACCGTCAAGGTCGGCTGGATGAACGTGCACGAAGTTCTCTCTGGGATTATCAATTACCTTTCTTGAACATCATAGGACCCGATACCATCTTTCCCAGAGAGGACTTAGATTCGGATGCTTTGCACCGAGGTAGGATATTATCTTGGATGTCAATTGTGTGAGTTGTTTGGAAAAGATTAACTACTATCCTATGTGTGACATTAAGAGAATGTGATACTTGCCCTTCCAATTGTCCTTTTTTTGTTTTCCCCAACCTGCAATTTGTTCATCTGTAGCACGGATCTCAGCCCCTCCACAGCCCATGCAGCTTGGCGAACCAGACGGACTCACAGGTGTTGACATCAGTGCTGACCCTCCTCCTGGTAGGTCCAATATCATACTGTGCCAAACAATGTAGATGTTTTTTTTTTGCCAAGATAGCTCATATTGCTATGTCCTTTACAGAAGATCCGCAGCAGGGAACACACCCAGTGCAGCTAGGCCTGGAGGAAGGTGTTGGTATGTCTAGTCAAATAATGTTTTTTTGAATCTTATTAACCCCATTAACACACATGTTTTTTCTTAGGAAAGAGTGTTGCCTTTTAGATGTTTACCCTGCAAAACACAGTTGACAGCATTAATGGGTGCCGTCATTAGTAGGCAGACCAAGCCTTCTTAACCTTTGGGAGGGTTTAGCAAGTGTCCTATGAGCCCAGGAAAGCACTTTTGAATGTTTGGCCTCAATGCTTCATTCATGAAGCTAGGAGGGCAATCTGGCCATAATCATTACTGACTAAGGTTATGTACTAAACATGTTTTTTTTTTTTTTGTTTTTAAAAGAACATCAGGCCCCTCTTGACGTTGCAGCTGGAGTTGGATCAGGAGCTGGCGACGATTCTGCATCCAGTGCTGTGGTATGTGATATAAGGGAACAAGGTGCACATGTAACATTTCAATGGTAGCATTGATTTTGGACTAGATGTGGCTTACATTGTGTGTGTTAAATTAGTGCTATGACATTCTGACGATGCACCAGCACAACAAGAGTTCTATCTTGAACATCAGGGAATTATGTTATAATTTGGTGTGCCACTAATGTTCCAAAAACATCCAGGATCTTTAAATTCCGGCCCGTCTTTGATTTTCCAGGTCCAAATTCATGGGTATCGTTTGGTTGGGTTGTCCTGTAGCCGATTGATGGCAAGATTTTAGACAACATACGTAGATGTATAAAGTCATTGGTGTAGTAACAGATTTACCAAAAGCATAAACAACCTACCACACCAGGGTTAATTGGGAACACCTTCATGTTGAATCTTTTTTGCCTTTGTCATATTAGTCACACCAATATAATATGTACCCATTATCAGAAGTGTTGCTAGCTTGGATAATCTTACAATGAACAAGTACTCATTAGAAGCACATCAAACTTTTCAACGTTCTGCTTGGGGTGTTAAGTTGTCAAACTAATCTGAAATATTTAGTCATGATGTTTGATAATGATTTGGTCTATTTCTTCTGCTTTCAGGTAGCCTTAGATGCAGAGGGATTGTCACCTACCCAACTTCGTCCATCTATGCTGGATGTAGCCGAGAGGCTGCTTGATGAGTATCAGGTCCAAAATGAGTTAAGGAGGCGTACTCAGCAATCTACTGAGGCAGTACGTCTGCTCGGGCTCATACAGGAATCTGTAGCAACAATGGTACAGGTTCACCAGGATATGTTACAGGTTCAACAGGATATGCGTAACAGCTTGGTAAGTTTAGCAGACCAGCATCAACGGGATCGGCAAAGTGTTGACACTCAGGTGCTGGCCACACGCCAATGCCTGTTTGGATCTGAAGATGCCCCATTGGCAGAGCCCTCCCAAACATCTCACTCACCTGCCACTGCAGGTTGTGGTAGTGGGAGGGTAATGCCAGTGTTGGCCACTTGTCAGGCAGCTGGGGATGAGACAATTCCTCCTGTAGCCACTCCTAGCACTTCACACTCCGTTCGGACTCCCACACCCCTCAATGAGCAATCCTCCTGCACAACCTCAATGCGCACTGGTTCCACAGTACCCCTTCCACCTGACTACATTCCCTCCACACCTTTATCACTTCACTCCTCCCCAGGCCGTTCTTCTTTTTTGTCACCAATGCGACATGTCGTTTGCCCCCGCACCGTGGACCACAACAAACAATCAACCACCACTCCCCACACATCTTCACAACCCTTGCACCACCAGCAGCATCAAATAGCCTTGGAGCAGCAACGATCCCATCTCATGGTAATGGCACACGTTGCCCAAATGCTTAGGCTGACCCCAGAGCAGATGACACTATTGGCCGAACATCTTCTGTCTGGGACATTTCCAACGTTCAACACCCTGCATCATCAGCAGCCTCAGACAGAAGATATGATCCTAATGGGCCACTTGAGCACAACTCTACAGTTAACCCCAGACCAGATGGAACTCTTGGCACACCATTTGATGGCAGGAAACTTAACAATGCTCACCACACTGCTTCAGGCACGACCACCAACTTGATTTTTTGTTTTTTTGTTTAATTTGGTTTAGTTTTGTTAATGATTTACATTGGCCAAGTTTTTGGGCCATTTTTTTTTTTAATTTGAGGGTGGCACAATATGATTTATTATAGTGCTTCTTTTGGGGATGAAATAAAATTTTATGCAAAATGATTAGTTTGTGTTTGCTCTTTGGTTTTTTAGGAGTGTTGGTGGCCAAGTAATGGCCCTGGTTAATGTAGGCATTTATACACACGTGCTTCTCTATCTCCAAACATATGATTTCATGTAAATTTAGATAACTCAATGTTCACATAACGACCCAAGAAAAGGTCTCCCTTCAAATGTAGCTTCAAAACAAGTCTCAAGGCTAACATAAACCAAAGCCAACATACTAACAATTACAGACCACACCACTCAAGTAAACAAATACAACACAAAAGACATTCGATGTGTACACCAAAAAGAAAACTTGGGTAATAAAATAAATGTTTTAATAACACATGTGGGTGTCTACCAACTGTAGCGTACAAAAAATATATTACAATATATAATAGAATGAACTAAATTGCCAATGTAACATTTGTGTTGCAAAGAGCAACATACTTAAATTTAATTTAGATAAACATTTTAAACATTTTTTATGTTTTGACATCATTTTTTGGAAGGTTTTCACAAAAACAATTCTTTTTTGTAAACATTTTTGGTTTTTTCCGTTGCCATAAAAACAACAAGGCTTATTTGTAAACATTTTTGGTTTTGTCGGTTGCCATAAAAACAACAAGGCTTATTTGTAAACATTTGTGGTTTTGTCCGTTGCCATAAAAACAACAAGGCTTTTTTGTAAACATTTGTGGTTTAGTTTGTTACCAAAAACAACAAGGCTTATTTGTAAACATTTGTGGTTTTGTCGGTTGCCATAAAAACAACAAGGCTTTTTTGTAAACATTTTTGGTTTTGTCGGTTGCCATAAAAACAACAAGGCTTTTTTGTAAACATTTTTGGTTTTGTCGGTTGCCATAAAAACAAGGCTTATTTGTAAACATTTGTGGTTTTGTCCGTTGCCATAAAAACAACAAGGCTTTTTTGTAAACATTTTTGGTTTTGTCGGTTGCCATAAAAACAACAAGGCTTATTTGTAAACATTTGTGGTTTTGTCGGTTGCCATAAAAACAACAAGGCTTTTTTGTAAACATTTTTGGTTTTGTCGGTTGCCATAAAAACAACAAGGCTTTTTTGTAAACATTTGTGGTTTTGTCCGTTGCCATAAAAACAACAAGGCTTTTTTGTAAACATTTTTGGTTTTGTCGGTTGCCATAAAAACAACAAGGCTTATTTGTAAACATTTGTGGTTTTGTCGGTTGCCATAAAAACAACAAGGCTTTTTTGTAAACATTTTTGGTTTTGTCGGTTGCCATAAAAACAACAAGGCTTATTTGTAAACATTTGTGGTTTTGTCGGTTGCCATAAAAACAACAAGGCTTTTTTGTAAACATTTTTGGGTTTGTCGGTTGCCATAAAAACAACAAGGCTTTTTTGTAAACATTTTTGGTTTTGTCGGTTGCCATAAAAACAACAAGGCTTATTTGTAAACATTTGTGGTTTTGTCCGTTGCCATAAAAACAACAAGGCTTTTTTGTAAACATTTTTGGTTTTGTCGGTTGCCATAAAAACAACAAGGCTTATTTGTAAACATTTGTGGTTTTGTCGGTTGCCATAAAAACAACAAGGCTTTTTTGTAAACATTTTTGGTTTTGTCGGTTGCCATAAAAACAACAAGGCTTATTTGTAAACATTTGTGGTTTTGTCCGTTGCCATAAAAACAACAAGGCTTTTTTGTAAACATTTGTGGTTTAGTTTGTTACCAAAAACAACAAGGCTTTTTTGTAAACATTTTTAGTTTAGTTTGTTACCAAAAACAACAAGGCTTTTTTGTAAACATTTTTGGTTTTGTCGGTTGCCATAAAAACAACAAGGCTTTTTTGTAAACATTTTTTTTTTGGTTGCCAAAAACAAGGCTTATTTTGTTTTTTTTGGTTTTTTTGGTTCCCAAAAAAAGGGTTTTTTATAAATTTTTATATTTTTTTTGGTTGCCAAAAACAAGGCTTTTTTTGTTTTTTTTGTTTTTTTGGGTCCCAAAAAAAGGGTTTTTTTTAAATTTTTATATTTTTTTTGGTTGCCAAAAACAAGGCTTTTTTTGTTTTTTTTGTTTTTTTGGGTCCCAAAAAAAGGGTTTTTTTTAAATTTTTATATTTTTTTTGGTTGCCAAAAACAAGGCTTTTTTTGTTTTTTTTGTTTTTTTGGGTCCCAAAAAAAGGGTTTTTTTTAAATTTTTATATTTTTTTTGGTTGCCAAAAACAAGGCTTTTTTGTTTTTTTTGTTTTTTTGGGTCCCAAAAAAAGGGTTTTTTTTAAATTTTTATATTTTTTTTGGTTGCCAAAAACAAGGCTTTTTTTTTTTTTTTTGGTTTTTTTGGTTCCCAAAAAAAGGGTTTTTTTTAAATTTTTATATTTTTTTTGGTTGCCAAAAACAAGGCTTTTTTTGTATTTTTTTTTTTTTTGGGTCCCAAAAAAAGGGTTTTTTTTTAAACTGTTTTTGATTTTTTTGTTAGATTTTTGTTTATAATGGGCAACAATTACAAATGTGACATTTCTTTGTGTTGCAACGTGCAACATAAGTAAACAAACAACAAAAAAAAAATACTAGGATCTTTTTAAAGGTGTGACATTCCTAACGAATGGCTCCTTAGGGTCTGGATCCACGCCACAAAGGTGTTCCAAATAGAGAATTCGGTCTCCGCACCACCTCATATAATCCAGGAGGACCTCGTAGGTGAGGTGGGTGTGCCCTGGGTAGAAAAAAACATGACAATTAGTTTTAGGCAAAATGATCCAAACAAGGATTGTAATTAATGTGCCTCAACAAATATGCTTAGGAGTCTATTGGTTGGCTTTTATCAACACTCTGAAGCAAATATGCTAAATTGCTGTTGTAAACCTTAAACTCAAACTTTCACAGCAAATTGTTCAAAAGGTTACATAAGATGGCTTGGAATGTTAGTAGCAGTTCCACCAAAGCTAAGTAAAATGTTTTTCTGCATGTAAACACAAGCAATCATTTTGAAGAATGTAAGGTGTTTTGGGTTCAATTGGTCAACACGATACATGTGCACACATTTATCTCTATCACCATTGGAATCTGTGGAGCGTTCTCTCTCACTCTTACTGTCTATAGATTGAACCTGACACATAGTAGAGACTCACCCTTAGGAATTTTGAGGGCCAGTTCTGGACGGAGCAGATGTGTCTGCTCCCCTGATCTCCTTTCCGCCATCCCAGCTGTGTTAAGAGAGAAGAAAAAGTTTATCAACAAATGGACTCACGCTAACTGTAGGTTACGCAGTCATGAAAACGCTCTAACACCCACTCATTACCCCTCCACATTTCCCTGAAAGTTTTATTTAGACATTGATATGGTGGTGATGCAGATTTGTACAGTGCAAGCGTCATTCTTCTGGGTGAAGCTTGTAGCGTAAGGATACGTACTCCCTGCTTTTGTGCTGATTGTGTTTTTCTGATGTTTTTGGTGCCTCAGCCCTGCCTGTTCTAAGTGTTGGAAACATATCATTTTGGGAGGGCTGCGGAAAACTAATCAGGTTAGACTTACACTCTCTAGGTTTTTGGGGACAAGAGAAATAACAATCCTCCTTTTTACATGGCCCCTGTACACACCTCTAGGCACCTCCCTCCTGTTGTTTGACCCCACAGCAGGCAGCTTGCTATGGAGGCACATGAGATGAAGCCAAGCACCCTGTGCCTGTTCAGGCACTAGGCTGTGAGCCAGCCTTGCCCCCCTCCCTTCCAATGGTCTCAATGATTAGGAGTGACAGCATCAGGAGGCAATATTGGCATGCTGTCACCTCAGTTAAGGAGGAGGGGGAGTCTGTTCCAGACAAGTATTAGTGCAAAAATTTGGACCGTAAAAAATGGTCCCAGTAAGTCTTAGGGGGAATATGCACACCTATCACTTGGAATACTAATGCATAGAATGCATTCACATAAAGAACCCGCTGCCTTTAGAACAACTTGAAGCCTGAGCGGGGACATACACAGTTAGCATTTCTCCACTTACTAAGTAGACACATTACTGGAAAAGCACACAACTTACCATCATCAGGTTTTTTTGGGGCCCCTGAAGTGGATGGCGTGGCTGGCTCTGGAGAAACTGCACAAAAAGAACACAAATTGTGAACTGGAATGTGGTACATTACCGAGGAAGAGTATTTATGAAAGATTGACAAACACACATTTTCAGTGTTGACTAAATCAGGACATGATTAAATTACAATGTCCCCTAAAAATTTACAAGTACAAAGCACACCATTTCCAATGTAGAGAAACTAACACCAATTTAGAATAGGGTGGCTTGAGATAA
This sequence comes from Pelophylax lessonae, assembly GCF_965119305.1. NCBI lineage: Eukaryota > Metazoa > Chordata > Amphibia > Anura > Ranidae > Pelophylax > Pelophylax lessonae. The sequence goes on along the minus strand of NC_138777.1, from coordinate 87,039,982 downwards.
CTTACAAAAGATAACATGTCCTGTAAAGCTCCCCAAAACCACCTTTCAAACATGAAGGTTAAGCAAGAGTGTTTCATGACCAACCTTCCTGTCACATATAGCAAAACTACACTTGCTTTGACTCCAACTTAGATTATCCTAGATACACATCATCCTAGCACACACAATTCATGTGAGAATCTAATTTTAGGTACTTACAGACTAGTTCAGGGGAGCCTGGAGTGGGGGAGGATGGGGGAGACCCTACATGGGGGGATGGTGTCCCTTCATGGGGGGATGGCGTTGTATCTCCTAGAAACACAAAGACACAAATACAATCCTTGAACAAAAGCTATTTGATAAAGGCACACAGAAAGTAGTCTGGAAACATTGAAGGTAGTAGTTACAGTGGACTGGGTAAGCAGTGGCCCCTCTTCCCCAGTCCTCCACAACAAACATCCTCAATGTCAGCTGCTACAAAACCCCAATGTCAAAATATATATATTACAGCCCTTATATTTACCAGGACACATTGAACACACAAACACATGTAGAATACTTACTTCCCCTTTGAGGAGAGCCCAGGTCCTCATCCGAGTCGGACCAATTGGCCTCTTCTTGGCCAACAGTTTGTTCCTGGCCCGGATCCAGGCGACTTGGCCCTGCCTGAGGCTCCTCTCTTGCTGAAGTTACATCAACCACAAAAGAAAACAAAACAAACAATCATTCCTCCAAGTTCGACCTAATACACAACACACCAGCACATCCACATTACTTACAGGGGGCCTGAGAAGGCTGAGCCTCCACATCCTGATCACTGGTTTCTAAAATAAAAGAAAAACATTATATATTATTTATGGACACAAATAGGCAGTAACCTCTCATCATGCTAGCACCATACTCAATGCCCCTACAATTCAGAACATAGAAGTGCACTTACACCAATGAGATGCATTGACCATGTTTTAAAACAGGAGGGCACCATGCAAATTAAGCGGGCGCCTAAGGCCTCGCACCTACAGGGGCCTTGCGGCCAGTGGCGGAGCACCAACATTTCGAAGGGCGCAGTCAGGGAAATCTCCCAAGTAAAAGATTGCTTTCAATCCTCGGATCAAAAAGTTGCAGCAGTGTGCTGCAGTCCCTTCACTGCGTCTGCCAGGTGTCTGTTGTCCGCTGACACTTACTCCTCCTTCTCTGCCTGGGGATTGGCCGTCTGATCATGTTATCCTAAGATGTGGAGGAATCGGTAGGTGTGTACCTGCACCAGTAGGAAGTGACTGGCCGGTCAACTCACTCTGCTATCATCAGTTGTTGCTCTGGGAGGAGAGCTCCGCCCTGGACCCGGAACATACAGGTAACCAGGCCCAGACTTGATATTTTGCAGGCTGGTCATAGATTTGTTGTGTCCACTATGCAAAGTGGTTGAGTAGCCCCAGGGAAGTTGGAAGAGTCTGAAAATGGTTGGTGGAGGAGGAGGAGAAGAAGGCCCTGGGTGGCTGGGGGACAAGGAGAGGGCCCCTGGGGGTTTTCTAGAGGAGGAAAGATCCACAATGACGCCAGAGTCAATTGCCAAGGAAGAGAGTGGAGCTGAGCAAGTCCTGCCTATCTGACATGAAAGCCAAACATGGTGTAGATGGAGCCCTTTGCCCTACACAATGACAGCACCAGAGGTGGAAGGTGAGTGGTAGCGGGTCTTTGACATTATAGAGCATATGGACTCTGTCCATTATTGGTAGTTTTGTTTGGAGTTGTCCTTTAGATGTTTAACTGTGTTGTTTTTGACCCGAGCTGTGAGGGACTGAGGTATGACAGCCCACTATGCTGAGACTTATAGTGCCCTAGAATGTTGAGGACTGAGGAATCCTTAGTCCCTAACAGAGGGCACTACAAGTCTTAGCATAGCAGGCAGTATTTCCTCATTCCCCTACAGAGAGGATTACAAGTCCAAGCAGGTAGCCTTCTGCAGTGGGACTTGTTGTGCCCTTGACTGTGGTGGACTGAGGAAGGGAAGTGTAAGAGGGTCTCTGTAAGCTCAGATGTATGGGGGAGCTTTGGGGAACACAGAGTTCCCTTTTACACCAGAGTCCCCAGCTTCCCCCCTCAAATAATGGTTCCCAAACTCTCCTTATATCAGAGTCTTCACACTTCCCTCTTACAGTGTAGTAAGTCTGGAGACTCCGATGTAAAGGGGGCTCTGTAAAATGTGATTAGAGATTAGAAATTTCTAACATTTTTATTTTCTACTTACGATCCACAATTTTCAGCTGCTCAAATGGCTCGCTGCCTCTGACTGCATATTGGAGTGTGGCCGTCCTCCTCCTCCCCTTCTTCACCAAAAGCACAAGAGGGTGCCGTCCGTCCGCTTTGGCTAGAAGCAGAAGAAAAAAAAAAAACATAAAAAATACGAATGTACATAGTAGTATTAAAGGTTGTGAAGAGACACTTGATGGAGGTAGGAAAGGTAGGAGCGAGAGGGAGGGGGGGGGGGGTGTTGGTATTAGTGTTGTTGCATAGCTAAACACATGTCCACCTACCCAAAAAATTGTAACCTATCTGGTCACATGTAATGTATATTTTTACTTACCGGAGATTTGCTCCACAGCCTTTAGCAGGAGCCTGGGTGAGCGCCTTTTGGCATCACTCCAGGCCCGCTGCAGATCCACTATCTCAGGCAGAAACTGAAATCTCCGCTGCAGCCTCATCCGGAGACGACACATCATCTTGTGCTTTTGGTGAAGATGCGTATAAACTTTATCATACCCCCAGAGGAGGAGGAGCTGTGGAAAGAGCAGTGTATGTTTGAGTCCAAGTATGTCCAAAATAGTACAGTCTTCAAATAACATGCTAGGTCGTCTTTGAGATATTGTAGAACAAAGAATTCCATTTCTGGTGATACATATACATCGATGTCCAAATCTACCTCCATGACATAGGTTGCCCCACACTGGTGATTTCCTCTACATGATATAGCCATTTTCTCAATTGGCCTTTCATTACACACCCAGGGCCGCCATCAGGGGGGGACAGGCAGTCACTGTATTTACAACCTTATTGCTGTCCATTTAGCAGGGTGCAAGTAACTTTACACACATGTAGCATAGGTATCAACTTTTGTCACCATGTTAAAAGGACAGCAGTATGGGTAGCATTACAGTGACTGTTATTAGTCCAGGCTCACTAAACTAGCCAATGCTTGGAAAAGCAAGCCATGCAGATTGCTTTTCAGGTCCCTTTTAACACGAGCTGTCTGATTGGGTGTGGCTGTTAATTTTTGACGCAGACCTGATAAGCCCCTCAATTCTCCTTTATGGAGTGTTATATGTAAATGGGATTGCTTCATTTGAGATGCAGATTTAAACTGTGTATGGCCAGGCTGAAGGTACCCAAGTTGATTGGTCGATCACCTGGAGGACAACGTACAACCAGTCTGTCAGATTTTACACACACTTATCGCTAGCATCTCTTGTAGCCACTAGCAATAATCACTGTGTTTTCCTGGCAGGGGCAGCACCAGGAGAACACAATGGCTCCGCAGGAGGGTTTCCCCTGTCTGTGTTGATGGTGGAATCAAGGCAAAATGTTTTTCCTGCAAGCCACGGGACAAACAAAGATAGTTTTTTAATGAATCCATGATTTTGCCAAAATGGAAAAAAAAAGATGTTTGCTTTGTATATTCTTAAGTTTGCTACATAACTAGAACATGTAACAGTGTTATATCATTGCAGGAGATTTCCCTTCACTTCCTGTCTTGGTGTCACCAGGACAGGAAGTGAGGGAATCTCCCGTGGGGATACAGCCAGCAATTCTTTCCTTTTATATATACTATGGACATTATAAGGCAACAATTGCAAGCTATTTCCCCACAGTGATATTCCCCTCACTTCCTGTCTTGGTGACACTAAGACAGGAAGTGAGGGAAAATCTCATGCAATGATATCACCCTACTAGAAATTGTAGTTCCGTCTAAAAAGTATACATAAAGTAAGCACTTGGTTTCCAAAGTGGCAAAATTATGGAGGAGTTAAAACCCCATAGTGTGATCGGGTAATCTGACGGTGTGTTCCTACACTCCTCAATGTGTCTGTTCATTAAGCTGTGCTGAATTATCCTTGATTCACAATTCCTGCAAGAGTTGCACATGGTATGTGGGAGATGCAAATTTAAGGTGGCATAATTATCCACACAATCACACATAATCCTTTTTAAAGGTCCCCAGCAGAATTTGATGGCATAGTGGTTCACAGCAGTGCCATCATATTCCAGTTAGATCTGTAAATTAACAAAGCAATGTGATCTGGGGGTGTATTTAACTTGCAATGGACACCCCCATTCATTATCATATGGCAGTGTGAGATGGGTGTGTTGGGAATGTGATCCATTGAGACAAGTGATTATACACTCATGTGTTTCTTTTAGAGGTGATTTGTTCAAGGCAATCCTTTGAAGACATGACCATTCCAGATTTTTGTGATCACTGATTCCATCTCAGGTGAACCAATTAGCTGCTGTGTGCAGATCCAGCTTATGATGGTAAGAGTGTCAGACAAGACAAACGGGGCCGAGCTTGCAGTGTGTATGGATGTATGTAAGGCAATAATTTTTGGCATTATGCATTTAGGGAATATAATGTTTCTAATCTTGCATATATGAAAAGGGTCAATACATTTGTCTTTATCTAGATAGATTCCAAAGCGTCAGAGCAATCTGTCACAGATAATTGGGTTTCATTTTGTGTAAAAGTTGAAACGAATCAAATCTATCTATATACAGGCATAGCCCACTTTAAGTACACAATGGGACCAGGGCATGTATGGAAACTGAAAATGTACTTAAAGTGAAGCAATCCCTTTTTTCTTTTCTCGATGCATGAAAATACACCAGCTCCATTGTAAATTTTGGCCACATTGACATAGCCTTACTCCCAAACCATGTGGGAGCATGTTAAGGGGATCCAGGACTATGACATGATGGATTACCTAGGCAAGCTGGCCAGCCACAAAATGGATATGGTGTAGTCCTGGGTACCTGGGTACCCTGTCGTTGCTCCCTAAGTTTGTTATCCCTGTCACTTATGGTTTGTGAGCAGTGTCATGGCAAGCTGAACAAGCTGTGTCCTTACTCACGATTGTATATAAAGTGAGTGTACTTAAAGCAGGGTATGCCTATCTATATCTATATAGAAAGTTCAGAGATGTGAACCTGTTCCCTATTATATACACTAATATATGGTATATAACATATTCTATAATGTATCTAATGTATATATATTGTATATAATATATACATAGTATATATATTGTCTAATATATATATTTTGTATAATATATATTTTTTAGATACACATACATACATATATATATATATACACATATATATATATATATACACATATATATATATATATACACATATATATATATATATACACATATATATATATATATACACATATAATATATATATACACATATAATATATATATACACATATAATATATATATACACATATAATATATATATACACATATAATATATATATACACATATATATATATATATATACACACATACATATATATATATATATATATATATACACACATACATATATATATATATATATATATACACACATACATATATATATATATATATACACACATACATATATATATATATATACACACATACATATATATATATATATATATACACACATACATATATATATATATATATATATACACACATACATATATATATATATATATACACACATACATATATATATATATATATATATATATATATATATATATATATATATATATATATATATATATATATATATATATATATATATATATATAGGGAACAGGTTCACATCTAGGAAGTTTCTATAACAGGAAGCTTCTAGATCACGTCTAATAGGCAGAAAGTGCATGCGCAGATCAGCAGACCAAAAGTTTCTTGCACACCCGCTAGATAAGCGACCCACCCAGCCACCATCCCCCATCCCCCATCCTGCACATTCACACCCCCTCCTTACCTTACACACAAATGCCACTATTTCGGCTGTAAACAGTGCAGGAGCCATGATGCACACTTACGACAGGGCCTGGACAATTTCCGGAAACGTGTGCACGCACCAAAAGTTTCGTTTCCGGTTTCATGTATAAATGTGAGAACGCGGTTTTGTATATTCGCGAATTCGCGAATAGTGAACATACACAACCATTAAGCAGATTTAACTTAGAAAAAGAAATACAAATACATACATTTGTGGACACCAGAAAACTTTATTTAGACACATGAAGACATTTTAAAAAAAAAATTGGAAACATGCTGTTTATTACATTTGTATTTTTCAAACCAAAACAACCTTTGTACAACATTTAGACCATATACATCGACAAAGAGCCCATAATCAACAGATGCATGTGCAGATTGACAGAATTATGTTAACAGCAATAAATACTTACAGAGAGTCAACACACAACACAGCCAAATCTCACCTCCATAAATAACAAAGGGCCAAAAATGTTACCCATAAAACATGTGACACACAAATATATTGGACCTCTTCGTAGGTCAAATCTTTCCTGATGTCTGAGTGAGCTATATATAATCCAAGCAAACACACCCAGAATGGTAACGCCCAGTCCAAAAATTAACTGTGTGTATCCTGTGTGTTTTGGAGCATGCTCAGTTGCCAAAACAAGGGAAATAGAAATGAGGAATAGAAATGTATGTAGGTGTGTATAGTATATGTGAATTGAAAAAATTCTCTCTTGAAGTTTGCTAGTCATTATTTAGAATGTTTAGATACAGGAATACATACATATATATACAATTACGTGAGAGAGAGAGAAATATATATTTAGGGAAACAATTGAAACACACCTTTTGGGATTTGAGAAGTGAGATTGTGACGATTGAACAGATATGTAAGCCAACAATCTGACTCATCACTCATGAACATCCCTAAATTTGGCGTGGCAATTATATCAGGCGTTCTTATGTGCATTTTGGCTGGCGTTTTCACAGGCGTTTTGACATGCATTTTTTGGGCAGGCATTGTTATATGAAATCACCTACAAAAGCCCCAAAAACAGACCACAAACACGTACATGTGAACGTAGCCCGTTTGGGGGCGTTTGAGGGGGATTTGTCCAGCTCAAGGATCAGCTCCCAAAACAGGCAAAAAATCCAATCCTATTCAGTTCAATGGCCCCTGTTCCCATGTGAGCATTTTGACGGCATGAGGAAAACACCCAACGCTCACTGAGAAATAGCACAATGATTAGGGAGTCTGCCTTCCTGCTGTAGGTTTGTAAGTTCGAATCCGGAAGGTGCCCTCTGTATGGGCAACACTTGGATATCTCCAATCCTCCAAATGTTGACATCATTAATTTTGTTCATGTTTGAAAAAGGCATGTGTATCAGCAAACTTTTAATCCAAAGACATGAACAAAATACAAAAGATGCCCCATAAAGTCAATATGTAGCAATATTGTGAGCTAAAGCTCTATTTGTTTGTTGGGCATACTTTGCTAATTAGCCAAGTATAAGGGATATATATATATATACCTTCAGTTAAATGTGTAGTAAAATGGTAACACTTGGCCATACCCATATGGAAGAAAAGGTAGTATTTGCAATATATTTCTAAAAACATTCTTTGGAAACACATAAAATATTGTCAAAATTGTGACATTTCCTTGATATGTGTGAAATGCTAATAATCTTTCTTTGAAATATGTTTTACATCTATTTTTTTTCTATCTGACGACCAATTCCCCAATGTAATATTTTGTGGGTTTTTTCAGAGAATGTGGAGGTTCTATATAAACACTGTAGATTTGACTGCTATGATTTCGGAGTTAGCAGGAAAGGTGTATGGAATGTGATGGTGTTTACTAAAGGATCCCTTGTTGGAAGTGTGCATGTTTTTCCAATTCCGCCGGTTTTTGCCATTTTCTATGGGCGAGACAGCGGATTTGCAAGCGGTATTCAAAAAAAAATTGACCCAAAATCGCGCTGGCGAAATTTTTTGAGCCAATTTGGCGTTGCGCATGCGCACATTCGCGAGTTCGCAGCTCGCGGCTGGAGGAGCTGTTTAACCTTTCCACACTTTCGCAGATATCTCTCTTTCTAAGTCAGTTTTTGAGATTTTTTAAACGCAAGTCATCTCCAAATTGACTTCCACACCTTCCACAGTGATTTGGGATTTTTGGGGGTACAGGGGAAAATTTGGCTAAACTTTAGTCGAGCTTTTAGCTGGCGTGGTTTTAAGTCGCGCTCTGACCATATTGCATCTTAATGAATCTCACACTATGCGCTATTTTCCGCCCGCCGTTCTTTGAATGCCAATTTCAGACTTAAATAATCGCCGCTTCGCAAAATCACGCCGAAACGCCAATTCGCCGTACTATGAATCAGGCCCTTAATGTCAACTGTTAATGCACAATGCTCTGTCAAATTTGTCAAAGCAGTGTCATTGTGTATAGCGTAGGCCGCCATAAACCTTTTTTTCCACAGATAGGCACCTGTACCAGCACAATTTTAACACAGCTACACACAAGTTATATTATATGATATTTTAGCAGAGACCCTAGAGAATAAAATAGAGATCGTTGCAATATTTTTTATCACACCGTATTTGCGCAACGGTCTTACAAATGCTTATTTGGAAAAAATACACTTTCTTGAATTAAAAAATAAGAAAACAGTAAAGTTAGCCCAATTTTTTTCTATAATGTGAAAGATCATGTTACGCAGAGTAAATAGATACCCAACATGTCGTGCTTCAAAATTGCGTGGAATAAGGACAAACATTGGTACTTTAAAATTCCCATAGGCGACACTTTAAAAATTTCTACAGGTTACCGGTTTTAAGTCAAAGAGGAAGTCTAGGGCTCAAATTATTGCTCTCACTCTAAAGATCGCCGTGATAGCTCACATGTGTGGTTTGAACACCGTTTATATATGTGGGCGTGACTTGCGCATGAGTTCGCTTCTGCGCGCGAGCTAACAGGGACGGGGCACTTTAATTTTTTTTTCCTATTTATTTTATCTTTTATTTTAACAATTTTTTTATCACTTTTATTCCTATTACAACCCCGGTACTTAACGTCAAAGTACCAACGTAAATACACGGTGGGCGGTCCGTAAGTGGTTATACGTAATTGAACAAGGAAACGTTAAAACAGTGGTGACATATAAAGGTGATATACTTGACCAAACACCTGCTAATTTGTCCAGGATTTGCCAGACCAGCAAATTCAGCCCAAAAACTGGCCAAGCTAAAGCAAATCCAAAATTTCACAGCCGATTCTGCAAATTACACTTCCAATTGGTTACTGTTATGGTGCAAATTAGAAAAAGATTGCATGCAAGGTGCCAGGAAAAAAGCTCTTGCTGGTAAAAAACATAAGAGCAATACTACAATTTGCCATTGAGCTTATGCGCAAAGATCAGGTCTTCTGGAACTATGTGCTGTATAAAGATAGAGTTGCTTGGTCAAACTGAAAACAGCATTTACGGATAATACCAACTGTGAAGTATGATGTTGGAAATGTTCTGGTTTGGGACTGTTTTGTTGATTCAGAGTCTGGGCATTTTGCAGTCTTTCATTCATCTATGAATTCTGCTTTGTATCAGTTTGCTTGATGAGAATGTGAGGCCCTCTGTCCGAACGTTGAAGTTGAACTAGAAATGGATCTTCAAACACAATAATCAGAAACATGCCAACAAAGACACCAACAAATGGCACAAAAGGAAAAAGTTAAGGGTTATAAACTGGACTACTAAAAGTTTTTTTTTTTAAATACCATTGAAATGCTGTGGAGGAATTTGAAATAAACAGTTCATGCAAAGATAGAAACAAATATCTTGCAACTAAAGGAATTTAGGGTAGAGGAGCCCAAAGATTTCACAAAGTCATTTTCAGAGACAGGTGGGCAGTTTGTCAAAATGCCTACAAGAAGTAATTTCTGTTAAAGAGCCCAACAGAAGCTACTTCTAAAGTATGCCATCAGATGTATTGATATTTTCGTTATATGAGTATATATATATATATATATATATATATATATATATATATGCAAACCCAATTCCAAAAAAGTTGGGGCACTGTACAAATTGTGAATAAAAACAGAATGCAATGATGTGGGCGTTTCACATTACAACATAGATGACATATCAAATGTTTAAACTGAGAAAATGTATCATTTTAAGGGAAAAATAAATTGATTTAAAATTTTATGGCATCAACACATCTCAAAAAAGTTGGGACAAGGCCATGTTTACCACTGTGTGGCATCCCCTCTTCTTTTTATAACAGTCTGCAAACGTCTGGGGACTGAGGAGACAAGTTGCCCAAGTTTAGGAATATGAATGTTGTCCCATTCTTGTCTAATACAGGTTTTTAGTTGCTCAACTGTCTTAGGTCTTCTTTGTCGCATCTTCCTCTTTATGATGCGCCAAATGTTTTCTATGGGTGAAAGATCTGGACTGCAGGCTGGCCATTTCAGTACCCGGATCATTCTTCTACACAGCCATGATGTTGTAATTGATGCAGTATGTGGTCTGGCATTGTCATGTTGGAAAATGCAAGATCTTCCCTGAAAGAGACGACGTCTGGATGGGAGCATATGTTGTTCTAGAACTTGGATATACCTTTCAGCATTGGTGGTGCCTTTCCAGATGTGTAAGCTGCCCATGCCCCACGCACTCATGAAACCCCACACCATCAGAGAAGCAGGCTTCTGAATTGAGCGCCGATAACAACTTGGGTTGTCCTTGTCCTCTTTAGTTCGGATGACATGGCGTCCCAGTTTTTAAAAAAAGAACTTCAAATTTTGATTCGTCTGACCACAGAACAGTTTTCCACTTTGCCACAGTCCATTTTAAATGAGCCTTGGCCCAGAGAAAATGCCTGCGCTTCTGGATCATGTTTAGATTTGGCTTCTTTTTTGGCCTATAGAGTTTTAGCTGGCAACGGCGAATGGCACTGTGGATTGTGTTCACCGACAATGTTTTCTGCAAGTATTCCTAAGCTCATGTTGTGATTTCCATCACAGTAGCATTCCTGTACGTGATGCAGTGCCGTCTAAGGGCCCGAAGATCATGGGCATCCAATATGGTTTTTCGGCCTAGACCCTTACGCACAGAGATTGTTCCAGATTCTCTGAATCTTTGGATGATATTATGCACTGTAGATGATGATAACTTCAAACTCTTTGCAATTTTTCTCTGAGAAACTCCTTTCTGAAATTGCTCCACTATTTTTCTCCGCAGCATTGGGGGAATTGGTGATCCTCTGCACATCTTGACTTCTGAGGGACACTGCCACTCTGAGAGGCTCTTTTTATACCCAATCATGTTGCCAATTGACTGAATAAGTTGCAAATTGGTCCTCCATGTGAGGAGAAGAATAAGGAACACACCAGGCAGGTCCGAGATACTGTTGTGGAGAAGTTTAAAGCCGGATTTGGATACAAAAAGATTTCCCAAGCTTTAAACATCCCAATGAGCACTGTGCAAGCGATTAATATTGAAATGGAAGGAGTATCAGACCACTTCAAATCTACGAAGACCTGGCCGTCCCTCTAAACTTTCAGCTCATACAAGGAAAAGACTGATAAGAGATGCAGCCAAGAGGCCCATGATCACTCTGGATGAACTGCAGAAATCTACAGCTGAGGTGGGAGACTCTGTCCATAGGACAACAATCAGTCGTATACTGCACAAATATGGCCTTTATGGAAGAGTGGAAAGAAGAAAGCCATTTCTTAAAGATATCCATAAAAAGTGTTGTTTAAAGTTTGCCACAAGCCACCTGGGAGACACACCAAACATGTGGAAGAAGGTGCTCTGGTCAGATGAAACCAAAATCGAACTTTTTGGCAACAATGCAAAGCGTTATGTTTGGCGTAAAAGCAACACAGCTCATCACCCTGAACACACTAAGATGGTTAAAATTGATGGGAAGATGGATGGAGCCAAATACAGGACCATTCTGGAAGAAAACCTGATGGAGTCTGCAAAAGACATGAGACTGGGACGGAGATTTGTCTTCCAACAAGACAATGATCCAAAACATAAAGCAAAATCTACAATGGAATGGTTCACAAATAAACATATCCAGGTGTTAGAATGGCTAAGTCAAAGTCCAGACCTGAATCCAATCAAGAATCTGTGGAAAGAACTGAAAACTGCTGTTCACAAACGCTCTCCATCCAACCTCACTGAGCTCAAGCTGTTTTCCAAGGAGGAATGGGCAAAAATTTCAGTCTCTCGATGTGCAAAACTGATAGAGACATACCACAAGCGACTTATAGCTGTAATTGCAGCAAAAGGTGGCTCTACAAAGTATTAACTTAAGGGGGCTGAATAATTTTGCACGCCCAATTTTTCAGTTTTTTATTTGTTAAAAAAGTTTGAAATATCCAATAAATTTCGTTCCACTTCATGATTGTGTCCCACTTGCTGTTGATTCTTCACAAAAAAATTACAGTTTTATATCTTTATGTTTGAAACCTGAAATGTGGCAAAAGGTCACAAAGTTCAAGGGGGCCGAATACTTTCGCAAGGCATTGTATGTATATATATATATATATATATACATATACATATATATATATATATATATATATATATATATATATATATATATATATATATATACAAACCCAATTCCAAAAAAGTTGGGACACTGTACAAATTGTGAGTAAAAAAAGGAATGGACTAATTTACAAATCTTTTAAAATTATATTAAATTCACAATATAATATAGATAACATATCAAATGTTGAAAGTGACACGTTTTGAAATGTCATGCCAAATATTGGCTCATTTTGGATTTCATGAGAGCTACACATTCCAAAAAAGTTGGGACAGGTAGCAATAAGGGGCTGGAAAAGTTAAATGCACACATAAGGAACAGGAGCAGGATAGCCCAAACAAAAAGATGGTAAAGGGGCGTGGAATCCGGGGGATCCAAAGGAATGCCGATGCGGATGGGAATTACCGTTCAAGTGCTGTGTGCGGCCGCTACACAGACTGAGTACCGGATCTGCCGCTATTGCCGGAAGTGTCCCCCTGATAACGTCATTGGAAGTGACGACCGGAACAAGGATAGAAAGTTGACCGGATGTAGGTGGTGGAACGCACGCTCCTGGTTGCCGTGACTTTTTGTTTGGGCTATCCTGCTCCGCGGTTTCAAGGTACGGGATCCCCACAGCATCCCAGAGTGACACCGAAGACTCCAGGACCGGTTTATTTGGTTGTTTTTAATCCCCATTATCAATTAATAAACTTCCATGACACCTTATCAACACTTCTTGCCAGTGTTTTGACTCATAGGACATGGCTATTTTCCACACCGCAGTGCGCCATCCCTCTTTCCAACAATCCCCATAGTCCACACATCATCCTGTGTCAGGGATTTTGCAGCCTAGGTGTTACATGACTTATTGGTTTCATTTCTTCATGCTACTACCATTCAGTATCACGACCCCACAGGAACACGTCTAAGGGACTAGCGCCAGGACAATTTTTTGTTTGATTTTATATATATATATATATATATATGTAAATTTTTTTACATTTTGGCGTGGGGGGGCCCTCCAAATTCATACCAGACCCAAAGGACCTAGTATGGATCTGGGGGGAACCCCACGCATTTTTTTCCCCAATCTTTTATTTTTGCCGGCAATTCTTTTTTGGGCCTCCTCCCTGACAGTTGATGACTCATCGGTTGTCAAGGACGCGGCGGCCAGCTTCCTGGCCCGCTGCTTAGCAACCAGCTATTTACAGTGTGTACAGTGTGTTTAAACAGAAAAAAAAATGTAAAACACGAAATGCATGAAAACTGCATGCAAAAACGAGTCTTTACGCATCAAGCCCAGCATCCCTAAGACGTGAACCTAGACTTAGGGTAGTATAATGAGTATGAGATTAATAATTTAGTAAATCTGGGTTGTTGCTCATTATCTGGTATACCCACCAACGCCAGTTCTTGGGAGACCAGCAGGGTCAGCTGGAGACAGACGTTTATAAGTTCAAACACCTCCGCCCAAAACCGTGCCACCCCTGGACAACTCCAGAACTAATGTAAATAATATGTAAATACTCCCTGAGGAAATTAGTAGTTTGGTGCCATCCCCAAAACAGTCCTTCCAGTTTTCCCTATCAGGTCAGGAAGGTCTGCCTTCCACATTTCCCACAGCGTTTCCATCTTAGGAGAATCCACACTAAGCAAGGCCAAGTAAAGAGAAGACAGAGGTTTGGATAGGGACTCCTGTGCAAGGAGCTCCTCAATAGGGTCCATAACTAGACTCGGGGGATCAAGGAATTGAGCTCGAGTTTTGTTGCGTAATTGAAAATAGTGGAAGTACATCCATCTCGATAGTCTAAATTTCACCCTAAGTTCAGAAAGGAAGAGCAAGGAACCGGCTGAAATAACACCCCGCAGAGTTTTGTCACCAAAACAAGCCCAAAGCTGAGGATAAGGCAGAAGGCGAAGATGTGATTGGTTGGGTTTCCCCAGAGTAGGCAGTATGGTAACCAACAATTGGGCCATAGAAAACTCTGCCCAGCCACAGCCCAAACCCAAGGTGTTGCCCTAGTGGGGTGTGGGAGACCGGAATATGGCTAAGGGCCCCTATCCAGGTCACCAAGCTCCTTAACCACTTACCGCAAAGTGACGTAGGGCTACGTCGGCAAACTTTGCAGTGTTATACCGGGGTGATGTCTCTAGCTAGAGGCACCATCCCGGTACAGTTCTATTCAAAATTATTCAACCCCCACTGAAATTGATTGTTTTGGCCAGATTGACATTGATTTTGATCATTCAGTCATCCTGCTTACAATTAAATCAAAGAGGCACGTGTAGGTCAGACAAATATAACATAACATTTATAATGAAATAACCACAAATGTCTTTTCTGTGCTCACATCATTATCATTTTTATTCAACCCCAAGTGGCATTCAAACTTAGTACTTAGTACAACATCCTTTTATAGTTATAACAGCTTTTAAACGTGAAGCATAGCTTGACACAAGTGTCTTGCAGCGATCTACGGGTATCTTCGCCCATTCGTCATGGGCAAAAGCCTCCAGTTCAGTCACATTCTTAGGCTTGTGCACTGCAACTGCTTTCTTTAAGTCCCACCAGAGGTTCTCAATCGGATTTAAGTCTGGTGACTGTGATGGCCACTCCAAAATGTTCCAGCCTTTAATCTGCAACCATGCTCTAGTGGACTTGGATTTATGCTTGGGATCATTGTCCTGTTGAAAGGTCCAAGGTCTCCCAAGCCTCAGGTTTGTGACGGACTGCATCAAATTGTCATCCAATATCTCCTGGTACTGAAGAGAATTCATGGTACCTTGCACATGCTGAAGCTTCCCTGTACCTGCAGAAGCAAAACAGCCTCAAAGCATTATTGACCCCCCGCCATGCTTCACAGTAGGCAAGGTGTTCTTTTCTTCATAGGCCTTGTTCTTCCTCCTCCAAACATAGCGTTGATCCATGGGCCCAAACAGTTCTAATTTTGTTTCATCAGTCCACAGAACGCTATCCCAAAACTTCTGTGGTTTGTCCACATGACTTTTGGCATACTGCAGTCAACTCTTCTTATTCTTTGGAGGCAGCAAGGGGGTGCACCTCGGAGTTCTAGCATGGAGGCCTTCATTAAGCAGTGTGCGCCGTATTGTCTGAGCAGAAACTTCAGTACCCACATCTGACAAATCTTTTCTCAGTTCCTCAGCAGTCACACGGGGACTTTTCTCCACTCTACGCTTCAGGTAGCGCACAGCAGTCGAAGTCAGCATCTTCTTTCTGCCACGACCAGGTAGCGTTTCAACAGTGCCCTTTGCCTTGAATTTGCGAATGATGCTTCCTATGGTGTCTCTTGGTATGTTTAACATCTTTGCAATCTTCTTATAGCCATTGCCCTTCCTGTGAAGAGTAATCACCTCTTCTCTTGTCTTCCTGGACCATTCTCTTGACTTCACCATGTTTGTAACCACACCAGTAAATGTCTAGAAGGAGCTGAGTATCACAGTCATTTTAAAGCTGCCTAATTGGTGCTTATTAGGCTTTATTGCTGCTCCCTGACATCCACAGGTGTTTTCAATACCTGATTGAAAACACTTCAATGAACCTCTATTCTTCAGAGTGGTAGTCTTTAAGGGGTTGAATAATTGTGTCAATGAAGAATTCACAAAAGAAACATTTACTACTGTATTACAAAACCAATTGATGTCATTTTAGTTGCATATGGTTCTTTAAGAAGTCCTTGTAGGATTTAATTCTGAATACAATTACAAATGTACACTAAATTCCCTAAAACCCTTTACAGCATTGGGGGGGGGGTTGAATAATTTTGAATACAACTGTACTGTGGTTTAGACCCGTCGGCTTTCCGCCGGTAACGACCGATGCGGCTCGGGAGCCGCTCGATTGTTACCCGGGTGAGCGGGAAGGGACGTCCCCCCCCCCTCTCGCCACCTTCCGTGACTTTGCCCGGGCCTCCCGTCCCACCGGGAGACCCGAGCACCCAGCCGGCGCATCCGCCGGCTGGATGGAGTCCCGATCTAAGTCGGAAGCGGCTTCGATCGGGTCTCCGATGACGTAACCGGAGGCGGCGTCCATGACGTCACTTCCGGGTTACTCTGCTGCAAAAGGCGGCAGATTTAAAAAACGGCTGTATGCAAAAATGCAGTTTTCGGCGTTTTGCATACATGAAAGTGTAGTGGAGGGGTCTAGGGTCTTTTAGACCCTCGATCCTTCCATAAAGAGTACCTGTCACTGCATATTGGTGTCACAAGGGATGTTTACATTGCTTGTGACAGCAATAAAAGTGATCAGATTTTTTATTTTTTTTTAAACCTGTAATAAAGTTAAAAAAAAAAAAATAAAATAAATAGGAAAAAAAAAAAATTTTAGCACCCCCCGTCACCATTAGCTCGCGCACAAAATAAAACGTATATGGAAGTCGAGCCGCAAATGAAATCACTGTTCAAACCACACATGTGAGGTATCGCCACGATCGCCAGAGCGTGAGCAATAATGGAAAAAAAAGAGCTACACTCTAACTCTAAACTGGTAACCACTAAAAAATTTTAAAGCGTCGCCTATTGAGATTTCTATTGACCGTAGTTTGTCGCCATTCCACGGGTGTGCGCAATTTTAAACCGTAACATGTTGGGTATCTATTTACTCGGCGTGATATTATCTTTCACAATATACAAAAAAAATGGGCTAACTTTACTGTTTAGTATTTTTTAAATGCAGTGAAATGTGATTTTTCATAATTTTTCCAAAAAAATTGAGTTTTAAAGACCGCTGCGCAAATACCGCGTGACAAAAAATATTGCAATGACCGACATTTTATTCTCCAGAGTCTTTGCTATAAAAAAATATATATAATGCTTGGGGGTTCTAAGTAGTTTTCTAGGAAAAAATACTGATTTTAACTCGTAAACAAAAAGTGTTCGAAATAGGGCTGGGGCTTAAGTGGTTAAGTGATGTCAGCAGGGCAGGCTCCAAGCAAACCACAGCATTGGCCCAGGAGTGCATAAACCACCAGTGGACGGTAACAAAAATAGCTGCCCAGTAGTAAGTTCGATAGGCGGGCAACGCCAGCCCTCCACACCGCACCGGAAGATGTAAAGTGGACTTAGCCAACTGAAGGAGGACAATGTATAATAAATGTATTATAAATTAATAAATGTCTCTACACATCACACACACTACTCAAAAAAAGTGTTGGTAAAGTAGAACTCCAATATAGTTTTAGTTTAAATAAAAAAAAAAAAAAAGCAATCACTATTAAAAATAAAAATATAAAATTAAAAATTATATAAAACTAGCTTTAATGTCAAGCTGTCCCATGCAGTATTACTATTTCACCACCAGATGCCATTAGCCTTGGCATGACTGATGGACAACATAATTTACTGTAACTTAATTCCCCTGAACCCAAGCTATCATACCCTGCTCCCTGAGGCAGCATCATATTGTCAACCTGGGCTCAGCATATTACTGCCCTGTACAGCATTACAGGAGTGTTGTTCAAGCAGGAGTAAGGACTACCTCCTTCTGCCAGAGAAGAGGAAGAACCCATGACATCATCAGACAGGCCTACAGAAAAAAGGAATAAGGAATGCATGTGTGGATGTATTGCATTTATATATATATATATACACACACACACACGCAATATCTCACAAAAGTGTGTACACCCCTCACATTTTATTCTATCTTTTCATGTGACAACACTGAAGAAATTACACTTTGCTACAATGTAAAGTGGTGGGTGTACAGCTTGTATAACAGTGTAAATTTGCTGTCCCCTCAAAATAACTCAACAAACAGCCATTAATGTCTAAACCGCTGGCAACAATAGTGAGTACACCCCTAAGAGAAATGTCCAAATTGGGCCCAAAGTGTCAACATTTTGTGTGTCCTTAACCCTCTTGGGAATGGAGTTCACCAGAGCTTCACAGGTTGCCAATGGAGTCCTGTTCTACATCACGGAGCTGGTGGATGTTAGAGACCTTGTGCTCCTCCACCTTCCATTTGAGGATGCCCCACAGATGCGTAATAGGGTTTTGGTCTGGAGACATGCTTGGCCAGTCCATCACCTTTATCCTCAGCTTCTTTAGCAAGGCAGTGGTTTTCTTGGAGGTGTGTTTGGGGTCATTATCATGTTGGAATACTGCCCTGCAGCCAAATCTCTGAAGAGAGAGGATCATGCTCTGCTTTAGTATGTCACAGTACATGTTGGCATTCATGGTTCCCTAAATGAACTGTAGCTCCCCAGTGCCGGCACTCATGCAGCCCCAGACCATGACACTCCCACCACTATTCTTGACTGTAGGCAAGACACACTTGTCTTTGTACTCCTCACCTGGTTGCCGTCACACACGCTTGACACCATCTGAACCAAATACGTTTATCTTGGACTCATCAGACCACAGGACATGGTTCTAGTAATCCATGTCCTTAGTATGCTTGTCTTCAGGAAACAGTTTTCAAGCTTTCTTGTGCATCATCATTAGAAGAGGTTTCCTTCTGGGATGACAGCCATGCAGACCAATTTGATGCAGTATGTGGCGTATGGTCTGAGCACCGACAGGCTGACCCCCCCCCCCACTCTTTCAACCTCTGCAGCAATGATGGCAGCACAAATACGTCTATTTCCCAAAGACAACCTCTGGATATGACGATGAGCACGTGAACTCAACTTCTTTGGTCAACCATGGCGAGGCCTGTTCTGAGTGGAACCTGTCCTGTAAAACCGCTGTATGGCCTTGGCCACCATGCTGCAGCTCAGTTTCAGGGTCTTGGAAATCTTCTTATAGCCTAGGTTATCTTTATGTAGAGCAACAATTCCTTTTTTCCGATCCTCAGAGAGTTCTTTGTCATGAGGTGCCATGTTGAACTTCTAGTGACCAGTATGACAGGATGAGAGAGATAACACCAAATTTTACACACCTGCTCCCCATTCACACCTTCGAATACTAATGAGTCACATGACACTGGGGAGGGGAAATGGCTAATTGGGCCCAATTCGGACAGTTTCACTTAGGGGTGTACTCACTTTTGTTGCCAGCAGTTTAGACATTAATGGCTGTGTGTTGAGGTATTTTGAGGGGAAAGCAAATTGACACTGTTATACAAGCTGTACACTCACTACTTTACATTGTAGCAAAGTGTCATTTCTTTAGTGTTGTCACATGAAAAAATAGAATAAAATATTTACAAAAATGTGAGGGGTGTACTCACTTTTGTGAGATACTGTATATACATATACACTGCCTGGATAAAAAAAAGCTGCCACCTGGATTTAACTAAGCAACCAGCTAAACTAAGCATGCATTAACTATCCTATTGGATATTTACTGCATGTGCCCAAAGAATGAGGTCAGTTGACTACCTGAATATACTGAATGACCAGGTTATTCCATCAATGGATTTTTTCTTCCCTGATGGCATGGGCATATTCCAAGATGTCAATGCCAGGATTCATTGGACTCAAATTGTGAAAGAGTGGTTCAGGGAGAATGAGACATCATTTTCACACATGGATTAGCCACCACAGAGTCCAGAACTTAACCCCATTGAGAATCCTTGTGATGTGCTGGAGAAGGCTTTGCGCAGTAGTCTGACTCTCCCATCATCAATACAAATTCAATACAATCAAAAAAATGAATGCAACACTGGATGGAAATAAATCTTGTAAAATTGCAGAAGCTTATCGAAACAATACCACAGCGAATGCGTGCCATAATCAAAGCCAACAAAATATAAGAGTGTGTGTCCTTATTTTTTGGTGGTGACTATTTTTTTGGCCAGGCAGTGTATGTGTATGTGTATATATATATATATATATATATTTGTAACCTGAGGTAGCTCTGGAATGACCGCCAGCCAGTTTGGTAAAAGCAAAACTGTTTATTTGAATCACAGCAAACCAAAAGGCAGCTTACTTCAGCCAAAGAAAACAAACAGTCCAAATCCTGGTATCGGTCATAAAGCAGCAGGCTCACCGCTTGTCTTTGGTCCCATACAGGGGTCAAGCTCCTCCAAAGTCATAGTGCCAGGCAGGCCACACAGGGGAAAGTTAGCAGCCTGTGTCTCAGCTTGTCTGAGAACTTCCACTCACTGCACAGCTTGTGAGTCTCTCTCTCTCTCCCATTTACTTCCTTGACACAGGTGCTGATTTCCCTCTGCTGCCTTTCAAGCCTCCCTCACCTGGGACTTAACCCCTGAGTACCACAAAAGCTCTGCAACTGACCTCATTAAAGGGACCACAACTCAAATATTGGGGAAATGTACCTGCCATCCAGGACACATTCCCGGTGTCCTATACATATCTCCCCCCTCTGCATCGACGCGGAGGTGTCGGAGGCAATGTGGGACACACTACAGTGTACCCTAGAGAGAGCGTCCACGCTCTGGTGTTGCTTTCCTGGCCTGTGTTCAACTACAAATTTGAACTCTTGCAATGCTAAAAACCACCTGGTAACTTTAGCATTCGTGTGTTTATTCTGTCTCATCCAGGTCAATGGGGCATGGTCTGACACCAGGCGAAACTTCCTACCGAGGATAAAATAGCGTAGTGAGTCCAGAGCCCACTTAATGGCCAAGCACTCCCGCTCCACTACAGCATAATTTCTCTGTCGATTTTCTACTCAGAAAAACTATGGGGTGTTCCTCCCCATTGACCTCTTGGGACAGAACAGCTCCCAAGCCTTCACTGGAGGCATCCGTTTGAACAACAAATTCTCTTGAGAAGTCCAGAGCGACCAACACTGGATACTGACACAAGGCTGGTTTAAGCTCCTGGAAAGCCTTTTCAGCCTTGTCATTCCATTTCACCATGACTGACTTTCCCCTTTGTCAGGTCTAGGGGAGGTACAGCCATAGTGGCAAAGTTGGGGACAAACCTGCGGTAGTAACCCACAATGCCCAAAAAGGCTTGCACCTGTTTCTTTGTGACTGGGCGGGGCCAGGCCTGGATAGCCTCTATTTTGTTCACCAGCCCTTTACCTACAATGTACCCCAAGTACTTGGTTTCCTCCATAGCAATGGCACACTTCCGAGTTCACAGTAAATCCTTCTTTCTTTAGAGAGTCTAAGACTGCCTGCACTTGGGGAATATGGGATTCGCAGTCAGTAGAAAAGATGACAATGTCATCTAAATACACTGAAGTGTATTTCTGATGTGGGCGTAAGGTTCTATCCATAGCTCTCTGGAAGGTAGCTGGAGCGGAATGCAAGCCGAACGGCATTCTTTTATACTGGAAATGGCCATCTGGGGTAGAAAAGGCAGTCTTTTCTTGGGCTTCCTTAGTTAAAGGTATTTGCCAGTAGCCTTTGGTGAGGGCTAAGGTAGTGATGTATCGGGCTGGTCCCAACCTTTCTATACGTTCATCCACTCGGGGCATCGGATATGCGTCGAACTTTGATACCCCATTGAGTTTCCTGAAATCATTACAAAAACGCAGAGTCCCATTGGGCTTCAGTACCAACACAATCGGGCTCGACCATTCGCTCTTCAATTCCTCAATGATATCGAGTTCGAGGATTTTCCGGACTTCCTCTGACACCGCTTTCCTATGTGCCTCGTGGATGCGATAGGGTTTCACTCGAACCTTCACATTGGGTTCCGTGACAATATCATGTTTAATAACTGTGGTAAGACCTGGCAGTCCTGAGAACTTCTCCCTATTCCTCTGTAAGAACTCCTTTACCTGCTGCGTTTGCAGCTTGGTTAGGGAGGTGGAAACTGGGACCGACTTCTCTCCTACCGGGGGCTTAGGACTAACCTCAGCCAGGGCAACTTCCTGCTCACGGTCCTTCCAAGGCTTCAGGAGATTTACATGGTATATCTGATAGGGCTTCCTCTTCCCAGGTTGGTGTATCTTATAATTAACCTCCCCAACCTTTTTTACCCCCTCAAAGGGCCCCTGCCACCTGGCCAGGAACTTACTTTCCACCATAGGTATAAGCACAGACACCTGATCCCCAATCTGGAACTGTCTAAGTTTGGCAGACCAGTTGTACACCCTTCTTTGTGCCTCCTGCGCTTTTTTCATGAGCTCCTTGACCAGAGGCATCACCTTAGCAATCCTCTCTCTCATCTGAGTTATATGTTCTACAACTGTCTTATGAGGAGAGGACTCACTTTCCCACGTTTCATTCACTAAGTCAAGCAGTCACCTTGGCCTTCGCCTGTACACCAATTCAAACAGGGAAAAACCTGTGAACGTTTGAGGCACTTCCCTAATAGCAAACATCAATGCTGGGAGTAGACAGTCCCAGTCTTTACCATCTTGTTGCACAACCCTTTTAAGCATTGACTTGAGAGTTTTATTGAACCGTTCTACCAGTCCATCTGTCTGTGGATGATAGACAGATGTGCGCAGCTGTTTGATTTGGAACAACTTGCACAGATCTGCCATCACCTGAGACATGAATGGGATGCCCTGATCTGTCAAGATTTCCTTTGGGAATCCTGTCCTAGAGAACATATTAAACAATTCCCTGGCAATTGCTTGTGAAGTTGTCTGCCTTAGGGGAACTGCCTCTGGATACCAGGTGGCATAATCGAGTACTACGAGGATGTATTGGTGGCCCCAAGCTGACTTCACCAAAGGGCCCACCAGATCCATCGCAATGCACTTAAATGGTACTTCGATAATGGGCAACGGCACCAATGGGTTCCTCAAGTGGGGCATTGGTGCGGTCAGCTGGCAGATGGGAAATGAACTGCAATAACATCTCGCCTCTACTGTCACTCCTGGCCAGTGGAACCGGTCCGTTAATTGTGTCTCGGTCTTGTCAGCCCCAGGTGACCCCCGAACGCATCATTGTGAGCTAGGTCGAATACCCTGCATGTGAAAGGCTGGGGAACCAGTAACTGGTCTACCACTTCTACCCTAACCTCGGTAACCTGGTATAGCAGCTCACCAATGACCATAAAGCGGGGAAACCTTTTTTCAGCCTCAGGTACTTGGGACACCCCATTAACTATGGTAACCTTTTCCCAGGCATTTTTCAGTGTGGGATCCCTCTTTTGGGCAGAAGAAAATGCACCCCGTGACACCTCAAGATCAGGATGGGCAAGACTAGAGGAGCTTTTGCTCTCATCCTCCTCTGACATAAACGGCAGAGGGGAGGCTTCCTCTATGTTCTCCCCAGCCATGACCTGCATAAGATTGGGTTCCCCCCCTCAAGGGTCCCTTTATCTGGAGAACCATCTGCTCTAGATGCAATGCTATCAGGGGTGTCCAACCCCTTAGAGGGAACAGAGCAGTCCAGCTGTTCTGGTAGTCCTTGGCTCACATAGTCCCAAAGTTCAACAAATAACGGGCAGTCCCTCCCTATAATAACATCATGGATGAGGTCGGGTACCACCCCAACCTCCTGGACAATTGTGCCACAGGCCGTGGTGATGGTCACTGACACCAGTGGGTATTCCTTGGTGTCCCCGTGTATGCATACCACCTTCAGGGTTCTTGCTCCCGGACTCACCTCCCCAGCTATCCCGTTACCCACAAGTGTTACCATACTTCCGGAGTCCAACAGCACTCGGGCATGAATCTGGTTCACCCAAAGGTCACATTCAAACCGCCCCTCAGTTAGTTCCAGGTGGGCAGCACAAATCATCTAGGCATAAAACGAAATCCTTTATAGAGCACCACACTCCATGGGTTCCTCCCACAGGGGACAGTGGGTCTGGATATGACCCCGGGAGTGACACCGCCAGCACAGCACGCCCTCATTCCTGCGTGCCGGAGCAGAGCTCTGGGACACTGGGGTGGTTGCTCCTTCACTCTCCATGGTTCTAACACCCTGGTTTATGGATGGCTTGGCTCTTCTCACTGGCAAGGGTCCTCTAGGCTATACAGGTCCCAGTAGATCCTCCACCACAGCGTATCTCTCAACCATTTCCACTAGCTCATCTGCTGTCTTGGGGTCCCCATGACTCACCCAGCGCTGAAGGTCCTGTGGCAGCGACCTCAGATATCAGTCTAACACGACCCGCTCCACCATCTGGCGACCCGTTAACACCTCGGGCTGCAGCCATTTTTTCACCAGCTGGCTCAGGTCATGCATCTGAGCCATTGGCGAACAGTCCAGGCGGTACCTCCAACGGTGTAACCTTTGGGCCCGCATAGCAGTAGTCACCCCAAGGCGGGCCAGGATTTCTGCCTTCAGCCTTTTGTAATCCTTTGCATCAGCAGATGACAGTTCGAAATAGGCCTTCTGGGGATCTCCAGTGAGGAATGGAGCAATAATACCAGCCCAGAGGTCTGGGGGCCATCCCTCTCTTTCTGCTGTTCTCTCAAAAGTAGCCATGAATGCCTCCACATCATCACTAGGCGTCCAATTTTGTAGGTAATGACTGGCCCTTACCGCTACCTGGTTGCTAGGAGCAACAACTGTGTGTTCTTGTCCCTGTATGAGATGCCGCACTGTTTCTGTTAACGCAGCCATTGCCTCCTCATGGCGACAGTTGGTCTCTGCAGCCAACTGCTGGGCTATCATACTCTGAGCCAGGGCTTTTATCATCTCCTCCATGTCACCCTGTGAGGTTTTCAGAGCTTGTGCTCTACTGACCCAGGACATGCAACTGTGGGTCCTGGTACTGGCTCTTTAAATGCTTCCAAATGGCTTTTGCGTCTACACTCTGCCCCGCAACCTCCACCAAATGTAACCTCTGGAATGACCGCCAGCCAGTTTGGTAAAAGCAAAACAGTTTGTTTATTTGAATCGCAGCAAAACAAAAGGCAGCTTACTTCAGCCAAAGTAAATAAACAGTCCAAATCCTGGTATTGATAATAAAGCAGCGGGCTCACCGCTAGTCTTTGGTCCCATACAGGGGACAGACTCTTCCATAGTTAGGGTGCCAGGCAGGCCACACAGGGGTAGGTTAGCAGCCCGTGTCTCAGAACTTCCACTCACTACACAGCTTGTGAGTCTCTCTCTCTCTCCCATTCACTTCCTTGACAAAGGTGCTGATTTCCCTCTGCTGCCTTTCAAGCCTCCCTCACCTGGGACTTAACCCCTGAGTACCACAACAGCTCTGCAACTGACCTCATTAAAGGGACCACAACTCAAATATCGGGGAAATGTACCAGCCATCCAGGACACATTCTGGTGTCCTGTGCAATATATATATATATATATATATATATATATATATATATATATATATATATATATATATATATATATATATATATAAAACAAAAAAGAGAGCAGCACTCATGGGTCTTGAAAGGTAAACGCACAATGATGGTTTTAATCAATGTTTTGACAAGGCACAAGCTCATCTTCCTCGCCGAAACGTTGATTAAAACCCAGGGGCGGACGTACAGGGGTCGCCATGGCGACCGGGCCCCATGGCGACCGGGCCCCATGCTGCAGGGGGCCTGAGAGGGCCCCCTGTATGTATAGAGATGAGGAGCGGCAAGCGCAGCTGAGACTGGAGCTCTCCAATAGATCGGCACTGAAGGACCTGGTCTCATATAGGAAAGTGAAAGCAGAGTGTGTGCTGTGCTCTCTGCCTCCCCCTACAGTGCAATACCCGGCAGGAAGTTACAGGAAGGTACAGTACAGTCCTCTCTCTGCCTTTATTTAAAAAGGCTTTCTGTATGTATGTGTATGTATGTATGTGTGTGTGTATGTATGTGTGTGCATATGTGCATCTATATATGTATGTGTGTGACTGTGTGCATGTATGTATGTGTATGTATGTGTGTGTGTATGTGTACTGTATGTATGTGTGTGCATGTGTACTGTATGTATGTGTGTGTATGTATGTGTGTGTATGTATGTGTGTGTACTGTATGTGTGTGTATGTATGTGTGTGTACTGTATGTGTGTGTATGTATATGTGTGCATGTCTGTGTGTGTGTGTGTGTGTGTATGTATGTGTGTGTACTGTATGTGTGTGTATGTATGTGTGTGCATATGTGCATCTATATATGTATGTGTGTGCATGTATGTATGTGTGTGTATGTATGCATGTGTGTGTACTGTATGTGTGTGTATGTATGTGCATGCATGTATGTATGTGTGTGTTTGTATGTGTGTGAATATATGTATGTGTGTGTGCTTCAAGTTATTGCCCATTTGAGTTTATGGACTTTTAAGGACTTTTAACTGATTTTAAGCTGAAGTGTGCAGTAATTCAGTTATTATATTATAGTCGGTTTTCTCAATTCACTTTAAACACGTAAAGGTGGCTAGGAGGTACCACCATCCCTGCGCTACTGAAATGTTTCTATTTTGGATTGTGTGATCTAATTCATATTATAACATTTATACATGATTTCATTACCTATAATTTCTTCTATATAAGTAGGAGCATTGTGTTATATGTGTCCTATACTCCTGAGTGCATAGGGTCACTCTGCAATTGTTTGCCTTTTATGGGTGAATTTGGAGGTGTTTCTTTAGTCCACCAGCACTATTACTGTTCCCATTCCCCCCTCCCCACCACCACCGCCACTGATCCCACCCCCCTCCCCACCATTGCTGCCACTGATCCCACCTCCCTCCCCACCATAGCTGCCACTTAACCCACCCCCTCCCCACCATTGCTGCCACTGATCCCACCTTCCTCCCCACCATAGCTGCCACTGAACCCACACGCTCCCCACCATTGCTGCCACTGATCCCACCCCCCCCTCACAACCATTGCCGCCACTGATCCCAACCCCCCTCACCACCATTGAAACCAGAAACAGAAATGTTTTACTTTGTTATACATTGGACAAAAAAAAGTGTCAAAAATATGCTTTTTTTTTGGGGGGGGGGATTTCTTGCACCGGGGCCCAGAGAAATCTAGTTACGCCTCTGTTAAAACCGTCACTGTGCGTTTACCTTTCAAGAGCTATGAGTACCGATCTCTTTTTTGGTTTATATGCGCTGCAGTCTTTGCTGTGCACCTGGGACCATTTTTTTCCCTGATTTGTGTGCGATGGCAGCTACTGGATATTATATATATATATACTGTATATATATATATATATATATATATATATATATATATATATAAAAATTAAATATTTATTGCTACAAATTAAGCTCAATATAAGATTCTAATAGTAAAATTAACTTAGCGTGTTGAGCATCTGTATGCTTAGCTCTGGATTCATTTTCTGTGGTTGATTGTTGTACAATCACCCAGAGGAAACCTTTTGTATAAAATAACATTATATCCCCTGATTTACAAATGTTGCATGAGTTACATTATGTTATCATGGATTACTTATGTAGCAATGGTGGCAGAGAAAGATTTTTTGAGACTTTCAGGGAGGGCAAAGAGGGAATTTAAAGGAATGCGTTGCAAAAAGGTAAACCCTAACTGCTCTGACGACACCCAAGCAGTGGAGGGAAATTTTCTTGACATGCTTCGGGGAAGGACATAGAGAAGTAAGAGTAGTATTCTTTTTTGGGGTTAGGAGAAGAAACAACCTTAACATTGGGGTGGAAGGAGGGTCTGGGTGCTTGTACCACCTTGTCTCTATGTAAGCTAGAAAAAGGTCCTGTACAAAAAAGACACTTGACTGGGGTAATGACCACAAAAAAGGCCACTTTCCCTGGTGAGAGCCCCCAACAGGATATCCCAAATCAAGGAAGGATTTTGAAGAATCCAAAGTACCAGATTCATGTCTCATGGAGACACGGTCATGACATGAGCACTGCCTTGTACAAAGGTCTTGACAGTAGAGGTCAAAGCAACTGCAACAGAATGGATCAGACAGAAATCTGAACCTTTTTGGTCGCAAAAATTTACATATTATCCTTTAAAGATTAATCTGGTCTTTTCCTTACTACACCACAACACTATCCCTAAACGGACATATAAGAGATCTGCACTTCCACTATTTAATTTATATACTGCTTGCTGCTATTTATCTATGTAAAACAATAAATCTGTAAATTCCTACTTGTTAATCGCCCACACCTTCCATATTCTCATAAGCATGTGAATAAGCAAATAAATGAAATTTTATGGTGTTGCACTCCACGCTATTGTACTTAAAAAAAAAATAAATACACTGCCAGTGAAATGCATATACATCCAAAAGTGACTCAAAGTGGCTACATAAAGCAAAAAATGTAAATAATCAAAAAGGATTAAAAAAAAAAAAATCAGATGACGTCCTAAGTGTCGCCAGGCAATCCCAAAAACATATGGTGCAGTCCAAAAAATGATACACCTCTGGGGAGGGGCTTGACATCATGACGCTCGAACACTGGATGCCGAGGATTTCCGGTAAACGAATACCCTTGACTATAATATGGGTGTATACAGCAAATATTCAGGTGCATGTCCCTGAGCTTACATTGTCTGTTCAGGGCCATGTACCTACACCCACACGGATGTAAGAATGGGAGCAGCGGCTGTGGCCATGCAGCTGCTGCATCCCAATTGTGCATCCCCATGCGGGTAAACATGGCCTTGTAAAGGCATACGCTTTAATATTCCCTGTGTGTGCAAGGCCTTAGTAGTAATTTAGCAGGAATTTTGAAAGTTATGTTGTGTTTGTGTCCACTAATAATGACTTTAATGTATTTTTAGGGAAAATAGCGATCTGATAAACATTTACGTAACTATTTCAGTGACTAAAAAAATCAATAGCACTTTTTCTTTATTTTACAGGTCATATGCTTTCAGAAAATGTATGGTTTGGGGGTCTTTTGCAAACTGTAAAAGCTGACAGTGAAAAATGATACCCTCCAGATTCTAAGGGCTCTTTCACACGGGTGGTCCGATCAGATCCGCCTGTCAGTTTTTTAGGCGGATCTGATCGGATCCTCCATGCAGCTCTATGGGGCAGCGGATGTCAGCGGAGACATCTCCGCTGACACCCGCTGCCATCCGTATCCGATCCTGTCCGTGAAATCTGGACGGATGGAAACCCTATTTTTCCATCCGTTCAGTGATCGGATTGGATCGGAAAGGATGAGAGCGGACAGGCTGTCCGCTCTCATCCGATCCCCCATAGAGGGCAGCGGGGGCTGAGACACCTCCCTCTCCGCTCCCCGATCCCCGATGAGCAACACGGATCCGCCTACGGAGGCGGACCGTGTGAAAGAGGCCTTAGAGTAAATTGTTTTTATTTATAGTTTTGCATACCTTCAGTTTTCACCATTTTACAAAAAGGTGCAATTTAAAATGTACAAATATTTGTTTTTTATTAAATCAAAGCAGCTTTAGCATTTATATTTATTAGGAGTTTTGTACATTTTGCCATGTATGTATCCACTAATAATTGTTCTAGTGTATTTTTAGTGAAAATAGCGATTTGATAAAAATTGGTGCAACTATTGTGGGGCCTAAAAAAAATAAGTAGCACATTTCTTTTCATTTTACAGGTCATGTTCTTTCAGAAAATGTATTGTTTGGAGGGTATTTTACAAACTTTAAAAGCTGTAAGTGAAAAATGATAACCTCCAGATTTTTAGAGTAAATTGTTTTTATTTACAGTTTTGCGTACCTTCAGTTTTCACCATTTCGCAAAAAGGCACAATTTATAATGTATAAAAATTTGTTATGTATTAACTTAATACAGTTTTAGCTTTAATATTTAGTAGGAATGTGGCTATGTATGTATCCACTAATAATGATTTTATGTGTATTTTTTTAAAAAAACATTTGCACAATGATTACAGGTCCTAAAAAAATCAGTAGCACCTTCCTTTTATTCTACTGGTCCTATGTTTCAGAAAATGTATGGTTTGGGGGTTCTTTCACAAACTCTAAAGGCTGTAAGGGGAAAAAAAATGGAAAAATTGTATGTCAACTGAGTTTAAAAGTGGAGCCTGGGGCCTGGTAGCGAAAGGGTTAAGCAGCCAAGCAACTTAAGCTAGCAACTTAGAATCAAGATACAGAGAGCCTTGTAACAGGAGTTTTGGCCAGTTTGGAAGAGGCCAAGATCATCCACCAGGTGTCTGTGAAGTCTGTGTATTAAAAGTCAAGATGTTGATGATTCGAAAAGTCCACTTGCCAATTTTACACTCCCAATAAATAGATAGCAGAAAGAGTTAAGGAGAATCAGGCTTGTTTTCTTTAGGGCTGCCCAACATCCCCTTGATGATGTTTACTTTGCCATAGCTGTGGGGTTGTCCGACTGCACCCTGACTGGGTGACCATGTAGGGGAGAGACAGTGATGGGATTCAGCCGGTTCGCACCGGTTCTATGGAACCGGTTGCAAACTTTCTGCAAGTTCGCAGAACCGGCTGATCCCTCTAAGCTGGCGGCTGGGGAGCAGCAGAGCAGTGCGCCCCGAGGCCGAACCCACCCATTCTGTGACAATAGCAAATGAAAATTCGCTATTGTCACAAGGATCCTCCTCCTGGCCAATCAGGGAGAGGGTACTCCCACTTCCTGATTGGCCGAAAGGCAAACGCTGTGCCATTGGCCGAGGAGGCGGGAGGACTGAAGAGACGCGGGGAGCCAGGACTGAAGAGAAGCTGCCGTGATGACCGTCCGTGAGGTAAGTAAACGGGTCTCGCTGGGGGGAACGCTGGCACTCTGCAATGATTCCGGGCAATGCTGTGGGCACTCTGCAATGATTCCGGGCAATGCTGTGGGCACTCTGCAATGATTCCGGGCAATGCTGTGGCGCTCTGCAATGATTCCGGGCAATGCTGTGGGCACTCTGCAATGATCATTGGGGGCAATGCTGTGGGCACTCTGCAATGATCATTGGGGGCAATGCTGTGGCACTCTGCAATGATCATTGGGGGCAATGCTGTGGGCACTCTGCAATGATCATTGGGGGCAATGCTGTGTCACTCTGCAATGATTGGGGGCAATGCTGTGGCACTCTGCAATGATTGGGGGCAATGCTGTGGCACTCTGCAATGTTTGGGGGCAATGCTGTGGCACTCTGCAATGATTGAGCGCAATGCTGGGGCACTCTGCAATGATTGGGGGCAATGCTGTGACACTCTGCAATGATTGGGTGCAATGCTGTGGCACTCTGCAATGATCATTGGGGGCAATGCTGTGGGCACTTTGCAATGCTTGGGGGCAATGCTGTGGGCACTCTGCAATGATTGGAGGCAATGCTGTGGGCACTCTGCAATGATTGGGGACAATGATGTGGGCACTCTGCAATGATTGGGGGCAATGCTGTGGGCACTCTGCAATGATTGGGGACAATGCTGTGGGCACTCTGCAATGATTGGGGGCAACGCTGTGGGCACTCTGCAATGATTTGGGGCAATGCTGTGGGCACTCTGCAATGATTGGGGACAATGCTGTGGGCACTCTGCAATGATTGGGGGCAATGCTGTGGGCACTCTGCAACGATTGGGGGCAATGCTGTGGGCACTCTGCAATGATTGGGGGCAATGCTGTGGGCACTCTGAAATGATTGGGGACAATGCTGTGGGCATTCTGCAATGAATGGGGGCAATGCTGTGGCACTCTGCAATGATCATTGGGGGCAATGCTGTGGGACTCTGCAATGATTGGAGGCAATGTTGTGGCACTCTGCAATGATTGGGGGCAATGCTGTGGCACTCTGCAATGATCATTGGGGGCAATGCTGTGGCACTCTGCAATGATTGGGGGCAATGCTGTGGCACTCTGCAATTGATTGGGGGCAATGCTGTGGCACTCTGCAATGACTGGGGGCAATGCTGTGGCACTCTGCAATGATTGGGGGCAATGCTGTGGCACTCTGCAATGATTGAGCGCAATGCTGGGGCACTCTGCAATGATTGGGGGCAATGCTGTGACACTCTGCAATGATTGGGGGCAATGCTGTGGCACTCTGCAATGATCATTGGGGGCAATGCTGTGGGCACTTTACAATGATTGGGGGCAATGCTGTGGCACTCTGCAATGATTGGGGGCAATGCTGTGGGCACTCTGCGATGATTGGGGGCAATGCTGTGGGCACTCTTAAATGATTGGGGGCAGTGCTGTGGGCACTCTGCAATGATTGGGGGTAATGCTGTGGGCACTCTGCAATGATTGGGGGCAATGCTGTAGTCACTGTGTATTGAAAGGGGGCACGCTGGTCTCTCTGCATTGAAAAGGGGGCACGCTGGTCACTGTGCACTGAAAGGGGATCACGCTGGTCACTGTGCCTTGAAAGGGGGGCATGCAGCGCTGGTCACTGTGCATTGAAAGTGGGGCATGCTGGTCACTGTGCATTGAAAGGGGGGCACGCTGGTCTCTCTGCATTGAAAGGGGGGCACACTGGTCACTGTGCATTGAAAGGGGGGCACGCTGGTCACTGTGCATTGAAAGTGGGGCATGCTGGTCACTGTACATTGAAAGGGGGCACACTGGTCTCTCTGCATTGAAAGGGGGGCACGCTGGTCACTGTGCATTGAAAGGGGGCACGCTGGTCATTCTGCATTAAAAGGGGGCACGCTGGTCACTGTGCATTGAAAGGGGGCACGCTGGTCACTGTGCATTGAAAGGGGGCACGCTGGTCATTCTGCTGGGAAAGTCGGAACTGGTTACTAAAATTTTTGAATCCCACCACTGGGGAGAGAGGTCAAGTGTAGGAGAGTCAGCTTTATATCTCAGTTTTAGAATGTTGATGGGGGGAATCAACTCTTGTGGGGACCAGGTTCTTTGGAGATTCAGGGAATTTTACACCCTGGTCTAGCCCATCAGGCTTGCATCTGATGTTACCACCACCAAGGGAAATAGAAGAAATTATTTCCTGGATTTTTGGTTGAAGTTGGAAATCCACCATGCCAGGGAGATTTTTGCCTGGATTGACAGCTGTAGTGGGCCATCCGGAGCAAGAATTTGCTTGTCCCACATTGTGAGAATGTTGATCTGCAAGGGTCTTGAGTGAAACTGAGCAAAGAGGACCGCCTCAGATGAGGCTACCATGAGGCCCAGAAAGCTCATGCAGAAGTGAGTCATGGGATGACCGCAGAGTCAGGCACTTGGAGTCAATTTTTTTTTGCCAGGGCCATGTCCAAGATCAGCCCCATATAATCCAGAAGATGAAAAGGCTGAAAGGTGGACTTCTTGATGTTCTTCACTCATCTTTAAGTTTAAAGGAGCTGAATTGTGTTTTGAATGCTGCAAAACAGGACCTTGGCTGCGGAATCTTTCAGCAGAAGGTTGTCCTGGTACCAAATTACATGAATGCCCTAAGATCTTAGCAGAGCCAGTATATTTTTGTGGTGCAGACGAGAGCCCGACTAGAAGGGGAAAAGATTTAAAATGTTGGTCTACCACGGCAAATTGTAGAAAGTGTTAGTGTGTAGGAAATATGGGAAAGTGTAGGAAGACATCTTGGATGCCCACTGATGAAAGATAGCATGCTAATCTGAGAGAAGTTTTGACAGATCTAAACTATATGCAGAATTTGGAGACACACAGATATCTGTTTGCGGATTTTAGGTTCAAATTGGGGCAAATGCCTCCGCTAGGCTTTGGAACTGTGAATAGGTTTGAGTAAAAACCTTCTGAACATTTCTTCTGCAGGAACTGGGAATACCACTCCCTGTGTTTGAAGTTGATTCAGGGCAAGGATAGAAATTCTGTTCTGTAGACCCTGGAAATGCCAAAGGATGTCCCCCTTGTGTTGCAATGATGGACCCGCTTTTGACTTAAAGGAGGATGCCTGAGTGGTATGAAAGGACCCCTTTCGGTGGAAAAAGGTAGTAGCCATGGCAAAATTTGTCTTAGCCTCTTTGTTTTTAGGTAAAAGCCCCCCCATAGTAACTTTCTGATAAATGTATTAATATCAAGGGATTCACCAAACAAAAAGCATGTGTAGAAGATGTCTTGTGCAAGTAGGTTTAGCCGACCAAGCCTTTAAAGTGCATCTATAGTCAAAATGTAAAATCGTATGCTAATTTCGGATTGGACAAAAAGGCAATTGGTGTTGAATACAGAAGTGATGCAAGGATCCCACACTGAGTACAGTAGAGAAATGTTTTTAGGCATGCTTGAAGAATGGGGAATCAACAAAGACCGAGTGATGCTGGGTGCAACTTCGAGGTAGTGGAGCAAACATGCCTAAAGGAATGAAGCTTGCTGATATGTCAGACCTCTGTGTCATGGCACACAACAGCCTCCAACTTTCAAATGATGGTCTGTCAAGCCAAAGAGCTTTGATTGATATATGTTTTGAGAAGCATGAAGAGATTAAAAATGTGCTTGCAAGTTTTTTGAATCCTCGATACAAGAACCATGCTTTCTCTTCTAATGATGTATTGGCTAAGGTGAAACAATGGCTGACAGAAGATTTTCAACAGGAGGTGCAGGAGGTTCCTGCTGAAAAGACAAGTCCAGAACACTATTTTTATGAAGGGCAGCATGCTGCAAAAACAGACAAATGTCCAAAAATACGTCAACGAACAGAAGAGAATCTTCTTCATCATCGTCGAATTGATCAGGACATTTTCAGTGTTTTTATTGGGGCCTCATGCGGAGGATTCAATTTCTTCTGAATCTGCAACTATGAGCCTGGATGATGAACTTCATCTCTAGTTGAAAGAAGCAGTAATTGACAGAAGAAGTCATCCTCTTCAGTGGTGGAGAGAAAATGAGGCACGCTACAAAAGACTTGCTTCCCATGCTAGAAGATACCTCTCTCTCTCTGCTCCTCTGTCCTCCACTACCCCTGAGCATGTTTATGAAGTGGCAGCATTGTATGAACAAAACAGAAGACCTTTAACAGGTGACCATGGACGTGCTGAAATGTTCTGCTTTCTGCATTATAATATTGTTCTACTTAACTGGGAGTATTGAAAAGAGTAGTGTCCACTCCACTCCAATCCACTGTCTAGCTTTTTTTCTAGAAGTTTTGCACTGACTGCTGTAGTTCCAGTGAGTGCCCTCCTGCAGAGGTAGTCCACTGACTCAAATCCAACCCACTGTCTAGCTGTTGCCTAGCTTTTTTTCTAGCAGTTGTGCACTGACTGCTGTAGTTGCAGTGAGTGCCCTACTGCAGAGGAAGTCCACTGAGTGACTCCAATACAATCCACTGTCTAGCTGTTGCCTTGATTTTTTTCTAGCAGTATTGCACTGACGGCAGTAGTTGCAGTGAGTGCCATACTGCAGACAGAGGTAGTCCTCCACTGACTCCAGTCCAATCCAATGTGACATGTGTAGCTGTTGCCTTGCTCTTTTTCTAGCAGTTTTGCACTGACTGCACTGCAGTAGTTGCAGTCAGTGCCTTACTGCAGAGGTAGTCCTCCACTGACTCCAGTCCATCCAACCCACTGTGAATGTGTATTTTGTGTAGCTGTTGTTGTTGCCTAGCTTTTTTTCTAGCAGTTTTGCACTGACTGCACTGCAGTAGTGAATTAAAACATATTGCAGTGAGTGAGTCCACTACTGCAGCACTTTTTTTTTTTAACAGATACTGCAGCACTTTATTAAATAATGATCAGATGATGTGAAATGCAAATGTCCCTGCAATTGAAGTTTTCCTATCAGTTTTTATGCAGTTAAGGTGTGAATAACAAGCACTTAATGTTAAAAATTTTAATAAATGAAGATTAACATGTTTATTAAGAGATTTGTGTTGAAATTTGTGTTTTTTTTTGGCAACATTTTACATGTGAGAAAATATCGGCCGATACCGATATGCGATCAGCTAAATATCGGTATCGGCCACGAAAAAACGATATCGGTCGATCACTACTCATAACATACAGGAAGTGCAAATTTCTCTGTAGAATCCTCTTCTGCGACCAACTCTCTTTCCTCAATATTTTTAACAAAGAGGTTAGCAGATTTAGAGTGATACTCCTACATTGATTCAGACAGTACAGAGGCAGAAGAACCCTTTTGGGTTCTGGAGGGCAAAGGTTCCAGAAGGGCAAGTTTTTTAAAGAAATCAGATGCAGGGAAACTTGCCTTAATCAGATAGGCTGCCTGTTGCAGGCCTAAGAGAAAGCTAGAATTATAGGAGCTGTGTCAACATACGACAGGGGAACAGCTACCACCCTGAGCATTTCACTGGTTTTTCTTAAGTGCCAACTGTAGCATGAATTCTATTAGATCCTTTTTTCTCAGCTCCTCGTTTCCACCATTGCTAAGTAAGTAGATGCCCTGTGGGCTTCTCACTAAATGGTCATGGACTGGGATGGTATTTGCATGTCCAGGAGCTGACTGATGGCCTGTTGTTGTGTCTCTGGAAAGGCAGACTGGCCAACGTGTTCCTTGCATTCTTGATTGAAACAGTGGGCAGAAGAAGCAGCAATGCTGAGTGGGAACAACCGGCAAAATTTAAACATTATGAAAACATTACCTACTACTGTAGAGACTTTTACAAAGAGGGATAGGACTCTCAGATAATAACACCCTAAATGTTATAACAGAATTTGGTCATAATTACAAGGAAACCCTGTCTTACTTTATCAGTGCTGCAAGTTCCCAGAGAAAACCAAATTTCTTCCATCACCATTGGTATACCCATGAAAGGGTCTTCAAAGTCTAGGTGTCATGGGAATGGACCACAGCACTGGACCTATAGAGCACCCTGTGGCTAACTATGCTCATTGCACCACATGCCAAGGTCAGCAGTGCACACAGGATTCAGTTCTCAAAGAAAATTTTACAGGCTGGCCCTGCTGCTAAAGCATCAAGGTACAGTTTCCAAGATGTACATTGAAGGTAACTAATCTGGTAACTGCTAGAGAGTCTTTAGACAATAGGAAGCTTGATCTTGATAGAAGAGTCAGTCAATGTAGTCAAGAATAATTAAAAAGAATAGTTTATAAACATCCCTATTGGGGAAAGAAGTCCATTACCCAAGGACACTAGCAAAAAACTGGCCCAGGAGAGCTCGGTACATAGACATTCAGAGACACCTGCCAGACAACCCTTGCCCTCCTCCAAACAGGCCAGACCTCCTGTTACAAGGCCCTCTGACCCATCCTATTTCTCAGTTGCTGGCTTCACTAGAATGGCTTTTGAAACCGGGGTCCTAAAAGATGGGGGCATTTCTGACACCTGGAAGGCCTAATTTGGATGGTGCAATACCAAACTTCTCAACCCTGGGAGTATTCTATCCCTCCCATCAAAGCCTTCCTCCAGTCTGGCCTAGACCAGAATCTGGCCCTTAGTACACTAAGGCTACATTCCCACTGCCAATTAGGGCTGGTGTGAATAGTAGCAGCTGGAATCAGATTCGTGCTGCAGCTCTCAGCAGCTAGCTAAGGCCGGTGGCCCGTTCAATATAATTACACGTCGCCAGTGGCTGCAGCTTTTCACAATAGGCAACTGCTGGCTGTGCAAAGAGCCACTGCGGCTGCTGGAACCTGTCATTTTTAGTGAATGGGGCCGACGGCCGCAACTAGCTACTGCAGGAATCCCTAATCGCCAGTATAAATGTGGCCTAAAGTGACAGGTTCCTGTCTTATCCATTCAATTCCCGAAACCCTTTGCTTTCAAACTCTCATGTCAAGATCTTTGCCCAGGGAGTTCCTCATGTCAACCCCCCACTTTCACTTACCATGTCTCCCTGGGACATGAATCTGCTGGTACTTCCCCCACAGTTTATTGTCT
Organism: Pelophylax lessonae; assembly: GCF_965119305.1. Taxonomy (NCBI): domain Eukaryota; kingdom Metazoa; phylum Chordata; class Amphibia; order Anura; family Ranidae; genus Pelophylax; species Pelophylax lessonae. Next base: position 87,001,956 of record NC_138777.1, on the reverse strand, counting down.
AGGGAGTTCCCCATGGTCTATGACTATAAACCCTGTGTCCTGTAAAGGATACAGGTCCCTACCCTCAGTCATCTGTCTCTCTTTATTACTTGCTACAAAACTAGAGTACCATGGAATGGGTGAGGTTATATAAGGGTGAATTGGGGCTTTTCCCAGAAACGCTTTTGCCAGTGTCCAATCACCTGGAGGCAGGGGCATTAAACACCTGGTCTATGAATGCCAATTCTGTGTTCTATACTGTACGATTAAGAAATACCTTATTATCCTGCCAGAAATCTAGTAAGCTCCTCACTTTGTGGAGTAAATTAACATTGTTTCCTCTGCTGCATTAAAGGCCCACGCACCCAGGTGAAAAATCGACTGTGTTTAGATCCATACTGCGTTTTTTTTTTTTTTACAGATCTAAAAGCAGCTGTTTTTATGCTCTGGGCCTATGCACACAGGACACTAGACTCCTACCACCTGTGTCCTAGCAACCCAAAACGCTAGGTGGCAAGCTCCACCTGGGACCCAGAAACCTAGGATGCCAGGTGGCAGAAGCCACCTATTGAACATCCTAACAACCAATTTGTGCTGTATGTATGTACACTTTGCCACAGATGCTACATGCGTAAAATCTATCGACCAGATTGCATGATGAGCGATCAATTTACACAGTGTATAGCCAGGTTTACACGCTGACACTGAGTTGACATTTTTGCCCTGAAAGGGAGGGAATATAATTAAAAGACAGGATAAACATCCATCCCTAAACGGTAATAATGAACTGTTACATAGTTCTCTTTAAAATAACACTACCTTTATTTATCATTATACCTAAATAACAAATATATTTTTAAACCCATTAATGCAGAAATTCCTAAACGGGTTAAAAAAAAAAAAATCCCACCACTATAGAAACAGGTCATAAATTCTATCAAGGCATTTATAGTCAGCTTTCTTTGGTGTTTAGGATATATTATTCGTGTTAATTTGAACACTGTGTAGTCTATTTTACAGCTAGGCAAAAGTTGTATGTGCCCTTTTGAATATTTTTTAAGGTATTGTAGTGCTTTAAAGCTGCATTCCAAGTATGGTATTTATTGCATAGTTACATTAGCCCATCTTGGACCAATACAAGTATGCATATCTCATACCTAAATGATCGCTGTGGAAGCTGGAAATTACTGTAATAGTCAGTGCTATTACAGTGATAGCTGGATCTCCCAGAGCCTGTGGTGAGTGGCTTCCTTTCCAAAAATGAACCACAGGGGGTCGCACACTCGGCACTGCTACCATTCACAGAACACCTCTATTTTTGTTTACATAATGCAAGGCATTTTCTGACTGAATGAGGTGGGTAAATGGCATCTACCGCATCCAATTCATTAAAAAATGACAAGGCGTCAACAGTACCCAGCAAGCAACCCCCTGTGGTTACTTTGCAGAAGGCACAGGATCCGGAATATCATGGCTATCCCTGTGACAGAGCAAAATACTCAGGTATGAGATATGCAAACGTACATTGGTCCAAGCTGGACCAAATGAAATATGCAATAAAAATCATGCCCACAGTTTGGATTTAAGGCCAAAAGCATTCGTTTTAGAATCATTTTTTATTAGAAGATAACGTGTATTTGAGTATGAGTGTATCGTTATAACGAATGGACACAGCAAATATAATAAAAGGAACTTGTACTGACCAATGCTACCTCCACAGCAGTGAGTAGGTAGGTGTTGGGATATAACAAATAAGAGAACCCATCTAAAATAACAAGTGGCAGTGCACTTATTAGAGCTTTTCCTAAAAGCTTCTTGCAAGGGCTAGTGTATGACATAAATTGAATAATAAATCTGGAGGGAGTTGCTAAACGTGATATGAAACTGAAATAAAAAGGAGCATATAAGCCACATTAAATAAATGCATGCTTCCCCCTTAATCCCTTAATGCCAAAAAATAAATGATGCTACACAAATAGAACTTTTGATGTCTAGGTTGCATAAATTACAGCATATACAACAATAGACAATTGTTTGGCATTTATAGCATCTCCAAGTCTGAGAGGCTGAAATGACTGTTGTTTCTTTTTTTTTTTTATTCCACTGTAAATATATAAATCATTGCCATCATTATTGTTTTCTATCTCAACTGCTCATTAACTTTTGCAATGGGTAAAACAGCATCTGATTATGTAAATCCTGCTTTATGTAGTAATAAATGATACTTTAGTCACTATTTTCTGGAATAAATGTTTTGTCTTTTTTTTTTTGTTTATTAACAACACACTATTACCATTTTACATTTCTAAAACTTTCATTCACACCTAGTAAGTGCTCATAGATTCCCTTTTTTGGATGTTTCATTTTTCTTTTGGGGGGTTTCTGCACGCTTATATGCCTTTTTTAAAAGTGTTTTACAAGCACTTTTTCATATACACGCAAGATCTTGGGTGAGAAGTGAGAAAAGCAGAACAGTTGTTCAGGTGCAAAAACGAGCACAAAAACACACAAAACCACTTGCATCATGTGATTACAGGTGCTTTTATTGAAGTCCATGGGGCCAGAAATGCACAATACCGCATAGTTTTGCGTAGGCCTAAAAACACTTAGGTCTGAATGGGGACACACACATACAAAATAAAAAAAAAATAGGTAAACATGTTTAACCACTCATTAATGGAAAAAAAAGGTGTATCTCTGCACTGTGGTGAGGCGGCAGCTGACACAGATAAGTAATATACCAAACGTACAAATAATCTTAAAGAATTATAGAATATATAAAGAAAAAGTGTGTAGCGCCAAAAGTAAATAAACAACAATGATATGTGAATACTGTGTTATAAATAAACAAGACATTGAAATAAAAACCAAAAAAGTGCTAAAGTTAAAAAAAACTGTATATATATATATATATATATATATATATATATATATATATATATAGATATATAGATATATATATATATATAGATATGTCCAATCGTGAATGAAAATCAACAATAAAAAAACAATATAGTGAGAAAATTTGATTTATATGCACAGTCCCATGATAGGATCAGCAGCAATATAAACTCTATTGGTGAAAGCACAAAGTTCAGTGCAAAGATGTGCACAAAAAATTGGTGATGACTTGAAAAGTGAAGAAGTGATCTAGTACAGTGCTCACCGAAAAAGCTGGCTGCCGATACAGCAGCAAACACACACTCAGTGTAGATCCACTGTCTGTTGTGGGGAAGGCTGTTCAGCAACTCGCACCATCCAGATGTGGCTGTAGAAAAAAAAAGCTCACCGGGAGCCAGATGAAGTCTCCATAGTGTAGAATTTATTGGATTTGTATGTTAAAAGCCAAATAAAATGAATCATAAAACCATATGACAATGGGTGCCACTACCGACCTGGTATCAGAAAGTGGCTTGACGTCAGCACTAGTGTCTCTTCCTTGACATGTTCCGTCCAATAGGACGTTATCAAGGGTTATGTTTAACCACTTGCCTATTGGGCACTTTTACCCCCTTCCTGCCCAGGCCAATTTTCAGCTTTCAGCGCTGTCACACTTTGAATGATAATTGCGCAGTAATGCAACACTGTACCCAAACTAAATTTATATAATTTTTTTCACAAAATTAGAGCTTTCTTTTGGTGGTTATTAATCACCATTGGCATTTTTTATTTTTGCTAAAAACTTGAAAAGAGACTGAAAATTATGAAAAAAAAAAAAAAGTTTTCATAGTTTGTTATACGATTTTGCAAAAAGGTACTTTTTCTCCTTCACTGATGTGCACTGATGAGGCTGCACTGATAGGCTACACTGATGAGCACTGATAAGGCAGCACTGAAGGGCACTGATGGGTGGCACTGGTAGAGGCACTGATAGGCTTTGGTAAGTAGCACGATTAGGTGACACTGATGAGGAGGCACTGACTGGCAGCACTGGTGGGCACTGATTGGCAGGACTGGTGGTCACTGATTGGCAGCACTGGTGGGCACTGTTGGGACTGCACTGATAATCAAGACACTGATAATCAGTGCCCTGATTATCAGTGAACATGTCCCTTTTACACAAGCCAGTAATCGGCTCTATTCTCCTCTCCTCATGCTGTCCTCATTCCAAAGGCTGTTTTTTTTTTTTTTTTTTGCCATGTGACAAGCAGCAGAGAAATAGAAGCTCCTCCTGCTTATATTTCCCTGCAGACAGGCTGGGAAAAAGCTGGGTCATGTGACGGCTGTATATCAATTAGGAAATGAGTACTTAGATGTTTTTTTATTGAAATAATTACAGTGCCATTATCCACATACAGAAATAGAAGGGCCAATGTAATTTAAACAGTGTATGTTTAGTATCACTTCAACTGTCATGAATGAATTTCCATTAATGGCAGCTTGAATACTACTGTGATTGGCTACAGCTTAACACATGGTACCGGGTGCTGTGATTGGCCGAAGTACCATGTGATAGCTGTGGGCCAATCACAGCATCACAATACTAAGCACAGCTGTTATGAATGAAACCCATTCATAACAGTTGTGTTTACATTGTGATCATGTGATTGTACCTTGATCAGTTGATACCCCGTTGGCTCAAAGTAGCCAGATACTGGACAAAGCAGTTGCAGAAGTGGCGTGCTGTGTGTCCACATGCCAGCAACATTCCACATGTTAGTGGGTTCCCCACTGACAGCTGAATCTAAAAAAAAAAAAAAATATTCCCGGCAATACAGAAATTGTGAAAAAATCTGTGAGGGGGTCCCCCCAATCTATACCAGACCCTTTCAGGTCTGGTACGGATATTTTTAACCACCCAAGCCAATTCTGGCATTTATAATGTGAAAGATGATGTTACGCTGAGTAAATAGATACCAAACATGTCATGCTTTACCAAACTGCACACACTCCTGGAATGGCGCCAAACTACAGTACTTAAAATATTCTTAGGCGAAGTTTAAAAATGTTTACAGGTTACCAATTTAGAGTTACAGAGGAGGTCTAGAAATATTGCTCTCACTCTAGGGATCACAGTGATACCTCACATGTTTTGTTTGAATGCCGTTTACATATGGGGGCGCGACCTACGTATGCGTTCGCTTCTGCGTTCAAGCACGAGGAGATGGGGGCGCTTTAAAAAAAAAAAGTTGTTATTGTTTATTTTATTTTTACACTTTCCCTTTCATTTTTTAATCTATTTTTTTTTCCTATTACAAGGAATGTAAACATCCCTTGTAATAGGAATAGAGAGGTCCTCTTTACGGAGAGATCTGGGGTCTAGAAGTCCCCATGTCTCTCCTCTATTTTTTTGCTGGAAAGCCTAAGACACAAAAAAAAAAAAAATATTCATCTCAGGCTTTCCATGGGAAAAAAAATGGCAGTATTTGCATCTGCCAGAGCCAGAAGTGAAGTCATAATGTCGCTTTTGGCCTCCGAGGCTCATAGAGATGGCCAGGACCATCTGGTTCCACAGCCAGCTCTATGGCAAACCACTGCTGCCGGCAGATTCATTCTCTGGCTCTATGATTGCACAGGACAGACTAGAGAAGCACCGGAGGGTGGGGGGGGGGGGGCGAGGTCCCCTCCCGCCACCTGTAAAAGCAATCAAGAGGCTAAACAGCCACTATGACGGCTTTTACAAATTACGTCTACCTGGGGGATGTGTATAAAAAAGGAATTGTCAAAGACTCATTCCGATAAGACCCCTGCCTGCAGACCCCCACACCCACCAGCCAGGGTTGTGGGGAAGAGGCCCTTGTCCCCCCCCATGTTGAGGGCACGTGGCCTGGTATAGTTCAGGATGGGGGGGCGCATGCTCATCCCCCACCCCCATTTCCTGGCCTGACAGGCTCTATGCTCGGATAATGGTCTAGTATGGATTTTGGGGAGGACCCCATGCCATAAATAAATATTGGTGTGGGGGTTCCCCTCAAAATCCATACCAGACCTAGGGCACCGCTGCACTGCATATATTTAAACCGGATTCATAGAAAGTTTGTTTGATTCACATAGTTCAAAGCAGATGTGGTTCATAACGCATCCAACGTGCGTTGCAAAATTGCATATACTGTATGTGAACGGAGCCTTACTTTTAGTTCCTCTCTGTTGCTCAGCTATACCTGGCATCAGTGTGTTGGCAGTCAGCTAGTCTTCCAAACTTCAATGTAAACACAGAGCAGGTGGACAGGAAGAGAGGAGAGAGAAAAATGCAGAATCCCCACTTCACTGTGGAACTACTTCACTGCTTGCAATACGAACTTTGATAATAATTTGCTTCAGAATGAATAAAGGATCAGTGAGGACTTCTCTTAAAGCTCATTTGCTGCTTGTTAAGAATACGTACATATTTGAATGTCCATAGCATGGCCACAGTTCTTCTTTAAAGCTGGACTCCAGGCCTACAGCTAAATACACATTTAAAAGACACCGATCAGCCATAACATTATACTGCAACCACTTACCTTATGATAAGATTTATGTCATTTTTATTTTTTTATTTTTTTACTAGTAATGGCAGCGATCAGCGATTTTTAGCGGGACTGCAACATTGTGGCAAACAGATCGGACATCTAACTGACATTTTTGACTGGGGGGACCAGTGACATTACTACAGTAATCAGTGTTAAAAATATGCACGGTTACTGTACAAATGACACTGGCAGGGAAGGGTTAACACCAGGGACGATCAAAGGGTTAAATGTGTCCCTAAGGGGTGGTTTCTAACTATGAGGGGATGGGCTTGCTGCATGAACACAGAGACCTGTTTACAAGGGCAGACCACTGTTCTGTCTCCACGGGGAGAGATCGCAGGTGCCTGGCAGCAATTGCGGCCGCTAGACCCGCTAATTGGCTTCCCCCGTGGCTAATGGGTGCGCGCCCCCTACTAGCAGAGGTGGGATTCAGCCGGTTCGCACCGGTTCAATAGAACCTGTTACTAACATTTAAGAAGTTTGCAGAACCGGTGCAAGCAATCTGAAATTCCCTCAGCTGGCTCTTCCTTTCTCCTGCTCATTGCAGCGTCGCTCAGCAAAGTCTAATGCCCCCACCCCCGAGTCGGCTCCCGCGCAAATGAAGTTTAAACACAGTTGCTGCTGTACAGAAGTCCTATGAGAGCCGGCGGACACAGCAGGCTTGTCTGCAAGGGCAGCCCCCCTCCTCCCCCCTGTAATACACAGGTCGCCCTCGGTCAGAGTCTGAGCGATGCTGATCACCCATCCGTGCTGCTGCTGGAGGGAGCCCAGGTTACCAAGGATGAGTGAGCTGCAGCTTTGTCATGGTGAGTGAGACGACCCCATATTCGCCACACACCATCCCATCCCCCATCCCACTCTATCTATCTCCCCTGGGGACAGGGACCCCTTCTCCCTTGGGAACAGGGACTCCTTTTCTGGGGACAGGGACCCCTTCTCCCCTGGGAAAATGGACCCCTTCTTTTCTGGGGACAGGGACCCCTTCTCCCCTGGGAACAGGGACCCCTTCTCCCCTGGGAACAGGGACTCCTTTTCTGGGGACAGGGACCCCTTCTCCCCTGGGGACAGGGACCCCTTCTCCCCTGTGAACAGGGGCCACTTCTCCCCTGGGGACAGGGACCCCATCTCCCCTGGGGACAGGGACCCCTTCTCCACTGGGGACAGGGACTCCTTTTCTGGGGACAGGGACCCCTTCTTCCCTGGGAACAGGGACTCCTTTTCTGGGGACAGGGACCCCTTTCTCCCCTGGGGACAGGGACCCCTTCTCCCCTGGGAACAGGGACTCCTTTTTCTGGGGACAGGGTCCCCTTCTCCCCTGGGGACAGGGACTTCTTCTCACCTTAAGGCTTCTCCGTGGCTATCTCCCACCAGGAAACTTTCCCTACAGGGAGTCCCAGGGGCCCTACTGCTGCCCGACAGGGATGATGAGACCCCTGAGGTGGTGAAACTCACACAAATCAATTTTTTTCATAGTTTTAAGCCAATTTGTATTCTGCTTCATATTTTTGGTAAAACAAAAAATCGCAATAAGCGTATTTTGATTGATTTGTCAAAAGTTATCGCATCTACAAACTACGGGTAAGATTTATGTCATTTTTGATTATTTATTACTAGTAATGGCGGCGATCTGTGATTTTTAGCGAGACTGCAACATTGCGGCGGACAGATCGGTCACTAACTGACATTAGATAAAAAAAAATGACACCAATGACAACCCCACATCCATATCTGTTGGATTGAGCACAAGGTCATTACTGACCAAGCTTAAGTGCAAGGTCACAGGCATAAAGGTGAGGCACCCACCTGAAGGGAGGGGGGGGGGGGAGCACAGAGATTGGAGGTGAAATCAAGTTTGCTCACGACCATATTTGAGCACTGGTGATTGGGATTTAATCTCCATACAGAGGAGCATACTTTGTTTGGACACGTATAATTTGGATACCAGGCATAAGGAATTGGACACAAATTCACTACGTCACTTTGCATGATTTATATGTGTTTGAATATTCATTGTACGGTTTTATTGCAGAGAATTATTAATTGTGTTTAAATTGGATTTAATCAAAGCACAACTGTTGATATATACACATATATTTTTTTTTTCTACACAGTGATACAAACTTTTCACCACAAATTCATCATTTGTTTAAATTAATGTATTATTAATATAAGCTACACAAGTTTGCGCAGCACATATTTATATTATTTCATATGATTTTTATCAGACAAGTTCACCTTCTTCCATAGCTCAGTGTTCCACTTCTGATGCTCACGTGCCCATTATATGCGCTTTAGGCTGTGGACTTGCGATATACTGTGTTCTGACACCCTTCTATTGGAACCAGCATAAACTTTGTTCAGCAATTTGAGCTACAGGAGCCCTTCTATTTGATTGGACTACACGGATCAGTCTTCGCTCCCTACATGCATCAGAAAGCCCTGGCCCATAACTGCATTTGTAAAGTTGCTCTGACCCAGTCGTCTAGCCATTATAATTTGGTCCTTATAAAAATCGCTCAAATACTTATGCTCGACCTTTATTTCTGCTTTTAACACATCAAATTCAGGCACAACATGTTAACTTGCTGCCTAATACAGTATATCCCGCCCACTTTAAAATTACATTGTAACAAGATAACCAATATTATTCACTTTTACCTGTCAGTAGTCAAAATGTTATGCCTGATCGGTGTATATTTAAAGCAGAGCTTCACCCAAAAGGGGAAGCTCCACTTGTCTGTCTCCTCCCCTCCCTCCGATGCCACATTTGGTTTTGACAGGCACCTGCTCCCACTTCCTGCTGAGTTCACCTCAGCAAACTTAGCCGGAAGTTCGGCCTTCAGAGCAGCCGGCCCATTGAGAAAGCACAGCGCAATTCGCACATGCGCAGTAGGAAACCGATGGTGGCGCCAGCACCTGAGAGACTTAAGAATCGGCTTGGGTGAGGACACCACAAGATCCCTGGACAGGTAAGTGCCCTAATAGTAAAAGTCAGCAGCTACAGTATTTGTAGCTGCTGACTTTTAATTGTTTGCCTTGTGGGGGGGGGGGGGGGGCTGGAGCTCCGTTTAACGTCTTTTACCTGTCACCCGAGACTGCAGCCAGTGGTTCCGCCAGCTGACTGGGCACCAGAATAGCTTCAATCATCTCTATGGCCTCAGATACCGGAAGCTACGAGCATTTCATGACTTCTGTTTCGCCAGATATAAACAGCGCCATTGGGAAATACATTTTGGCCTAAATGTATGACAAAAATTTAGTTTATTGGATATTTTTTATAAGAAAAAGTAGAAAATGTAATTTTTTTCTCATAATTTTCGGCCTTTTTTTGTTTATATCGCAAAAAATAAAAAAACGCAGAGGTGATCAAATACCACCAAAAAAAAGCTCTATTTGTGGGGAAAAAAAGGCCTACATTTTGTTTGGGTACAGCATTGCATGACTGCGCAATTACCAGTTATAGTCACGCAGTGCCAAATTGCAAAATTCCAGGCTCTCCTGTGCTATAAGAGAGCCCTGTATCCAGTCCGGCGATGCCACTGGGTTATCGTAGAGCTGGCCTAGGACCAATGGGAGGCGGCAGCATTATGTCACTTTTGGTTATGGCAGATGTGAAATGTGAAGCGCTAACACCTATAGTATATCAATCCAAAACACAACCTTAGTTAATGAAGGAAACAATATAATGGGGTGAGTATCACCAATGAAAAGTGCTATAGTGACTGTGCACAAATTAATTGCCTATAGAAATAGGTGATAGTGCAAATATGAGTAGATTGTAAACATATAATGAATAAAGTGTGGGTGCTTAATCTTACACAGTACACGTGTTGTGATTATGAGTGCTACAATAGATACATAAATAATATGCTTCACGCAATAAATAAACACCAAACCGTGACACAGCTTATAATGATTACACAATAATGCGTTTGCCAAAAAAGTTCATAAAAAAATATAATGTGAATATTTTCAAACATGTGTGGTGCTTTGTTGAGCATTTTTCATGGCTCAGATTCCAAGTGGCTCAAGAAAATGACAGGGAGAAAACCTCATGGTGCAGTATGTATTTATTAAATGAAAGTAAGCAGAAGAAAACAACTCACGTTTTCTGGTGCCACACAGGCACTTGACATACAGTAGGCAGTATAAAAAGACAGGCAGGGGAGCCTCTGTGCTGATCACTAGGGATTATCGAACTTTTCAAAAGTTCGGTTCAAACAGAACACCAGAACTTCCAGAAAGTTCGGCCTGGATTTCAGAACCCCATTGAAATCAATGGGACCCGAAACTTCGGTAATCAAAAAAAAACATTTTGAAGCCCTAAAACCCAATAAATACCCCTAAAAAGTGCCTAGGGTTCTGGGTCATGCCCCAGAGACTATTAATCACACAAAAAAAAGTTCTTAAAAATTGTCATTTTTGATAGAGAGACAATTATTAAAAAAATTATTGGAAAAAAAAAAAAGGCGATTTTTTGATTTTGACTTTGGTTTCAGTGTCTGGGGGGTCTAAAAAGTGTACCTGTGAAGTTTCAGCTCTGTAGCATGTCCAGAACCAGAAAAAAATAAAGATTGTTTCTATTAGGTCACTTATAGAACAGGGATATGGCTCCGCTATTTTCACACCTTGCTGGTTTTGTAGCAAGCGTTTTTTTGGGCATTTTTTGGGGGTTATTGGAGGCAGGCATAACATCAGAACTTCTGTGTAGGGGTATATATACACACACACACGTATATGTATATATACACATATATAGGTGTGAAAGTAGCAGAACACTATGCTTGCGCTAATGAAATAATTAACACCCATATGGCTTCTCTCCTTTCACACCTATATATGTGTATGTGTATATATACATATAAGTGTGTGTGTATATATACCCCTATAAAGAAGTTCAGATGTTTTGCCTGCCTCCAAAGACCCACAAAAAATGCCCCAAAAAAACGCCTGCAATAACACACCTGGGTGTTTTTTTTTGGCGCAGGCGTTTTTTTTGGGCATTTTTTGTGGGTCTTTGGAGGCAGGCAAAACATCTGAACCCCCAAAAAAAGACCCCATAAAAATGCCCAAAAAAATGCCTGCGCCAAAAAAAAAAACACCCAGGTGTGTTATTGCAGGCCTTTTTTTGGGTTGACACTTTTGAAGCAGAAGTAACAGAACTGCTTCCACTCTCTTCCACATCCATGTATTAAAATGCTAGGAATTTGGCAGGGCTATCTTATATACTGGGGGGCATATTCACTAATGATTGGCCTCTGGACCCCCTAGTCCCTCCAATCACATTCCTAGCATTCTCCTGCCCCCTCAATTAGCTTTTACTAATGGTTCTGGTCCAATCATGGGCTTTTAAAGCCCATTTCCTGTCACATTGCATTTTGGTCGGTTCTGGTTGCCGAATTCCGAACTTTTTCAGCAAAAAGTTCTAAATTCGGCCGAACCTCGAACAGTCAATGTTCGGGTCGAACCAATGGTCGACCCGAACCGTTCGATCATCCCTACTGATCACCATGAAGCCGCTCCTTACTTCCGCGTTCCAAGCTGTAATTACCGCAAACCAGATGTGACGTCGGGCGTGCTGGACCTCAATGCATTTCGCTACATATGCATCATTATGACTTCCTGATAGTATATTTACAGTATATTTACTTCACTTTTCTGTTTTGTTTTCTTATTTTCAATCCACTACCTAGTTTGCTGGGACACTTTCAATATACATATCCACACCCAGCAAATCCAGTTGCGTTCTGTAGTGATCTGACGCTTTGCTGCTGCACACTAGGTCCAGTGCTGTCATCTTCATTTCTGACTTTATCGGGAGTCAGCTGTCTTTTCCTTGTTTTTGGGGCAAGCCCCATGATGACGCACATGCACTCCACTGTGTCATCAGGGAATAGACTGCAAGAACCAAGAAGAGACTGCTGGGCCCCTGATGATGCTCTGTGGTGCATATGCATCTTTTAATTGCCTCCTGGGATTCCTGACATGAGTATCCTAGTAGGCTGCGGGAGCTTGGGGGCTATGCATGAAACTAGGCACTGTGTCTGTGTATGTGTATGTGGGGGGGGGGGTGAATTGGTAAGGGGGACTACATGCATAAAGAAGTATTTAATTTTTATACATTTTTGTGATAGTGTGAAAGGAAGGGATCCATACTAGGTAAATTATGTGCTGAGAGTGAAACTTTGCTTTAGATAGGCTGAGTGTTTTAAGTGACATAAAAACAGCCACTAGAGGGAGAATCTACACATTTCTAGACTTTATGCAATAATAGGCATATAGTGTAAGGGCTCATTTTCATGAGCATTGCCCTCTGAAGAGTAATCCACAGTGGATATAGCTTTTCAGAAGGTGTTTGACAGGTGGTGAGGAGGCGTTATGTCACATTCTAATTGCCTGTTATGACCCCTAAAAACCTACACCACCACGCCACAACTGCCTGCACTGTAATGGCCTTTGGCATGGATGTGGGGGAGCTATTAAAACCCATCTCAGCCACATATTGTTAAGGCCCCCCATCCACAACAGCAAGTGTAAACGTAGCCTTAAGCTGGAAACACACTATCCAACTTTTGTGGTTAGATTTCCTTCAGATTTACCTTTTCTATGTAGTGCAAGGGCCTGCCAGATTGCATACAAATTGAAAGTGTTTAGGTTTGACCTCATATTATATGGTTTTGGTAAGTCTAAAGGAAAAAGTCTTCAGAAAATCTTATAGTGTGTATGGCCCATTAAAGTGTGAAAATAATTCCTTTGGTACACATTCAGATGAAAAAGGTCGGTGCTAAAGACACAGCACAGTTCCAGCAAGAGGCTCCACAAACACTTTACCTACACAGTTGTTTAAATTTTTGTACCTTCGAAAAAGCAATTGAAAAACAACCATAAATCCATACAACTATGTCAAAGACAACAGTTCGCTATTGGGATGTGTTTTTATGTGTGATATTTCAGTGCTGATCTTACATTTTACATTTCTTGTGAGTAAGTAGTAATGTAAAATCTTTCATTATAACTGCAAGAAAAGATAGGCCTCCGAAGATATTCCAAATCCAATGGCATTAAAAGAGAGCATTAAGATGACAACAACAAAAGGAGAAAAAAATGTGAATGATTACGCTTTGCCTCTGGGGATTTATCCAACCTAATACCATAATGTCATTTAACGTACATGACGAATCAATACTGAGGTTTTGTGGAAGAGATTTTGAACTTTCTAAAACACACATGTTACATGTCATTGAACAAACGATGACAAGACAATAAGAAATTCACAATATATATAGAGGAGCGACTTCTCCTTTCCCAGAATTCCATGTTCCTTTGTACATTCGCAATGTGTCTAACAAGTTTGAATAAGTACTAGGTTTGGATGGTTCTACATGCCACATTGCTTTGATCAAGCAATACCCATGCAGTCAATTGAAAAAGTAAAGATTACATTTTTGTCTAAAAGAGACTTCAAGGATTCAAATAAATAGAGAAGAGGATGGAACAATTAATTTAGGAGTGCTGTGGGACCATTTAGTGATTGTTAAATGTCTATTAAACTCAGAAGAAAAGAACAGAGTGAAAAGCAATAAAGCAAAGCTTTACATACCTTTTATTCTATTCCTTAATGAATGTCTTTTCCTCTGGCACTCACTGCCTCTTCACATCAAAAGCAGAATCCACTTCCAGGCAGTTCTCAGTTCGTCAGAGACCAAAATTTTCAGGATTTCTTTATCTTCAACATTTGACAGATTCTATCAAAAAGAGAAATCTGAAATTCAAAATATGTAGAGGAAGGAGCAGCTCGGATTTCAATGTAAATCCATGATGTAGTGCAAAATGCCAGCAGCTGTAAGGGTCTCTAAGAGGATGCTGTTCTGCTGCATGGGTTTCTTTTAATAGACCAACTACTGGACTCCTTATACAAGTGGTGGGTGGGGGGATGGTTCATACAATAGTGGGGTGTTTAAAGAACGATTACTTTACAGGAGGAAGTATTTACACAATACACAAATACAATATCAATATATTGAAATGGGGAAACTGCATAACACATGTACAAATCGTGGGTCCTATCTCATGACAATTAAATCCATCTTTTTGTAAATATGATTTTAAGACACAATACTCAGTAACCAAGGTAATTACTTGTTTTTAATCTGAAACAATCATCTACTACATCTGGACCGGAAAGGATTTTCCCCCTTAATGACCAGGCCATATTTTGCGATTTGGCACTGCGTTAATTTAACGGACAATTGCGCGGTCGTGCAATGCTGTACCCAAATAAAATTGATGTCCTTTTTTCCCACAAATAGAGCTTTCTTTTGGGGGTATTTGATCACCTGTGCAATTTTTATTTTTTGCACTATAAACAAGAAAAAAAAAAAAAAAAAACGACAATTCTGAAAAAAAAAATAAAACAAATACTATATTTTTCACATTCTGCTATATAACATTCCCCAAAAAAAAAAAATGTAAAAATCAAAATTTTTTAACATTTTAGGCCAATTTGTTTTTTGCTACAAACTTTTGGTAAAAAAAAATCGCAATAAGCGTATTTTGATTGGTTTGCGCAAAAGTTATCGCGTCTACTAACTACAGGAAAGATTTATGTCATTTTTATTGTTATTTTTTACTAGTAATGTCAGCGATCTGCGATTTTTTGTGGGACCCGACTCCCCATGCATTAGAGTCCCCGCTGACAAGTGGGGGCGGGAGCGCGCCAGCGGCGGCGCGGCGCTCGCCCCCTAGCTGAAGTCGTTTGACCGACGTATACCTATGTCGGTTCACGCAGGAGGGCCGCTCTGCCACAGTACAACTGCGGCAGGTAGTTGGGAAGTGGTTAATATAGACTTTGTATACGACCTCCTAACTTCCTTACCATTAAACATGGTAAAAGCACTGCCTCTTATGCAAATGACTGAAGTCTCCACTGCCTTAACCTGCTCAGGGCTGGCACCCTGTCATTTTTTTATGCATGTATCCAGTCCAGCAACAGAAATTAGGGGCTATATCCATCTACATTACACAAGTATGGCCTGGACTATTACATAAATTCCCATTTCTCTGGAAATTATGTAAATTATATAAACGTGGCCTGGCTCTGTTCAGGCAGGAATAGTGGAGACTTTATTTGGCTCCATCTAAGGCAGGGATGTCCAACCTTTTGACCTTCCCAGGCCACATTGGAAGAAGAGGAATTGTCTTGGGCCACACATAAAATACACTAATAATAAGGATACGTAATGAGCAGAAAAAGTCGGACAGATCTCAAGTTAATGATCATTGATATAGGTAATATACCTATCTAATAATAAAACGTTTTATTTTGTAATATTTTTTTATTAAGAGGGCAACAAAAAACAAACAAATAACCATATCTGGTTCGATGGATGTAGTAGCAATTCTCAATGAATTTTCAAGGTGCTCATCAAATATTTTGTTTCTAATTGTGCCCTTTGTGTGCTTCATCCTTGAAAATAGTTGCTCACAAATATAGGTGTTGCCGAAAACTGATGACATGAATCTTTTTATTTATTATTTATTTAAGGTACTTATATAGCGCTGTCAATTTACGCAGCGCTTTACATATACATTGTACATTTACATCAGTCCCTGCCCTCAAGGAGCTTGCAATCTAAGGTCCCTAACTCACATACATACACAGTAGGGCCAATTTTTTTTTTTATACATGATCCAATTAACCTACCAGCATGTCTTTGGAATAAAGCGTGATTGTGAAGAGTGGAAGTCCAATAAAGAAACACTGTAAATGTTTTCTTCAGCCGCATGCGTTCGTTAACTGTATACACATTTAAAAAAAAAATTCCCAAAAAATCAACATGTTTAGTTTTACAATTTTTTGTTAGGCTGCATTCATTAGCGTGTCAGGCCACATGTGACCCGTGGGCCCAGGTTGGACACCCCTGACCTGTACTGTTGTTGAAAAGCTTTATCAGGGGAGCAGGAGGAGAGGACTGGGGAGAGCAGGGTTAACATTAGAAGTAATGTTATCCTTATCACATAAGTTACCCTTTCTTTAAGCCGAACTACACTGCATCTGAGGACCACAAACGAAAAACGCTATTTAAAGTGGTAAACTCCCACAAAAAAAAAAATCAGTTTCCCCTGCATGGTAATGTCATAATGGGCTAGTATGTATTGCATACTGGCACAATATGACAGACTTACCTTAAAACTAAGCCCTCCAGTGATGTTTGTTCTTCCTTTTAGGTTTGCGTGCTCCGGACCTTTGAATGGCGAAGCTGTGATGATGTCACTCCCAGGCATGCACACAGGAGTCACAGTCCCCGGCACAACACTCTTAATGGACTGCACACTCAAGTATGCTGTCCATTCAGAGCTCATTTAGCATACGCTGGTGAAGTCACTGGCTGCAAAACATACAAATATCTCCTAAATGGTGCACGTTTAGGAGATATTCATTTTACCCAGTTTAGCTTTATTATAATCTTACATGTAGGTAAAAGTCACAAAGTGGAGTTTACCACTGCTTTAATTAATTTTTAATGATCAAAACAAACCCGCCCATCCATCTAAGCGTCCATTGAGAAATTACTTTGAAAAACACCCCCTAGCATCTCTGGTGGTGGTCATCTTGAATAAGGGCAGATGATTAGTGTGGCATTTACTTTCAGGAATCCATCTGCCCTTAGCTCAGGTATGCAAGCAAGAGGGTGTGCTTAGTTTAGAAAAACATTCCTCGACTCCTGGGATGTACAGTGGGTACGGAAAGTATTCAGACCCCCTTACATTTTTCACTCTTTGTTATATTGCAGCCATTTGCTAAAATCATTTAAGTTCATTCTTCTTCCTCATGAATGTACACATAGCACCCCATACTGACAGAAAAACACAGAATTGTTGACATTGTTGCAGATTTGTTAAAAAAGAAAAACTGAAATATCACATGGTCCTAAGTATTCAGACCCTTTGCTGTGACACTCATATATTTAACTCAGGTGCTTTCCATTTCTTCTGATCATCCTTGAGATGGTTCTACACCTTCATTTGAGTCCAGCTGTGTTTGATTATACTGATTGGACTTGATTAGGAAAGCCACACACCTGTCTATATAAGACCTTCCAGATCACAATGCATGTCAGAGAAAATGAGAATCATGAGGTCAAAGGAACTGCCTGAAGAGCTCAGAGACAGAATTGTGGCAAGGCACAGATCTGGCCAAGGTTACAAAAAGATTTCTGCTGCACTTAAGGTTCCTAAGAGCACAGTGGCCTCCATAATCCTCAAATGGAAGACATTTGGGACGACCAGAACCCTTCCTAGAGCTGGCCGACCGGCCAAACTGAGCTATCGGGGGAGAAGAGTCTTGGTGAGAGAGGTAAAGAAGAACCCAAAGATCACTGTGGCTGAGCTCCAGAGATGCAGTCAGGAGATGGGAGAAAGTTGTAGAAAGTCAACCATCACTGCAGCCCTCCACCAGTCGGGGCTTTATGGCAGAGTGGCCCGACGGAAGCCTCTCCTCAGTGTAAGACACATGAAAGCCCGCATGGAGTTTGCTAAAAAAACACCTGAAGGACTCCAAGATGGTGAGAAATAAGATTCTCTGGTCTGATGAGACCAAAATAGAACTTTTTGGCCTTAATTCTAAGCGGTATGTGTGGAGAAAACCAGGCACTGCTCATCACCTGTCCAATACAGTCCCAACAGTGAAGCATGGTGGTGGCAGCATCATGCTGTGGGGGTGTTTTTCAGCTGCAGGGACAGGACGACTGGTTGCAATCAAGGGAAAGATGAATGCGGCCAAGTACAGAGATATCCTGGACAAAAACCTTCTCCAGAGTGCTCTGGACCTCAGACTGGGCCGAAGGTTTACCTTCCAACAAGACAATGACCCTAAGCACACAGCTAAAATAACGAAGGAGTGGCTTCACAACAACTCCGTGACTGTTCTTGAATGGCCCAGCCAGAGCCCTGACTTAAACCCAATTGAGCATCTCTGGAGAGACCTAAAAATGGCTGTCCACCAACGTTTACCATCCAACCTGACAGAACTGGAGAGGATCTGCAAGGAGGAATGGCAGAGGATCCCCAAATCCAGGTGTGAATGACTTGTTGCATCGTTCCCAAAAAGACTCCTGGCTGTATTAGATCAAAAGGGGGCTTCTACTAAATACTGAGCAAAGGGTCTGAATACTTAGGACCATGTGATATTTCAGTTTTTCTTTTTTAATAAATCTGCAACAATGTCAACCATTCTGTGTTTTTCTGTCAGTATGGGGTGCTATGTGTACATTCATGAGGAAGAGGAATGAACTTAAATGATTTTAGGAAATGGCTGCAATATAACAAAGAGTGAAAAATTTAAGGGGGTCTGAATACTTTCCGTACCCACTGTATGTAATCAAGTTTAAAACAAATAAATGATATACTTTCCTATCTATTTACTATCAGCATAAGGATTAAAAATAGTTCATGTTGATTGAGAGAGTGAAGTCCTGCTTTAACATTTCTGTCTGGCGATAATGGTGTAGTACTTTGTTGTGTCTATTGCGATAAGAAAATGTGTTCTATCACAGTTCATGATTTAGGAGGGGGGGGGGGGGGGTTGGGTTAGGGCAATTACTTTTTTACAGCCTTGGGCCAGGCAGATTTGGACACCTTTTTTACCTTAATAAATGACATAATTTAAAAAGTGCATTTTGTATTCACTCAGAATATGTTTGTGTACTATTAAAATTTGTTTTACAAGTGTTACATATATGCAAAAAAAAAAAAAAAAATAATCAGGAAAGGGGCAAATACTTTTCACAACACTGTAAATTATGACATATTTGTAGCACTGCCCCCTAGAGGACTGCTGAGAATTACGCTTTCTGGATTCCCCTGGGTTACCCTTAGCAACTGATAGCAAACAAACAGCATTGAAAGTCCTTGGCTCAGTCAATAATCAATCCAGGGGATGTTGGTTTTTGTATTTTTATTGAGAACTGGATTGGGAGAAGGGATAAGTGGGATACTCCAACTATGCAATATCTTTAGGACAACTAGATATAGTGTGCGGCAAGGCCGCTGCTTCACCTTGCCACTGAAGTGAAGATAGTTTTAAAGGTTCTTGTTTTAGTTATACTCTTCAGGGTTCTGTAACTGGCACCCCCTTTCCTCTCAACACCAGTGTGCTAACGCCTGTCCACTGACTCTAGCTTCTGGAGTGGTCCCCTTTCTGGCAGACCCCTGGGCAAGTTCCTCTGTACTCACGGACACCGTTTTTCCAGAGACACCGTTGCCTCCAAACTCCACTTGTCAGCATCCAATGTGTAACTATCATGTGACCTGTGATGTCCCTTCATAAAACATTTGGCAATAAACAGTTTATATTATGACTAAGGTTACATATCAAAAATCTCTAACGCACCTTTCCCTGTACACCTACAATGGAAAACAATGCAGACCTCAGGCTGAACCATTTCTTACTTTATCTTTTCGAAGCCTGACTTTGTTTACATGGTCTCTTTGCTCTGTGCTGGTGAGCTGAATAGACGTCTATGAACTACTTAAATCAGCCTCTCAACCCCTTTATTGAGGAACCCTTAAAATAGTTTTCAGTTCTTGGAGAACTCAATACATTGGTGGCTATTGGGAAGAATGCCACCCTTTCAGTGGTGGTCATAAAACCCCCTTACAGACAGCTAATATGATTATTGGTGTCATGTGCTGGCTTTTTGACCCTCAAAGCTATGCATATTCCATAAAAGGTAAGGTCAGTCAGCTACAGCTTAGGGAACCCATAGCACCCTCTGGAGGAACCCTAGGGTTCCATGGAACCCTGGTTAAAGCGGAGTTCCGGCCACAAAAATGTTTTTTCAATAAAAATACCCCGGGGACAGTCAGAGCTAGTACATTCCACAATGGATATCCTCTGTACTGTCCCGGGTCGCACTTACCTTTTAGAAGAAATACTTACCTTGAAAATTTCTTCTCCAGCGCTGCCATCTCGGATGTGGGCAGCTGAAGCCAGCGCGTCCTCTTCCTGTCCTCTTCTCACAGAATGCGCCTGCACCGGCCCCGCTCGTCACTTCCGGTGCGGGCGCGTCATCCCTATACAGCTTCTGGGCATGCCCAGAAGCTGTTTAGCAGGGAATGAGGCGCCGCACCGGAAGTGACGAGCGGGGCCGGTGCAGGCGCATTGATTCCTGGGAGCAATGACATTCAGCTCCCAGGAATCAATGCAAAGAGGAAGTGACGGCGCGGACCGCGCCCGCAGAGGGAGGAAGTGGAAGAAAGGTGAGTATATTTTACTTCAATAACAAGGTAAGTAAACAAAAAAAAAAATTGTAACTATCCATTTTTTTTTTTCAGGTGACAAAATGCAAGCAGATGGCCCAAAACACATTATGTCGATTTTGTGGCCGGAACTCCGCTTTAAGAATACTAAATATTAGCCCCTAAACTGAGGTATGAGCATCATAAAGAAGTCTATGCACAGACAGGTTCTCTACTGTACAGCCAGTTCAGAGAGAGGCCATATAATGAAAGGCTTCTTTGGTTCCAGGAATTCATCCCTGGGTGCATACTGCCCTAAATGTTAGAACCACTTGTTGCAAAACCTAGCCCTGTTGAGCCACAGAATCTTTTATCCTCTCACAGAATTTTACAGGCTGCTGGCAAGGTAATACATTGATGCTACTCTCCCTTTTGTAAAGGATGGTTTGTGCAATATAGCATTCCATTTTCTGCAAATCAAACCCTCTACAGTGGTGTATCCAGGGGATGACCTGAAGAGAGGTACCACACAGTGGTGGAACCAAGGGGTGCTTGGGTGTGCTATACTACCCCAATAATTCTGCTAGCAGACCTTTGAGAACAGAAGATCAAAGTACACTTATGTTAATGTGAAATCTCAGATTTCCCAGAGTACTCTATTTATTGGTGCCACACAGCATTATGTGTCTTTAAGGGGCAGGTAGGCTGGCATCCTTACAACATGGAATGTATGAAAATAATCCAGGGTAGGCATTCACACCACCACCAGTGTTAAGAAGAGAGCAGAAATCTGCATCCATCCAGACCTGTTCAGCCTCCTGCCCCTGCCACCCTGCTGTACTATTTTAAAGGTAGGACAGATGTGTGGGAGGGGCTCTGAGGACACTGATGTATTGGGAGGGACATTCAAAGTAAAAGGGGAAGGTAGGGTAATTCTGATATGAAGAGGGTTCCTGATGTAAAAGGCAGGGACTTTACACAGAGCAGGGGTGGATTAGACTGCACTTACAGGGCATTGGGTTAGTGAATTAAGCACTCTCTTTTATGGACATTTTGGTAATTAAACACTTCCAGCCCATGCCAATTCTGATATGTCTCTCCAACATGTAAACATCATCATTTTTTTGCTAAAAAAAATTTACTCAGAAACCCCTATCATTATATATATATATATATATATATATATATATATATATATATATATATATATATACTTGTACAGCGATTTTTTAAATGCAATTTTATTTAAAAAAATACACTTTAAAAAATGTTCATGCAAGAAAAACTGGATTTTTGTCTTACCATAAAACATTTTTCTCTGAAGTTCATTGACAGACACAGCTTCATATCTTCTTTAGCCATTGGGTTATGCTCCTCCCATCAGGAATAGGACAATAGGCAGGAAAAAGCTTTCACCACGCCCATGGGGCTGTCCCTGCAGGCATACCCCACACACTCTGCTACAGCCCTTAGTTTTGTTGCAAGCAGTATTTAGAAGGCAACAACCCCATTCCACTCATAATTAGAGGGGCAGGTGCTGTGTCTGTCAATGAACTTCAAAGAAAAGGATTTTACGGTAAGACAAAAATCCAGTTTTCTCTATCATTCATTGACAGACGCAGCTTCATATCTTCTTTAGTCATTGGGACATCCCAAAGCAGTATTTTAATGAGGGGTGGGAAAAACAACGCAAAAGAAGAACGTAATTCCCCAAAGGTTAACGTAGCCAAACAGGTAACAAGGAGCTCAACCAGGAACAACTGGAGCTCACCCAGGAAAAACATACACCCTCAAAGAGAAAAAAAATGTCTCTTTTAAACAGCAGCCTGCAAAGCCTTGCGGCCAAAAGAGGCATCTGAAGATGCTAACACATCTACCTTGTAGAATTTTGTGAACGTGTGCACTGGTGACCAAGTTGCCGCCTTGCAAACTTGCATCACTGACGCCTGATGGCGAAAAGCCCAAGAGGCACTCAGCGTTCTAGTAGAATGCAACTTCACCAGGAAAGGAGGAACCTGACCCTTCAGTGAATAATAGAAAAAACCTAAAGGGTGTTCCCAAGAACGGCCTTTAATGATTATATGAATGAGAAATTCACTCAGAAGTAAAAATCCCCCACAGGGTGACCGTTGATCAAGCTCAGCAACAATATAGAAAAAGTTTGCGGAAGATAAAGGATCCTCCACAAAAAAAGAGATCAACGAGGGGCACCATTGAGGTAAATTGCAAAAATGTGTAGAAACTTTATTTAGGCACTTGTGCCAATATAGAAGATTATATACAGGTGAAAGGATGTGGCACACCAAATACAATAAAATAATTAAAAACAAACAGTAGTAAACGGACAACCATCAACCCGGATTGATGTAGAAAACTGATGAAAAATACACAGTGGACCTGTGATAACGTAGAAGGTTCGGAATTGCACTGTCCCAGAATGCCGGTAATTAGTATAAGATGAACAAATACAGCAAAGAGATCCAGCACAGTCCCAGGTACCATGGAACATCAAAAATTGATTGAACTGCAAACAGATGCCTTATTAGAGAAGGGCTAGTGTTGGAATAGGCTTTATCATTGGATAAAAGTATTAAATGGTAGATGTAAAGGGACAAACAACGTCAGCCTTCAAGTCAACAACAAGTTCCAGTTAGGGCCGTGAATGGTATAGCAGGTGCCAAATGAGAAGCAGTTCTTCTAATTTACCATGTAGAGGTCATGGATGCGGGCCGTAACGGAGATCCGGGGATGTCTGTACCTCTGTATAGATATAAGAGGACAAACCGGAGTAGGCGTTCTTCATGTAGCGCTCTCCCTTCACTCTCTCTAGGCACTTCCTGGTCTGAAGCCAGAGCCATCGGATACGGCCTGACGTCACGTCCGGTGTAGTGAACAGGAGGCGGAGGCGCAAGGAGGAGGCATCCGTACGATAGTCCAGATGTCACAGAGGTAGCCAGTCCATGAACTATGGGCAAGTGATGCACACGCTGACGCGTTTCACTGGCAAGACGCCAGTTTCCTCAGAGCTAGAGGTGGGGGGGACAGAGTTCAGTATATATAGTGGTCAGTTGATTATCTAATCAAGTGGAGGTGCGGTAGCCTATCCAGACCGGACATGTGCAATACCCTCATTTCTCCACAAGATGTCACCACTTAACCTAATAGGGATTCCATATGTCCTATACACCCACCAGCGTCAGGCTCCACTGTCCCTGGAACATGCCCAAGGTAAACGTTCCCATGCAGTCCCATGGGAAGTGGAGCTATGAAGCCAAAGATAAACAATATACTGTTATCAAGGATAAAAAGATATATTATATACACTTAAAAATTCTTTATACAGGTAATAAAAACATTTGGGCAGGTACAGAGAACTACTGGTGGTGATATGTGTCTCCCCCAGGTGGTTCAGTACATTTTATCCCCCCGTAGGCCTACTGATCATCTCTCAGTACATAAATACATATAGGGCACATAGGGAATGCTTAAATAGTTTGCCTAAAAAATAGGAGGAAAAATGCATAGGTCCATTAAGGTGCAGTAAGCCTCGTATGCTGTGAGCTGATGTTCTCAGCCCCTGTTGACATAAAGGTAGGTTAAATATAGATGTCGAATAGTTAAGCGTTCAAGCAGGGCTTGTCACACACATAGTTGTAGGGGGTCAAGGTAGGGGCAAAAGGCAGAGTCAGTTAACACATAGAACAGAGACCAAAAGGTCACAGTGGTAATGTGAATATTTGAATATTTCAATATTCCAACTGGACAGGATGACATACCAACTAAACTTAAACAGTGACTGGTAGCAGAATAAATCAAATAGATGGAGTAAAAATAGATCAGAGAGACAGGCCCCCTCCTCAAGGAGTAAGATGGTATCTAAGGTGTCTATTGTATTAAAAAAGGTTGCAAGCTGAACTCTACATTCAGTCCCTGGGAAACAAGTGACCCCATCTTGTAGATCCAGAGTTTCTCCTTCTGTAACAAGATGTTGTCAAAGTCCCCCCTTCTAGCTGACAGCTTTAGGGCGTAAATGCCTCTCACTTGTAGACCCTCCGGATTAGAGTTGTGATATTGTAAAAAGTGTAGTGGTATGGTTTTATTGTCCACCTTTTTACGAATATCTGTTAAGTGTTCGGCAATACTGACCTTCAACTGTCTTTTAGTTTTTCCGATGTAGGTCTTGTTACATGGACATATTAGTTGATAAATAACCCGTGCCATTTGACAGTTAAAACTGTTAATCCTAAACTCCTCCTTACCATCACAACTCAAGAAGGAATTAGACCTGATGACCAATCTGCATATGGAACATCTTCCGCAAGTAAACATTCCCTTCAGGGGAGGTAGTGATGTTAACCAGTTCCCACTTTTAGTCATTCTGACAAACTCGGAATGAGTAAGGCTGTCCTTTAGGTTCTTCGCTCTTTTGACGATTTGACCAACCAGTGGTGAAACCATAAGTACTTGCCAATGTCTTTCCAGGACAGACTTAACTTGATCCCACTGTGTGCCAAAGCGAGTCACTATGCGGGGGTATGAAGGTGGGGAATTGGATGATAGAGAAGATTGTTTGTCCCTGTCCAATAGGAGGTCTGTTCTCTTTTTAGGGGCTATTTTCTTACGTGCTTTTCTAATAACCTTGTTGGAATAACCTCTTTCCCTAAACCTTCTATGTAGGTCCCTGGCCTCTGTTTGATAATCCGAGGGATCAGAGCAGTTCCTCTTTAAACGCAAAAACTGCCCTACCGGAATACCCTCAATTAGTGATTTGGGATGATGGCTATCAGCGACCAATAAAGTGATAGCCGCAGTTTCCTTACGGAAGGTTTTGGTTTTGATCATCTGGTTTTCCTGGGAAATAAGGAGGTCCAGAAAGGGTAGGTTGTTACTGGTGACCGTGTAGGTTAATCTAATATTGCGATCATTGTGATTTAACTCCTGGATAAAAGATTCCAGTTCTGGGGAAGTGCCCCCCCAGAGGAGCAGGACATCGTCAATGTACCTCAGCCATAAGTGACAATGGCTGAGGTACATTGGGGATGGATAGATAACCTGCTCCTCCCAAAGACCCAGGTGGAGACAAGCGTAGGCTGGTGCCCACGGTGCCCACATCGAGGTGCCCCTGATCTGCTGATAGAATATATTGAGAAATTGGAAGTAATTGTTGCTTAACATAAAATCCAGTAGCTCTACAATGAACTCATTATGGGCTCCTAAATATGGGAATTTCAGTTGAAGAAAATGTGAGACCACTCGTTGGGTATTGATGTATACAGGGTCTTGACATCTATGCCGACTAGCAGCATATGTTCAGGAATCGAGATGCCCGAGAGTTTCCTCAGGACATCCCTCGTGTCCTGGACATAGGACGGTAAGTCAACAACCATTTCCTTGATCAGGGAATCGACAAACTTTCCCACTCTTTCCAGTGGACCGCCTATGGCAGACACAATCGGTCTACCCGGTGGGTTGGATAGGGATTTATGGAGTTTGGGAATGGTGTAGAATGTGGGTATATTGTAGATCAGGGGTAATGAATTAAAATTCAAGGAGGTCCGGTCGCTAAAATTTTCTTTGGGCCGAGGTCCGAATCTGAAGTCTGTGCTATGACTCCGAAAGATGGGCAAAACAAAACGTGTACATCAGCGTTGCTCTTAACATAAAATATGCCCATTTGAGTGCCCCTTAACATAAAATGTGTCCATCAGCGTGACCCTTAGCATAAAATTTGCCCATCAGCGTGACCCTTAACATAAAATAAGGGGCACGCTGATGGGCACATTTTTTGTTAGGGGGCACGCTGATGGGCACATTTTATGTTAGGGGGCACTCTGTTGGGCACATTTTATGTTAGGGGGCACGCTGATGGGCACATTTTATGTTAGGTGGCACGCTGATGGGCACATTTTATGTAAAGGGGCACTCTGATGGGCACATTTTATGTAAAGGGGCACTCTGATGGGCACATTTTATGTTAGGGGGCACGCTGATGGGCAAAACAAAATGTGTCCATCAGCGTTGCTCTTAACATAAAATATGCCCATTAGAGTGCCCCTAACATAAAATGTGCCCATCAGAGTGACCCCTAACATAACATAAAATGTGTAAAATGTGCCCATTAGAGTGCCCCCTAACATAAAATGTGCCCATCAGCGTGACCCTTAACATAAAATAAGGGGAACGCTGATGGGCACAGTTTATGTTAGCGGGCATTTTGATGGGCATATTTTATGTTGGGGGTCACTCTGATGGGAACATTTTATATTAAGGGGCACGCTGATGGGCAAAACAAAACGTGTCCATCAGCGTTGCTCTTAACATAAAATATGCCCATTAGAGTGGCCCTTAACATAAAATATGCCCATTAGAGTGCCCCTTAACATAAGATGTGCCCATTAGCGTGACCCTTAGCATAAAACTTGCCCATCACCGTGACCCTTAGCATTATTTATGCCCATCAGGGTGACCCTTAGCATTATTTATGCCCATCAGCGTGACCCTCAGCATAAAATTTGCCCGTCAGAGTGACCCTTAGCATAAAATAAGGGGAACGCTGATGGCCATATTTTATGTTAGGGGGCATGCTGATGGGCACATTTTATGTTAAGCGGCATTCTGATGGGCATATTTTATGTAAGGGGGCACTCTGATGGGAACATTTTATGTTAAGGGGCACTCTGATGGGCAAAACAAAACGTGTCCATCAGCGTTGCTCTTAACATTAAATATGCCCATTAGAGTGCCCCTTAACATAAAATATGCCCATTAGAGTACCCCTTAACATAAAATATCTCCATTAGAGTGCCCCTGAACATAAAATATCTCCATTAGAGTGCCCCCTAACATAAAATATACCCATCAGCGTGACCCTTAACATAAAATAAGGCGCACGCTGATGGGCACATTTTATGTTAGGGGGCACTCTAATGGGCATATTTTATTTTATGGGGCACTCTAATGGGCACAAATGTGCCCATCTGTGTGCCCCTTAAACATGCCCATAAGTCTGCCCCTTAACAAAACATGCCCATAAGTCTGCCCCTTAACAAAACATGTCCATAAGTCTGCATTTTATAAAAATAAGCAACAAAAAAATGTGCCCCACATACCTTTTGGGAGCGGAAAATGCCAGAGAAAGGAGCCGCGAATATCAGGGGGGTGGGGCGTGCATGTGATATCACGCCCCAGCTCGCGGCTAGGCTGAGAGAGTCAGGAGCCGCAGTTAGGAGCAGGGGGGCGGGGCATGCACAAGACGTCACTCCCCAACTCGCGGCCGATGACACCTCTTTCAGAACACCGGCAGGGAGGAAGCCGAAGAAGAAGCGGGGCGCACACACGGGATGTCATTGGTTGCTGGGACACCTGCGGTCCCAGCAAACCAATGACTATTTACAGTGGCGACGGGTCCGGGCGGAAGCATTGTGTGGGCCGCTCCTGAACCGTGGGCCGCCATTTAATGACGGCTGTTGTAGATGTTAACAGTAAGATGGTCTGCTTCTTTTTTTGGAGATCAATTCAGGCTCCCTTGCCAGAGAAATCTTCTGGTTAAGGGCAGCGACAAGGGAGGGAAAGGGACTGTCCCTTAGTTTTTCATAGGTACTAGCGTCTCTCAGCTGTCGTAAAGTTTCTTTTTCGTACATGTCTTCACTAAGCAGTACCACGTTCCCTCTGTCGCTGCCCTTAATAACCAGACCAGGTGCCTCCTCAAGCTCTTGAATGGCTGTTTGTTCTGCCCTGGAGAGATTATCAGTGCCCTCTCTTTGCCATTTAACCACTTTAGCCCCAGCCACAGTGCTGCTACTGCGGCACAGTGGCTCGTTCCCGTCCAGCGATGTAGACCTATGTCGCTGGACTCCCCCCCCTGTAGGCGGCGCTCGAGCGCCGCCGGAGGCGCGCTCCCGCTGTTTTCAGTCACAGCAGGAGTCGGGCCAGGGGAGGAGCAGCGGCGGCGATCGCCGCCGCTCTTCCCTGATCGTCAGGGAATCGAGTGAGGAGATCCGCCCGCCTGTGTAAACAGAGCAGGCGGATCTCCTAAGTGACAGGGACTGACAGATCGGAGTGTTCAGCATAGCTGAACATCCGATCTGTCCTTCTGTCACTCAGTCACCTCCCCCCCCCCCCCACACGTCAGTAAGCACCAGGCATACATTAACCCCTCCCTCTCCAATAAAATTAACCCCTTCACTGCCAGTGTCATTTTTACAGTAACAGTGCATATATATAGCACTGATTACTGCAGTAATGTCACTGGTACCCCCAAAAGTGTCAAAAATGTCAGTCAAGGGTCCGATCTGTCCGCCGCAATGTCGCAGTCCCGCAAAAAAAATCGCAGATCGCCGCCATTACGCGTTAAAAAAAAAACAAAAATGACAGAAATCTTTCCCGTAGTTAGTAAACGCAATAACTTTTGCGCAAACCAATCAAAATACGCTTATCGTGATTTTTTTTACCAAACATAGGTAGCAGAAAACAAATTGGCCAAATATTTTTAAAAAATATGATTTTTACATTTTTTTGGGGGGGAATTTCATATAAAAATTTTTTAAAAATATTGTTATTTTTTCAAAATAAACGCTCTTTTTTTGTTTATAGCGCAAAAAAGTAAAAAGCGCACAGGTGATCAAATACCACCAAAAGAAAGCTCTGTTTGTGGGAAAAAAAGGACGTAAATTTTGTTTGGGTACGGCGTCGCACGACCGCGTAATTGTCAGTTAAATTCGCACAGCGCCGAATCGCAAAAAGTGGCCTGGACGTAAGACAGCAAAATCCTCCGGTGGTAAAGTGGTTAATTTTACGCAGATCTTCGTGTACCAAATCCAAAAACAGTTTGATATTTTTGTGTTTGGCTAGAGAGGGCATTTTCATGGACTTGATGCGAAGATTGGCATCACGTCTGATTGGGTCCTCAGGTTCAGCACCGATCTCAGGAAGGCCCCCCTCCAACAAGAGAGAAGTCAGCATGTCAATGGCCTCCCTATCCTGTTCAGTAAGTGGGGCTTCCTGTCCAGAGTCAGTTTTTTGATTATGGTGCCACATCTGAAAGATCACCCTCCTGAAAAAGAGGCTGATGTCCTTGAAGACCTCAAACTCTGACATTGAGGAGGCTGGAGAGAAAGATAACCCCCAGCTCAGTAATGTAATATGTCTATCCTGGAGGTCAAAACCCGATAGGTTAACCACCTTTAAGTCTCTACTAGCCACGTCTATTTGTGTGTTTTCTGGGTGTGTGACCTTGTCGATCTCTGTGATCCTAGTTTGTACTGATTTTCTCTGTTTTTTATTTTGGGATTCGCCTTCTCTTTTTGAATAACCTTTAGAGGTTCCTGATATTGATGACTGCTCCCACTGGTCTCTGGGTCTATCCCCGACTCTAAAAAAAGTCACTGATTTCTCCCCTCCCTCAGAATCACTGCCGGAAAAATGTCCTCTATAACAACTAGTGTTCCTATAGTTCCTATGTCCCCCTCTGGACCTGCTTCTACTCCTGATCTGGGTGGGGTCAAAATAGATCCTCCTTTTCACAGTCAAGGATGTTCTGTTTGAACTTATTTTGCTTGGTCGTTTTAAGATTTTTTTGAGTCCGCTCTACTTCCTTTTTAAGGCTATCAGTAAGTCTAACAAATTCTTCCTGTTCTTTAAAGTTTTCAAGGGCGGCAGTACTTTTCTCTATCTCTAATTGTAATTCCTGTAGTTGAAGTTGTTCTTCCTCAATAATAAGTTTCATAACGTGAATACCCCTAGATATACAATCCTGTTTCCACACCTCTAGAAATCTAGGGGTGTGGAGATGTTGAGCAGGGATCAGTCTTTCCCTTAGTCCTCTGATCTATGGGCATGTTCCAGGGACAGTGGAGCCTGGATCTCCGTTACGGCCGTTACGGCCTGCATCCATGACCTCTACATGGTAAATTAGAAGAACTGCTTCTCATTTTGCACCTGCTATACCATTCACGGCCCTAACTGGAACTTGTTGTTGACTTGAAGGCTGACGTTGTTTGTCCCTTTACATCTGACATTTAATACTTTTATCCAATGATAAAGCCTATTCCAACACTAGCCCTTCTCTAATGAGGCATCTGTTTGTGGTTCAATCAATTTTTCATGTTCCATGGTACCTGGGACTGTGCTGGATCTCTTTGCTGTATTTGTTCACCTTATACTAATTACTGGCATTCTGGGACAGTGCAATACCGAACCTTCTACGTTATCACAGGTCCACTGTGTATTTTTCATCAGTTTTCTACATCAATCCGGGTTGATGGTTGTCCATTTACTACTGTTTGTTTTTAATTATTTTATTGTATTTGGTGTGCCACATCCTTTCACCTGTATATAATCTTCTATATTGGCACAAGTGCCTAAATAAAGTTTCTACACATTTTTGCAATTTACCTCAGTGGTGCCCCTCGTTGATCTCTTTTTTTGTGGAGGATCCTTTATCTTCCGCAAACTTTTTCTATATTCCTTCAGTGAATAAGCCTGAACCACCATCTGCCTGCTCCATCTGGATATGATCGCAGCAGATGCAGCCAATCCTTTGAGGTCCGTCAGTAAGGGCAAAAAGAGAGTCTGATTTCCTGAAAGATTCAGTAGCCGCCAGGTAAACTCTAATTGCCCGAACCACATCCAAAAATGCAAAACAATTTCCTTGGGATGGTAAAAAAATTGACGTTAATCGCCAATAGTACCTGCGCAAATGGAAAAAAGTGAACAATACTCAAAAGTATGTATTTAAATTAAATCTATACAGTGCAATATATAAAAGTGCAATTATATGTTGGTATATACCAAAAAGGGGGCTGCAACAAAACCGTGAAAACGTATGAGTGATATAAACTACACCTAAAGTGTACAATGCTGCGCTCCCCTAAAGTGCACTAAATGTAAAATAGAATGTTATGTGAGTCCATATATAACATAATCAAATAACTGTATACAAAGTGCATCAACAAATCATATATAAGTGATTAATAAATAGGTGAATAAAGTCCCATACACCGACAAGAAAAAATGAAAAAATAAAATGGTGCAGTCTCTAAGGCTCCATGTACACGGGACGTTGTTAAAAGTCCCTTTGAACGCTGGAATTTTTAGGACGTTTGAAACGTCCGTTCGGTTTAGCGGGCGTTTAGCGGCGTTTGCGTTTAGAAGCGTTCCTAGAGGTCAAAAAAATTATTCCCCTTTAAAATGGAAAAACACGAACGCTAAACGCGGGTCATCGCGTTTGGACGCGTTCGGACGCGTTCAGACGCGTTAGGACGCGTTTGTGCGTTTGAAATGCCGGGAAACACACGTTCTAACGCAAATAATTGCGTTCTAAAAACAGTCCCTGAACGCAACTGCCTGCAAATGACTGTAAACGACCTGGTGCACATGGACAGATAAGATAAAATGTAGGTGGGTTCAGGGGCTTCTGAAAAAAACGCCCAACTGCTCCTAAACGGCCATTTCCAGCGTCCCGTGTACATGGAGCCTAAAGGATGACTTCTCCACATAGATGTAAATATATAAGCTCTTCAATCCCTTCACCACATGGACACCCAGGGAATTTCCTTGGGATGCTTGTGCTTAATACAGAGTGAGGGTAGCACAATGTCTTCATTCAAATGGAAATCAGAAACCACCTTAGGAAGAAACGACTGATTAGGTCAAAGTACCACTTTATCTCTGTGGACCATCAGATAAGGTGAACAGAAAGACAACGCTGCCAGTTCAGATACCCTGTAAGTACCCTGTACCCTGTAAGCAGAAGTGATAGCCACCAAAAAGTCAGCCTTCTGAGATAATGTAAGCAGGGGAATCTCCCTAATGTTCTCAAAAGGAGGTTTTTGAAGAAACGATAACACCATATTCAGATCCCACGGAGGTAACGGGATCGTCTCGGGGGCGCCATATGATGCACCCCATAAATAAAAGTGCGAATCAGGGTATGCGTAGCTAAAGGACGTTGGAAACACACAGCCAAAGCCGACATTTGGCCTTTGATTGTTGCCAAAGCCAAACACTTTTCAACCCCTTTTTGAAGAAAAGTCAAAACCCTAGCTACCAAAAAACAAGCGAGGGTGTACTTTCAACGCTTCACACCATGAAATGTACGATTTCCAGATACGATAATAGATCTTCTGGAAGTAGACTTCCGGGCCTTCAATAGTGTAGGAATCACAGAGTCAGAAAGACCTCTATCCTTCAATACCTGGCTTTCAACAGCCACACCGTTAAAGCCAGCGAGTGTAAAGCAGGATGGAAGATCGGCCCTTGAGACAGCAGATCTTCCCTGAGAGGAAAGCTCTGAGGAGCATCGGCGCCCAATCTTACCAGGTCTGCCAAGACTGGCGAGCCCAGTCTGGGGCCACTAGAATGACCGGAATCCCTTCCACCTCTATTCTGCGCAGCAGCTTCTGTGGAGTTTCCACAGCGGAAACGCATACATCAGCCGACACTGACCCCAAGAAGCCACCAGTGCAACTGTGGCGTCGGCCAGAGGATCCCTTGACCTGGCCACAAACCGCTGAACCTTCTTGGTGAGTTGAGATGCAAATAGGTCGACATCGGGAGTCCCCCACCGGACACACAAGAGATGGAACACCTCCTGGTGCAGGGACCATTCCCCCTGATCCAACACCTGACGACTCCTAATCCGCCTGCCAGTTCCCCACTCCTGGGATATGCACGGCGGAAAGGGCTGGAACAAAATTTACTACCCATAGCAGGATCTCAGCCACCTCCCGGGCCGCCAAGACACTGTTGGTGCCCCTCTTGAGCAACCTGGCCGACAAGCCGTCCAGTGATTTTATTGCTCTGAGCTCCAAGCTATTTATCGGCAGCTTGGACTCTTCCACTGTCCAGGACCCCTGGTCGCAAAGTTTTCCCAGCACTCCTCCTCAGCCTTACAGGCTGGCATCCGTGGTAACCACCGTCCAATACAATGGCAGGAAGGACTTGCCTTGGCAAAGTGCTGATGAGTGAAGCCACCACAGAAGAGCAGACTTTGTGTTGCAACTCAACCGAATCAAAGTATCCAAGGATTTTGGATTCTTGCTACATTTTACGAGAACCGACCTCTGTAAGGGTCTCATGTGGAACTAAGCAAACGGAATTGCCTCGAAGGTCTATACCATCAGACCCAAGGCCTGTATGCAAGTCCGTAGAGAGGACAGATTGTTTGCCAACAACAACCGGATCACCCCCTGCAATTTCTGCAACTTGTCCGGGGGAAGAAAGACCCTCGCCAAGGCAGAGTCCAGAGTCAGGCCCAGATAATCCAGCCTCATTGAAAGTATCAGGGTAGATTTTTTTAAATTGATGTTCCAACCGAACTCTTGCAGTGTTTGGACAGTGACAGTCAAATCGCCCAACAGGGCTGAGTGAGTCTGCCCTTAATAGGAGATCGTCCAGATATCCCAGTACCGAAATCCTCAGTTGGCGCAGTAATGCTAACACTGTAGCCAGTAGGGATGATCGAACTTTTGAAAAGTTCGGTTCGACCAGAACACCCGAACCTCCCAAAAGTTCGGCCCAGATTTCAGAACCCCATTGAAATCAATGGGACCCGAACTTCGGTAATCAAAAAACACAATTTTGAAGCCCTAAGACCCAATAAATGCCCCTAAAAAGTGCCTAGGGTTCTGGGTCATGCCCCAGGGACTATTAATCACACAAAAAAAAGTTCTTAAAAATTGTCATTTTTGATAGAGAGCCAATTATTGGAAAAATTAAAAAAAATATATAAATAAAAAAAAAAAAAAAATGTCTTTGGATTTAGTGTCTGCAGGGTCTAAAAAGTGTACCTGTGAAGTTTCAGCTCTGTAGCATGTCCAGAACCAGAAAAAAAAAGTTTGTTTGTATTAGTGCACTTATAGAACAGGGATATGGCTCCGCTCTTTTCACACCTTGCCGGTTTTGTAGCAAGCGTTTTTTTGGGCATTTTTTTGGGGTTATTGGAGGCAGGCATAACATCTGTACTTCTGTGTAGAGTTATATATACACACACATGTATATATACACATACACATATATAGGTGTAAAAGTAGCAGAACACTATACTTGCGCTAATGAAATAATTAACACCCATATGGCTCCGCTCCTATAACACCTATATATGTGTATGTGTATAAATACATAGAAGTGTGTGTGTATATATACCCCTATACAGAAGTTCAGATGTTTTGCCTGCCTCCAAAGACCCCAAAAAAATGCCAAAAAAAACGCCTGCGCCAAAAAAAAAAAATGCCCAGGTGTGTTATTGCAGGCGGTTTTTTTGGGCATTTTTTTGGGGTCTTTGGACCCGTAAGGCCTTTGATAAACTCATCCAGAGAGGATAAAAACAACCTCTCCCCCTTAAAGGGAAGGTCAGACAAAGCCTTTTTGGAAGCCTGGTCCACAGACCAGCTTTTCAGCCACACCCTGCATCTAATAGCAATCCCGATCGCAGACACTCTGGCTACCAGTAGAGCCGCATCAAGCAACGCATCGCATATATACAGAAGGGCTTGAGCCATTTGATCCATGAGCTCAATCAGCCCCGGGGAGAGCTGTTCCGTTTCCAAGACCCCTTTTAGCAACTTCACCCATTCAGTGAAAGTCTGCAACCCCAGGGTGGTCACAAAAATTGGTTTCAATATGGAGCCCGCTATCACATGTAAATGTCGGGACAGAGACTTAATCCGTCTATCAACGGGGTCCGTAAAGGCCGGGGACTCTTCAACCAGGACCACAGTAGACTTATTCAGTCTGAAAACTGGATGATCCACCTTTGGTGGCACGGTCCACCGAGTGGAAACCTTATCCGCCAGAGGGATAACTGCGTTTAAAACGCTTGGGCACCACTAACATGTGCTTAATGCGCCCGCCCCACTGCTTATTGACAATATTTCTGGATAGGGGAACACTTTGCACGATTTCTGGGATTTTCGGTTGCCAAAAGACACCTGCAGCCCTGACACTGTATTCATCCGCCATTTTTAAAGTTTCTTTCACTGAAACTATAAGTGCTTCCACCAAAGTGCTTTGCTGCGAAGTGGCTGACGAGGACAGGTCCTCTTCGCCATCAGAATGCGATGACACAGAGCCACCAGGGTGGAGTGCGTCTGCGGCGGCCAAATCTGCCTCTAAATCTGAAGATACAACAGAGGGGAGCGAAGGCAAAGGGCGCTTACGGCTACCGTTACTTTTAGGCACTAGGCTTTCCAACACTGCTGTAATAGCTGACAGGGGCTGAAACCCAGAAGGTTCTGCAGTCGCTCTGAGGGGATCTGTAGGGGAAATTTTGTCCTGGGATATAGATATAGTGTCACTTTAAAAAAGCCGCAAAAACGCGATCGCACCGCTGATACAGCGGTACGGCAAGTCCCAGCCTAACACAGTCTGTTAGCAGTGTGTGTGAGGAAACCCACAGCAGACCCCAAAAAACTTTACCAAACCGATCAGTAGGCTTGCAGGAACGATCTTACAGCAAAAAGAAACAATCTGACACAGGAAGTGAAAGCACCTGGGTCATGCCTAGAGTGTCTAATGCCTTGCCTATGCTGTCCAGCACCGTGGACCACAAGAAAATGGCAGCCCTATGCATTCCTATGGGGAAGATTTAGAAAATGGCTGCCCATAAATTACAATGAAAGGATTCTGACATTCATGTAGGGCAAGTCTACAGCAAAATGGCACCCCCCACGGTGCGCCATGCGGTCTCCAGGACCCCCAGGGGGGTCAGTGACAAAAGCATCGGATGATCCCAAGGAGGGGACCCCACCAGAAAACGCCCTCCCCCGCAGAACCGCCTCAGTGGCTGTAATATATCCACCCCCCAAAAGGTAGGCACCTGTAGTTAGGGGGGGGGGGACAGCTGAAAGAGGGCGAGGTATGTCCGAGAGGCCAGGGGAACCGAGGGTCCGACTATTCCATGGAGGGGGCCCAAGTCCACCCGAGACAAGAAATGGGGGGACTCACTATACCATGGATCACGTGGGCGCCATTCCAAGCAGCCTACCTCCCACCCAGGATGGGGGTGCTGCCAGCCAAGGGGTATGCTTCGTTCCAGGGCGTTCCAGGTCGCTCGCAGGCTCGTCCCCAGCCATCGAGGCTCTGTCGTGGCGAGGCCTAGTGCTGGACTATAACTTGCGCACGCTCGCTGGCCAGGCTGGGAGACCTTAAGGATCTAGAATATCCAGTCCGAAACCCAGCCGGCTGTTGCTTGTAGTTCTCCAGGAACTCTACTTAAAAAATGAGTACAAAAGAAAAACAGGTTCCCAAAAAATAACAGATAAGACCGAAGTCCCCGCAGGGAACTAGGTCCTACTCCTAAACTAGGCAGAAACAAACTTATGCCTGCAGGGACAGCCCCGTGGGTGTAGTGAAAGCGTTTTCCTGCCTGGTGTCCTATTCCTGATGGGAGGAGCATATCCCAATGGCTAAAGAAGATATGAAGCTGCGTCTGTCATTAAACGATAGAGAAACACTAAATATAACCCAATTTTTTTGTAAAATATAAGTTGATGTTAACAAACATATCACACTTTATTCCAGGAGCATGCACAATTTTAATGCCAAACTACGGTACTTAAAAATTTCCACAGATGATGCTTTAAACATTTTACAGGCTACCAGTTTAGAGTTACGGAGGCGGTATAGAACTAAAATGATTGCTCTCGATTTAACGTTCAGGACAATCCCTCACGTGTGGTGCAAACACAGTTTACCGTTTTGAGGGTGCAACCTATGTATGCATTCGCTTCTGCGCTTGAGCACGAGGGGAAAAAAGTGCTTAAAAAAAAGTTATTATTTATTTTTACACTGTCCCTTTTTTATCGCTTTTATCCTTATCACAAGAAACTTAAGCATCCCTTGTGATAGAAATAAGGCATGACATGTTCTCATTATATCAGCACATCCGCGCATGCCAAGGTCTTAGGTGTTGTCCTGGACTCTGAACTCTCCTTCAAACCCCACATCCAATCGCTGTCAAAATCTTGCCGCCTCAGCCTCCGCAACATCTCCAAAATACGCCCCTTTCTAACCAAAGACACAACAAAACTCCTAGTTCGCTGCCTGGTCATCTCGCGCCTCGACTACTGCAATTCCCTTCTCCTTGGCATACCTCTACACAGGTTATCCCCCCTTTTAATCCATCATGAATGCGGCCGCCAGACTCATCCACCTCACCAATCGCTCAGTGTCTGCTGCTCCTTTCTGTCAAGCCCTCCACTGGCTTCCGCTCACCCAACAAATTAAATTCAAAATACTTACAACATCTTACAAAGCAATCCACAGCTTAGCCCCTAGCTACATCACCAGCCTCATCTCAAAATACCAACCTAATCGCTCTCTTCGTTCCTCTCAAAACCTCCTACTCTCTATCTCCCTCATCACCTCCTCCCATGCTCGCCTCCAGGACTTTTCCAGAGCCTCTCCAATCCTATGGAACTCCTTACCCTTATCTGTCCGATTATCTCCTACTCTATTAGCTTTTAGGCGATCTCTGAAAACCCTCCTTTTCAGAGAAACCTATCCTACCAACCCCTAACAAATGTACCTCCTTTTTCTCCATCAGCCCATCCCCCACAGTTATTGCCTTTTGTTTCACTTGACCCTCCCTTTTAGATTGTAAGCTCTAACGAGCAGGGCCCTCTAGTTCCTCCTGTTTTGAACTGTATTGTAACTGTATTTTCTTCCCTCACACTGTAAAGCGCTGCGCAAACTGTTGGCCCTATATAAATCCTGTATAATAATAATAATAATAGAGACATCTGAGGTCTATAAGACCCCAGATCTCTACTCTACCCTGGAAAGCATCAGATAAAAAAAAAAAAAAACACTGATCTCATGCTTTACAAAAAAAAAAAAATGGTGTTTACATCTGCCAGTGCCAGAAGTGATGTCATGACATTGCTCCTGGCATCCCCAGATCATAGGATTGCCGGGGACCATCTATGTAGTAACATGACGGTGCCGCCAGTTTGGATCCTGGGCTCTCCGATCGCATGAGAAAGTCCAGGGGGGTGCCAGCGGGCGGCGGTAGGGGGGGGAATGACCCATCCCGCTGTATGTAAAAGCAATGCAGAAGCTATTCAGCCTCTAGGATACTGGGATGATTCCTGTAGCGGTATAACCACTTAAAAAATAAATAGTACAACAGGTTAACAATGTGCCTCTGTGTAATTGGCTTCAAGTGATTGTACCGGACTGATGCCTGCACCCCTGTTAAGTTTTTTAGAGCTGACAGTAGGCTCTCTAGTAATAACCAAAGCGGCTAAGCAGCAGCTCAGCTGCTAATCCAAGCAGCGGGAGGAGACCCCCCCTCCCCCCGCCGCCTTCCGCCATTCGCCCAGAAGACCTGAGTGACTAGCTGGAAAGTCTGCTGGTTGGCCGGAAACTGGAACATAGCCAGAATCATCTTTGATTGAATCTCGGATTTAGTAACCAGGAAGGGATGTTGCAAAGTCACGGTTTACTCTGGAGCCAATGCCAGTTTTAAAAAACCTAAAGTATTCAAAAACGCTGATCTTGGCATTCTGAATACTTTCCAAGTGCAGAGGAGGGGTTTGGGGTCTTATAGACCCCAGATCCCTCCATAAAGAGTACCTGTGACTACCTATTACTGTCACAAAGTATGTTTACATTCCTTGTGAGTTGTGACAGCAATAAAAGTGATAAAAACAAAAATTTAAAAAGGACAGTGTAAAAAATAAATAAATAAATAATAAAAAAAATTATATATATTTTTAAAGCGCCCCATTCCTCCGTGTTTGCGTGCCAAAGCCAACACATATGTAAGTCCCGCCCGCAAATGTAAACAGTGTTAAAACATGTGAGGTATCGCTGCAATCATTACAGAAATAATTCTAGTACCTTCTCTGTAACTCTAAAAACGTAACTGTCAAAAAATTTTCAAGCGTCATCTATTGAGATTTTTATGTACTGTAATTTATCACCATTCTACACAATTTTAAAGCATGACATGTTGGATATCTATTTACTCGGCTTAACATCATCTTTCACGTTATGCAAAAAATTGGCGTAACTTTACTGTTTTTTTTAAATTCTTTTAAAGTGTTTTTTTTTCCCCAAAAATTGCATTTGAAAGATTGCTGCGCAAATACAGTGTGACATAAAATATTGCCAAGACCGCTATTTTATTCTCTAGGGTCTCTGCTAAAGAATATAGATAACGTGTGGAGGTTCTGTGTAATTTTCTAGCAAACAATACTGATTTTAACTTGTAAGCAACACCTGTAAGAAATAGGCCTGGTCTTTAAGTGGTTAAATGAATGCCCTATGACTATGTAGTGCAACTATGTAATGCTATAGCAACCAATTAAACATTTTTGTTTGCTTCTACTCTTTTAAGATCAGAAACATTGTCATATTATGGCAAGATGCAGGATAACTTGAGGACTCTGCATTTTCCTGATGTAAAAAAAAAGAAAAAAAGAGAGAATTTTAGTCTTTTCTGTCACTGATCCTATATATCCTTCAATATATTTTGATTTAATTTCAGCTATTTCCTAGGGGCACATCTAAATGATTGCCCATTATGGATTGGATCTGCTGCATGTTTAATTTTGTGTTTCTGGAGCATCTCCAGGGAACAGTAAACAAGTCCAGTGAATCTTCGCTCTGCGTAGCACGTACAATGTTGTAGTGTGGAGCACAGCTCGCTGAATAACAGTAACAGTAACAGCCTATGATTAGGATTGTGTTTGGCTCAGCTACAGGCGTTCAGTGTGGTTTGTTTGGCACTGTGCCCCGGCTATAAAGATGCTGGAGAAGAAGATATAAGCATTAACTAGTTTAGTGCTGTTTTATGCACTGCAGGGATGTTTCTACACTGTGATTTAGAGCACGATATGGGAATTTAACCACCACTTAACAATGTAACTTTCCTTGCTATGCTATACTTTGTTTTACATACCTGTGTACACCACAAATTTAAAGCCCTATTATTTGCTAATACTGCAGATTCCTGCAATGTAATTCATTGACAGATGTATATAAAATGAAAACAAAGGGATTTACTTATGTGTATGGTTTTTCTGCTGGCAACATACTAGTCAAATTCAGAAAACATTTCACAGCTTGTCATCCATTCCTTATGCATACTGTATACACAAATAATGTCAATGACAGGCAGATCTTTAGCTGAATGACGTGACTGATTGGTAGAAAGATTCAAGCCCAAGTATACCACGAGACACTTACATGGATGATAGGCAGGACAACAACTCAAATGTACATGGTTTTACTTGTCCCTTCTTTTTGCTCCTTGTAGCCTACTAATAAACACCCCAGTTTATGTCAGATACCTACTACACACACATGCAATTTATCTCTGATGACAGAACGTGCAAAGTAACATCCTCAGTAGAGCTGCATAGAACAATAGAAACCTCAGTTATTTCAAAAAGGCTAAGGCTGGCACCACAAACATGGTCTGAAACATTATTCTTAATTAAAACAGGAGAAAAATAGCAATTAAATTAAATAGCACTTCTGGATCGGGCCTTTATCTGACATTTGTTGTTTACAAGATAAAATCAGTTTATTTTGCTAGAAAATTACTTAGAACCCCCAAACATTATATATATATATATATATATATATATATATATTTTTTTTTAGCAGAGACCCTAGAGAATAAAATGGGGATCGTTGCAATATTTTTTATCATACCGTATTTGCACAGCAGTCTTACAAACGCAATTCTTTTGGAAAAAAAATCACTTTTTTTGAGTAAAAAATAAGAAAACAGTAAAGTTAGCCCAATTGTTTTCTAGAATATGAAAGATAATGTTATGATGAGTAAATAAATACCCAACATGTCATGCTTCACAGATGCGCACACTAGTGGAATGGTGACAAACATTGGTACTTAAAAATCCCCATAGGCGACATTTTAAACATTTCTACAGGTTACCGGTTTAGAGTTACAGAGGAGGTCCAGGGCTCAAATTATTGCTCTTGCTCTAATGATCACAGTGATACCTCACATATGTGGTTTGAACACCATTTACATATGTGGGTGTGACTTGCGTATGCGCTCGCTTCTGGGTGCGAGCTAACGGGGACGGGGCGCTTTCATTTTTTTTTCCTATTTATTTTATCTTTTTTTTTTTTTTTTTTTTACACATTTTTTTTTTTTTTTTATTTTGATCACTTTTATTCCTATTGCAAGAAATTTAAAAAATCCCTTGTAAAATAAATAAGCATGACAGGACCTCTTTAATGTGAGATCTGGGGGTCAAAAAGACCTCAGATCTCACATCTACACTAAAAAAGGAAAAAAAAAATCATTTTTTATTTCATCTTGAAAAAAAATGGGCTCTTTAAATCCATTGCTAGGAAGCGTATGGTCCTCCAAGGCCATAGAGTCAAGTGAGGGCCATCTTGCCCTCACCCGACTTCCTGCCTGAGGGGACAGCAGAACGGATTGTTTTCGGCGCTTCCGGCGGGAACGGTAAGCGGGGAAAAATGACAAGGAAGCGGCAGGACGAGGGCACCCGCCGCCCATAAGGGTGGTCCCGCGGCGAATCCACTGCTGGAACCACCCTTATGTTAAAGCGGACCGCCCATAGTTTAAAACAAATACTGGGGTTATGGCAGATATCTGCTGCCATAACCCCGGTATTTAACGTCAAAGGGCCGATGTAAAACTGCGGCGGGGCGATCCGTTGAATCCGTGATTCAAGGAAGGTCCTGCTACACACTGGCCTAATGGGAAAAGGAAGACCCACCTACACACTGACCACAAGTGTGTTAAAATAAATAGTATTTATTATGATCTGGTCAACAAATTGCCAATTATAATGATATAATA
Source organism: Pelophylax lessonae (assembly GCF_965119305.1). Lineage (NCBI taxonomy): Eukaryota > Metazoa > Chordata > Amphibia > Anura > Ranidae > Pelophylax > Pelophylax lessonae. Next base: position 86,959,482 of record NC_138777.1, on the reverse strand, counting down.
AATATGAGTAGACTAAAAGGGGTGTTTTAGGTTTTATATGTTTTCCAGGCTCTCCTTATCTACTTTGCTTAAAAAGCTTGTTGAACTAAATAGCTCAAGTCAGAACAGTGACCCAGCTACTACAGATTGTTCACAAACTTACTGATATTTCTCTTCTAGACGATCCAGCAGCAGTACTACCTAACCTAACTCCAATGTCTAGCAGGAGATACCATAAATCTCTGTTGAAGCACCTTCTTAACGCTGCCAGGGCCTGCATTCCTAGCGAATGGAAACAACAATCCCCACCTACTGTACTCCAATGGTACGCCAGGGTGAACGATATTCAATGAATTAAATATATGATGTTTTTTCCCTTAGGGACAAAGCACAGGAACAAACACAATGCTCGTTGGCTACACTGGGATCTGTTTCACTTTTCAGATGAGTATTTGACCTACTCTTGATTGAGCTTTTCCCCTTGCGGGGGACTAGATGTCCTGGACTAATGACCCTGCCAAGGCACCCCATCCTTCCTGCTTTTTTCCTTTTTTCCCTTCCCTTCTTCTCTAGGCCCTAATGAGTCCACTCTTTCCTTCTTTAAACTACAAAAAAATAAAAAAGGTTGCTTGGTATGCTATGAAAGTTGGGCAGAACTAGTGTGGGGAAAAGGCATAAGTCCCTCACATTGTTTTCCCTATGTCCCGCTCCACAACCCCTAAGTGTCCTATACACACTGGTTAGTGCCTTTTTTCTTTATTTTCTGTTCTATCAGTGTGGTCTGTATTGAATGTTTCAGTAGAGGTTCTACTTCATAATAAAAGTTTTACTTGCTATGGAAGCTACAATTTGAAAGATATGATCTTTCCACATCGTTACCCATGAACCTTCTCTGTTAGCTTTTCTATCGATACATGTAAATCTCTGATTATTGTATTATACATTCCAATTGGCAGATGTCTTGGATTTTGCTTTGCAATGCCATACTGTAATGTTCTGTCGCATACTTTTAAATAAAGAATTAAAAAAAAAAAAAAAAAAGTCAGAACAGTGACTCATGAACCTCGCTTCACCTTCCTAATGTTATGTTCAGACTGCCCCATCTGAAGTTTCAGTCAGCTAGAAAGAGGTGATTCACTATAGGATGTAACATATTAAATGTTATATAAACTATTTACAGTAAATGTTTACTGAGTTTAATAAATAAAGTGAATGTGCATTTACTTGCGAATATAAGAAAATAACAGATTTATTTCTTGCAAATGATTTAGGACTGGTTTAACCTTCTTGTACAGTAATTTACAGAGCACGAAGTGCCATTCCTGGGCTGGCGACGCCGTGTGCTTTTAAAGCACTGAGCACTGTTACCTTTTTTTCTTTTCTTTTAATTTAATTTGTAAAGTCTCTAAAAGATCTATATGGAGGGAGCCCCAGTCTGGTGGTCTCGGGAGCCTATCATGTTGTCTGGTATGCACAAGCTTTAAATAAGCCTAAAATATTGCAGTGGCCTCCAAGCCTTCTTTTCTGAGCACTGGTGTCTCTTTTTGGTTTTCTGGTCCATGTAGACCCACGGGCGGCCGGACCTGTTTAAAGATGAGGGTCGCGTGTTTTTCCCCTTCCGCGCATGCGTGGAAGGAAGTGAGGTCATCAGAAATCGTCTAGGCCCTTTTCCAAAATGGTGCGGGTGCCATAGGATCGCATCTGCGCATGCGCGGTGATGTAATTTATGCCACGACTGAAGATTTAATAGACCGGCGTTTCTGTCACTTTTATGCTGACATCCCATCCTGCTACATCTTTGCTGCTGCCTGCCTGTCACTACTCCTGTAAGATAACCTGCACCTTCTATACTCCTCCTAGAAAGAAAAGAACAGGCGCCACTGTAAATAGCCAAACAATTTATTGCACAAAATACATAATGACTTACACATAGGTAAGCTGCAATCCGTATCGCAGCGTCTCCAGCGCACAATCCGGCTGTCCACCGGTCCGGAGGTGACGTCACAGGAAGCTGGTCAAAGACTTGGTTACACCGGAAGCCGCAAATGGAACGCAGGCTCCCGGAAATGACGCAACGCGTTTCGGAGCATGCGCACTCGGGTCCTTCCTCAAGCGTAAGTGACTGCCACCTGGTGCCAGGTTTAAATACGGCAGTCTACGATCAATTAGCATTAAAATCAACACAAGGGGCGGCGCAATACTCTGCAGGACCAGCTACACAGCCAGCACTTCTGGAGAGTCCGCACAATACATTTAGGTAATACAATGAATTTCGTACTGGGGCTTATTAATCTACAAATATTTTAAAAACAAACAGTATACATTACAAGTATTATTACAAGTATTTTTACGTCCTCTATGATAGATGTGCTAAAAAATGACTAGCGCACCATAAAGCTAAAAATTAAATATGTATATACATATATCACTCTGTATTGGAGTACAAGGGAAAAGAAGGGCTGCCTAATAAATAAGAGAAAGGCACAAGCTCCTGAATAAATCCAAAAATCATGTGCTCACAAACAGAGGTTAATTTTCCATGATCCGTAAAATACATAAGCACAAAAACAGTGCCAGATAGCTAAAGAAAAAATACACTGGATAAAAAGCTAAATTTATTAAAAAACTGTAAATTGTTTTAAAACACGTACACATATGTATGCAGGCGTAAAACACGTGCAGACACATGTATACGTATGTACCCTCAAATACTAGCAAAATGGGGATAAAAGAAAAAAAGGGGGGGGGAGGGAGAGAATGGGGGGAGGGAAGGGATGAGGGGAAAAAAGTGAGAAACAAGGGGAGAGGGGAGGGGGGGGGAAGAAAAAAAAGGGGGGGGTGGGGAGAGAAAAAGGAGAGGAGGGGAGGGGAAGGGCAGGGGAAGGAAAGGAGACTAAAAGAAAAAAGAAGAAAAGATTAGAACAATAAAAATGCACTGACTCACAGGATAGTATTAATATCTAACTCCTCGTTCAGTCCCCCGGGAGCCAGAACATTCAGGGCGTATATCCAGTAAGTTTCCCTACTGCACAGACGCCTGAACCTCTCGGCCTCAGAGGTACCTTTTGGGATCGCCTCAATCACCCAGACATATAGTCCCTCAGTGGACTTATCGTGGTGTTGAAGGAAATGTCTGGGGACGCTATGGTGGTCTTTACCCTCCTGAATATAACATCAGTGCTGACCGAACCGTGCTCTTAAAGTCCGTATAGTCCTGCCGACATAGTGCAGGCCGCACGGGCATACCAGACAATACACCACGAATTCAGACGAACAGGTATGGAATTCGTTAATTCCATACCTGTTGCCTCCAATCACGAAGTCCTTCTGTCCATGCTTGACATATTGACATGTCAAGCATTGTATTTTACGACACTGGTACATACCAGTGACGTTAAAGAACGTCAGGGACGGGGAAGCATATTTTTTGGATTTAAGTTTACTAGGTGCGATTTTAGTTTTTATATTAGGGGCCTTTCTGTATGAGAACCGGGGTTTGTCAGGGAGTACTGCCTTTAGATGAGGGTCTTGGAGTAAGAGTGGCCAGTGTTTTTTTACCACTCGCTCCATTTGTCGGTGGTGATTATGGAATTGAGTTGTGAATCTCATCTGTGTGCCATCAGATCCAGTCTTGTTACGCTTAACAGTCTGTGGTGCTATATATAGGGAAAACGCCTGCTCAACAATGGTATCTGGGTACCCTTTTTCTAGAAATTTTTGTTTGAGGGCCGTGCCTTGCACTTTATAGTCCGAGGTCTTAGTACAATTATGTCTAAGTCTACAGAATTGACTTTTTGGGATATTGTCTAACCAACGGGGATGGTGACAGCTCTGATAATGCAGTAGGGAATTACCTGCAGCAGGTTTTATGTAATTCTTGGCCAGTATTTGCTGGTTATCATGGTGGAGATCAAGATCCAAGAAAGCCAAATGGTCAGGATCAATCACAGAGGTGAACCTCAATCCCATATCATTGTTGTTACAGTGGGAAACGAAGTTCAAAACCTCTGCAGCCTCTCCATCCCAAATGATGACGATATCATCAATATATCGTCCGAAAAACACTATATGTGGAGTGTAGGGATTATTATTCAACACATATCGAGTCTCCCAATGTCCCATGGTGAGATTGGCATACGATGGAGCGAAATTGGCTCCCATCGCCGTGCCCATAATCTGTAGATAGTAGTCGTCATTGAACAAAAAGTAGTTATGCGAAAGACAGAACAGCGTGGCTTGCATGATGAAGTCCGCCTGTTTGGGGTGAATGGTGTCATCCTGACTGAGGTAGAACTCTAGGGCCCTCATACCAACTGTATGTGGGATGGATGTGTACAGAGATTGTACATCCAACGAAACCCACAAGTATGTCGGTTCCCATGTATACGGAATAAGGAGTTCTAATAGATGTATACCATCCCTAATATAAGAGGGGAGCTCCTGTACTATGGGTTGTAAAAATATGTCAATATACTGCGAGTATATATATACTCCTCCTAGCTATGCTCCCTAGGCTGCTGGGTCCTTACTATTTAAAACTTTTTCAGGTGGAGGTTTTTCTTTGCTTGTTCCACTGCTCCTGGAGGCCATTGCTCAAGCAGACCACTCTCAGACTGTAAGGTAAGAGGTTGTCATCTTTGGTAAGTAGTGAAGATTTCCAGAAAGAGAGCGCATGGTCACTAACACAAATATTTGGACAGCCTTACCAGGTCAAGATCCACATATTGCAGGAACATGCGGAACATTCAAGTCATAGATGCACATCCAAGCACACAGGGAGGGGAAGCCGGTCCAGGTCTTCACGTCACTGCCACTGGCGCTGCACGAAGTCTCCATCATCTCATCCCCGGCATTCATCCAGTAATTTTCCTTTTCTGACGCATCTTCATAGCAGCACACAGAATCCTGCCCTTTCTTAGGTGATATATACAGAGAATGCTGCAGGGTTTCTCTCTCTGATATTTATAGCTAACCAATACTATTAGGTTGTGGAGGCGGAGTCACAACCCAGTGTGCGCTGCCATGAAGATGCGTCAGGAAAGGAAAATTACGGAAAGGTGAATATACAATTTTCCGTTTTGAGTCCCACCCTCGCTATTTGTCCTGTTTACAATTATTATTGAAAGTAAAAGTAAATCCCACATTTTGGGTTGTCCCTAGAAAAGTAATAGAGGGGAAATTTTCCACCAGGAACACTAATTCTGGGGACCTAGGGGTCCCCAATAAATGCCTCCCTTACTCTATCCAAAATTTAAAAAAAAATAAAAACGTTTTGCCTATAGTTTTATCTATTCTAAGACATGAACAAAATGAAATAGTTTTTTAATGCTAAGATTTATAGTCTTGAACATAAAGGCTTTTGAAAAGCACAGTATTATTAATAATATATAGGATTTACATAATGCCAACAGATTTTGCAGCCTGAGGGCAGACAGTACAGTTACAATACAATTCAATACAGGAGGAATCAGAGAGCCCTGCTCATCCAAGTAATGTTCACATTTCTGCTATGCCCAAACTCAGCACATTTAAGTTAACCGGTTGCCGACTGCGCACAGTATATTTACTGCGGTAGTCAGCCCCAGCCAGGCAGAGTGACGTAGATCTACGTCGCTAGCCTGTCACTGGGTTTTGAGCCAATAGCGGGCGAGAGCGCGCCCGCTGAGGCGCGCGCCCGCTGAGGCGCGCGCCCGCTGAGGCTCATTCACAGAGGAGTCCGGGCATGTGACCGGCGGACCCGATGTCCGCCGGTCACACTACGATCGTCGGTAGAGCGGGAGAAAGGCGGACGGCTTATGTAAACAAGCCGCCTGTCATTCTCCCCTGTGTAGAAATGGAGATCAGACGGTTCTACTATGTAGAACCTTTGATCTCTGTTTTTACAATAGGAGACCTGTCCCATCACAGTTAGAATCACACCCCTAGGACACACTTAACCCCTCCCTGTCCAATACAGTTAACCCCTTCCCTGCCAGTGTCATTTTTACAGTAACATATCACTGGTACCCCCAAAAGTGTCAAAAATGTCAGTCAATGGTCTGATCTGTCCGCCGCAATGTCGCAGTACCGCAAAAAAAATCGCAGATCGCCGCCATTACTCGTTAAAAAAAAAACACCAAAAATTACAAAAATCTTTCCCTTTGTTAGTAAACGCAATAACTTTTGCGCAAACCAATCAAAATACGCTTTTTGCGATTTTTTTTACCAAACATATGTAGCATAAAACAAATTGGCCGAAAATGTTAAAAAATTTTGATTTTTACATTTTTTTGGGGGGGAATTTCATATAAAAAAAAGTGAAAAATATTGTTATTTTTGCAAAATTTACGCTCTTTTTTGTTTATAGCGCATGATCAAAAAATCGCACAGGTGATCGAATACCACCAAAAGAAAGCTCTGTTTGTGGGAAAAAAAGAACATGAAATTCGTTTAGGTACAGCGTCGCATGACCGCGCAATTGTCCGTTAAAGTCAAGCAGTAAAAAATCGCAAAAAAAACCCTGGTCAGGAAGGGGGTAAAATCTTCCGGGGCTTAAGTGGTTAAATGATAAATAAATGATTTAACGTAGCACAAACAAAACCTATGTCAAAGAAAGATTGGTTACATTCCTGCATATGAATATTACCATATTGTACGTGATCTTTGCATTTTAAAATGGGCTAGGAAAGGGCTTATGGCAGAGTATTTTCACCATTTAACAACATTGTAGAAACATTGGGATTGAAGCTGGAATAATATACCCATGAAAAATCTTCTGGAGGCCTTTTAAGTGTTTTTTTAAGCAGAACTAAAGTTCCTAATACTTGCCTCCCCACCAATGGTCCAGTGGTCCCTCACCGACATGGCATCATCTACCTGGCTTCTTCGAGGTATGCAGAAATTCAATCACCCTGGCACACAGGCATCATGAATGTGTAATATAAACGTGATAATGTGATAAAGTGTAATGTGAAATGTAAAAGTGAGCTGCTAATGCACAGCTCAGTGCACATTCTATAGAACGCTGCAAGCAGGCAGGTAAGTTTATTTCATTGCAGAAGAGACATTGCATGTCTTTTCCGCAATAAATAGCCTGCCTGCTTGTAAGGTTTTATTATTTTTCTTTAGTTCTGTTTTAACATTAGGAGGCAGAGGCCGAGTTTCTGAGCATAAGACCAATAACACTGGCTGTCACATGATTAGGAGCCTGTACCGGGACAGACCCTGCTTGTGTGAACTTGCGCACAGGTGTAAATCCCAGAACGCTATTTTTGTGTGTTCCAGGATTCTGGCCCACGCACAGGTTTTTGGAAGCATGTTGTATGCCTAAGTACAGCCATTTATTACTAGGTGTGGAAATATGTCCCTAATTTATGTCACATGCCCCAAAGTGTCTGTGTGCATGAGGCCCTATTTACATTTGCTTTGAGTTGAAATCTGTCCCATCTATAGAGGTAGTTCTTTTGCAGGTCTTTATCTCAGTCAGTTGGCCATGTTTAGATATAGAGGTTTCCAAAACACAAAAAACTGTTGCATATAGTTTGCAAAATGAGCAACCTGTTCTGCGATAGACAACTAATTTTGTTGCAACTTTGCTTGCATGCCTATTTTTCTATTTCACTGGTCAGCGACCAGTCCATCTACTAATGTACACACAGGAGAACTGTATGCAATTGATGTCAGCTAAATGAGGAAGAGGCTTCCTAGCTTATTGATTGGAGTAGCATCTATCAAATATGTTTTTCCTTTTTTATTAAAAACAATTACATTTAAAAAAAGAAAATCAAACCAAGGCTATCCACCCTGTTCCACCCTATATAATGTGAAGTAAAAAAAAAAAAAAACAACTTAAATTTTATTTTTTATTTTTTTTTTGGGGAGGAGGGATTGGAGGAGGAAGGGAGGAAAAAAGAAAGGGGAAATGAAATGAAAAGAAAAATAGTTGAAAGATAATATAGATGTTGGTGGCACCAAAACTTCATGGTTTTGTGTATATTGATGTTTTTATTTTGTAATGTCATACTTTTATTTGTCATGTATGTAAAGAGATTTAATAAAAATATTTATATAAAAAAAAAAAAAAATTTTAGTATTGAGTGTAAGAAAATAAACATGAGAATTAGCATTAAAGCGGGGTTCCGGCTTCAAATACCATTTTTAAGTAAAAATACCCCTATAATACTAATCCATCCTTTACAGAACTGCTATTCTCATACTTAACAAGGTGTACAGTATTGGATTTTAGTCAAAATCTTACTTTTAAAAACACTGTCACGCCCCCTATGATGAAGTCGGTAAGACGAAACTAGTCGAGGCGTGACCTGTCGGCGTCAACCAACCTACCTATCACACAGTATTACTGCTAGGAGTGATAACAGACCTGGAAGGAGCACGGACCATGGCCTGGAGCCTGGGAAATGTCCCCGAACGGTGCAGTATATCCTCCATGGGATTTTATATGCTGTTATGATTATTTTAAGATGTGAGTGGCTTTCTTTTGTTTAAGTGGATGCAATAATAAAGTGTTTAAACAATATTGCACTAGTGGGGCTTTGTGCTTTGTTTTTCCCACATGGTACGGAGTACACTGATCCTCCCTCATCCTGACGAGCTTTTGGGATTATCTATGGTGGACAATTGCTGACATTTGGTGTTTCCGCTTATCCACGAGAGTGGCTAAGCCATTATTGTCGGTGAGTGTGACCTACTGCCCCTTGCTTTCACGGTGGTGGTGTTAAGAGGTGACCCGTTACATCCACTGATTAAATCTACATTCCATCAAGATTCACATGTGTGGATGCACTTTTATGGATGGACATTCTGTTGTTATGATGGACTCTTTATAGCTGTTTGTCTACCTAAGTGATCTCATGTGTTACTGTTGAATAGAAGGACTATTTATCCTTGTGGTAGTGTGAGGTCATTACTACTTTTTGCGCTACTGGTAACATTTGTATGTTTTTACATATTGCTTTGTCGCCGTTTTTATATGTTGATCAGCATAGCGAGCACTCCAGGAATCACTAAAGTTGCAAAATAGGCCGGAACTCCACTTTAACTGCACCAAAAACGTTTTCCTTTAAAAATTTTGGTTGTGATGGGTCAGGTTTTGATCTCTGGATAGCTGTTACTGTCATAGGCACTAGTGGTAGATCACAGTCTATCGCTAGTGATCCTCTGAACTAAGAGCTAAACATTTTAAATACCTTCATTCCTATTAAACATCCACTAGAGGGCCTGTAGGAGTCACCATTTTTCTTTAACTAGTTCATCTATTACCGCTAGTCTTTAAGTATGGCTATAACCATCTCAGGGCAGTGATAACCTTTACACATTTTATATTATGTGGCATGAATTTATCATAAACACTTCTCACTAAAAAAGCCACTGTGACCCACATTCCAATTTAATGGAGTATTAATGTGCGAGGCTAGAACATGGGGGTATCTGTCTGCACTAAGAAATGCTGACAAACTAATACCTGTATATTCTTGTATATACTGCAAGTGATCTGTGCGCTATGTAAAAATGTTTACTTCTGTTCACTAATGGATAGTGCTATAAAAAAAAGATTGGATGCTATAGAAACGCAGCCAAATTTTAAAGTGTGTTATAAATTTGTACCTGAGAAAGCAGCAAGAGTGAAGAACGCAATGGCATAGTAAGAAGAGAAAGATAAAGACATGCTATTAAAAAAATATTCTGAACATATATTTCAATCCAGGTTCTATAATAACCCATAGTTACCATAATCAATTCCCTTATTCTATATTTCCTCGCTTTTCTGTCCAATGCCTATACTGAATATCTTATACATCTAAACAGAAGGAAGTTAAAGAAGAACCACTGGATGTTTTGGACTGGAAACATATTTGGAAAAATAAACTAAAAGTTCTATGAGCTTTACATTTAAATAAGACTAGGCAGAATTCTGTACCAGAAAGTAAGAAAACCATAGATAGATGGAAACTGCATGTAGCGTCTGAGTAAGGAAAAAAAAGGGCGACCTGCAATAAAAAGCTAAAATATAGAATAAATATGAATTTTTTTTGATTGATTTTATAATTATTGGGTCTCACTTTACTGCATTCTTTGTTTTTGACCGTATTCTTTCAAAAATGTCCCTGTATACCTTCCACCTTGGATTTTTGTTCTTCCTCTTTCCAGCTACAATAATGTCTAATTAGTGTGAGAACATTTTCTCATACTCCAGAAGTATAGAAATGTCCACCAATAATGATCTATTTTTGAATAATTTATATGTATTGCATTCTTCATCATTCTGGAATTATCCTGATGTTAACAATGGTTGACATACTGTATAAGAATGTTGCTACTTGCTAAGATTATCATTTTATCTGAGATTAAGTTGAAGAAGATATGGAATTTGCCATGCCATTATTGCTAAAAAAATCTCATTCTCCTTACTTTGGAAAACTAGTAAAATATGAAACATACATATACAGTATTTCATATTTACCTGTATGATATATATAAGGTATATGCATTTTAATTTATTGTAATTAGTTTATTTAATTATTAGCCTGAGGGCCATGGATGGATTTCAATAGAACACAATAGTGCTTTCTTCTTTGTTACAGAAGACTTATAGTGTGAACTTTGAACCCCCCCCCCATACTGCACACTGTTTATTTACATTGTCCCTTCTATTACTGCATGCTGATGATGACACTGTAATTATTTTAATAAAAAAAGAAATACAAGTACCTTTTTCCTAATTGATATATAGTCGTCACATGACCCAGCTCTTTCCCAGTCTGTCTGCAGGGAAACATAAGCAGGAGGAGCTCCTAGTCCTCTGCTGCTGGTCACATGTTCAACATAAAAAAATAAATAAAAAAAAAAACAGCCTTTGGGATACAGAGCAAAAATAAATAATTCATATCACTAAACTGTTTTGATTCGTCATACAAATATAAACTGCTCAAAAAAATTGAAGGAACACTTTGAAAACACATCAGATCTCAATGGGGAAAAAAATCATGCTGGATATCTTTACTGATATGGACTGCATAATGTGTAAGGAATGAAAGGATGCCACATCGTTTGATGGAAATGAAAATCATCAACCTACAGAGGGCTGAATTCAAAGACCCCAAAAATCAAAGTGAAAAAATGATGCAGCAGGATAGTATATTTCCTCAGGTTTCATTGCAGTAACTGTATGGCCCCCATTTGCTTGTATACATGCCTGACAATGCACCTAATGAGACGACGGATGGTGTCCTGGGATATTTCCTCCCAGCTCTGGACCAGGAAATCACTGAGCTCCTGAACAGACTGAGGTGCAACCTGGCAACATCGGATGGACCGAAACATAATGTCCTAGAGGGGTTTAATTGGATTTAGGTCAGGGCGAGCGTGGGCGCCATTCAGTTGTATCAATTCCTTCATCCTCCAGGAACTGGCTGCATACTCATGGCACATGAGGCCGGGCATTGTTGTGCACCAGGAGGAACTCAGGACCCACTGCGCCAGTATATTAAAAAAGAATAGCGCACACATGCAAAAGAAATGACTATCAAAAATGGAGACAATCCATAAATAAAAATGGGGATTTAGTCCCACCATATGGCCATATCGTGCTCAAGCCCACCACTACGTCAAAGTACCCCATTATCAGTGGGTCCTACACTATCCATAAAAAAGAGGTTGAGCACCCCACCCCCCACACACACCTGTACTCTATCAGTGTCCACTATCAAGTAGATATAGGAGGAGTCTCTTGTAGTGCATTAGCACATCTTTCCCAGCAAGGAGTGTTGTCTCCAAGGGTTAGAGAGGCTGGATTCATCTCTTTTTTATGGATAGTGTAGGACCCACTGATAATGGGGTACATTGACGTAGTGGTGGGCTTGAGCACGATATGGCCATATGGTGGGGCTAAATCCCCATTTTTATTTATGGATTGTCTCCATATTTGATAGTCATTTCTTTTGCATGTGTGCGCTATTCTTTTTTAATATACATGTTGCTTGGTCCATAGCTGCACCGGCTTTAGATATACATGTTCAGGGCTTGATCCCCCAATTTTTTGCTTGTCCACTGCACCAGTGTAGGGTCTGACAATGGGTCCAAGGATTTCATCCCGATACCTAATGGCAGTCAGGGTGCCATTGTCTAGCCTGTTGAGGTCTGTGCATCCCTCCATGGATATGCCTCCCCGGACCATCACTGACCCACCACCAAACTGGTCATGCTGAACGATGTGAGGCAGCATAACGTTCTCCACCACATCTCCAGACCTTTTTACATCTGTTACATGTGCTCAGGGTAAACCTGCTCTCATCTGTGAAAAGCACAGGGCACCAGTGGCGAACCTGCTATTCTGCTGTTTAATGCCAAATGCCAATCAAACTCCACAGTGCTGGGCAGTGAGCACAGGGCCCACTAGAGGATGTTGGGCCCTCAGGCCCCTCTCATGAAGTCTGTTTCTGATTGTTTGGTCAGAGAAATTTACACAAGTGGCCTGCTGGAAGTAATTTTGTAGGGCTCTGGCAGTGCTCATCCTGTTCCTCCTTGCCCAAAGGAGCAGATAACAGGCCTGCTGATGGGTTAAGGACCTTCTACAGTCATGTCCAGCCCTCCTAGAGTAACTGCCTCTTTCCTGGAATCTCCTCCATGCTCTTGAGACTGTGCTGGGAGACACAGCAAACCTTCTTGCAATAGCATGTATTGATGTGCCATCCTGGAGGAGTTGGACTGCCTGTGCAACCGCTATAGGGTTCAGGTATTGCATCATCCTACCAGTATTCCCAATGACCCTAGCCAAAGGCAAAACTAGTGAAAAACAGTCAGAAAAGATGAGTAAAGGAAAAAAATGTCAGTGGCCTCCACCTGTAAAACCATTACTGTTTTGAAGGTCATCCCATTGTTACCCATCCAGTGCACCTGTTGTTAATTTCATCAACACCAAAGCAGCTAAAACTGATTATCAACCCCCCCCCCCCCTCTGCTATTTAACTGACCAGATCAATATTCCAGGAGTTTAACCGCTTCCTAAAGACGGCTGCAGCGCGGACTTGAATTTTCGGGAGGCCGTCTTTAAACGGCCTTCCAGTAACAGTCTCCCCGCGCGCTCCCGCGAGCGCGCATCGGGGAAAATCTGTGTTGGCCGTGTCCCTTGGACACAGCCAATCACAGATCGTGGCGAATGGCCAATCACAGCGGCCATTTGTCACTCGATCGAGGCATCCAATTAGAGATGATCTAAAATGTAAACATATGAGATCATCTCTCATTGCCTCCCAGTAACAGTCTCCCCGCGCGCTCCCGTGAGCGCGCATCGGGGAAAATCTGTGTTGGCCGTGTACCTTGGACACAGCCAATCACAGATCGTGGCGAATGGCCAATCACAGCGGCCATTCGTCACTTGATCGAGGCATCCAATGAGAGATGATCTCAAATGTAAACATATGAGATCATCTCTCATTGCCGGCTCTCCTTCCTCAAACACAGACTGCAGTGTGAGGAGAGGAGAGATCGTGAGTTATAACAGTGAATTTATCTGAGTTGCCCACAGTGCCCACAGTGTCCACCAGTGTGCCCATCTGTGCCCACAGTGCATATCAGTGTGCCCAGTGCTCATCAGTGTGCCCAGTGCTCATTAGTGTGCCCACAGCTCATCAGTGTGCCCACAGTGCTCATAAGTGTGCCCACAGTGCTCATCAGTGTGCCCACAGTGCTCATTAGTGTGTCCACAGTGCCCATCAGTGTGCCCTCAGTGCATATCAGTGTGCCCACAGTGCTCATCAGTGCTCATCAGTGTGCTCATCAGTGTGCCCACAGTGCCCATCAGTGTGCCCATCACAGTGCCCATCAGTGTGCCAGTGTCACAGTGCCCATCAGTCTCACAGTGCCTATCAGTGTGCCAATCAGTGTCACAGTGCCCATCAGTCTCACAGTGCCCATCAGTGTCACCGTGCCCATCAGTGTCACCGTGCCCATCAGTATCACCAACGATGGCAAAGAAATTTTTTTCAGCCGAGGAGGCCTTCAATATCCTGAGTGTGGACGAGGATATCAACAGGGAGCTTTCTGCTTCGGAATCTTCTTCGGAGTCAGAGTCTGACTCCGAAGTAAATTACGAGCCGGTCATAAGCAGCGGGACGCAGACCGACTCCGACGAGGAAGAATACTGCGTGCCTGCCAAACTAAGGCGTTCTGGTGAGGAGGAGGCAGTGCCATCCACCAGTTCCGCAGTGCCATCCACCAGCTCCGCAGTGCCATCCACCAGCTCCGCAGAGCCATCCACCAGCACCGCAGTGCCTTGGCAAGAAAGGCCAAGTTCAAGTGGGGGGGGTGTCACCTCACCCCCAAAAGGTTAGGACCAACGCCAGCCTTCCCTATGCCCTTCAGAACCCCTTGTGGCTTCCTCCCAACTCAGGAGAAGCCATCATCCCCACTTTCACTGCCCAGCCAGGAGTCCAGGTTAACACGGAGAACTTTGCCCCAATAGACTACTTCAGTTTCATTTTTACGGAGGACCTGCTGACGTCAATTGTGGCCCAGTGCAACCTGTATGCATAACAATTTATTCGGAGTAACCCCACGTCATTTTAATCCCGTCCCTTTGAGTGGAGAGACCTAACGGTGGAGGAGTTCAAGATCTTTTTAGGCCTCACCTTCAACATGGGACTCAATAAAAAAAATGAATTGCAAGCATATTGGTCAACCAAACCTATCTACCATATGCCCATCTACTCTGCAGTAATGCCCAGGGCCAGGTATTTGATGATAATGAGGTTCCTCCATTTTAATGACAATACCCAGTGCCCTCCCCGAAATTCCCCAGCATTTGACAAGCTTTATAAAATTCGGCCACTTCTAAATTATTTTTCGGAAATATTCCCTCAATTATTTACCCCAGACCAACATGTATGTGTGGATGAGTCCCTGGTTAAATTTACCGGCAGGCTGGGCATCAAACAATTTATTCCCAGCAAGCGGGCCCGCTACGGGGTGAAGGTGTATAAGTTATGTGACTGAGCCACAGGGTACACATATGCCTTCAGGGTGTACGAAGGGAAGGACACCCAGCTGCATCCCCCTGAATGTCCGGACTACTTGGGATCAAGCAGGAAAGTTGTTTGGGACCTCATTTACCCTCTCCTAGAAAAAGGCTACCACCTTTACGTAGATAACTTCTACACAAGTTTGCCCCTGTTCCGAAACCTTCACAGAAAGAAGACTCCTGCATTTGGCACGGTCCGAAAAAACAGGAAAGGCTTTCCTCAAAAGCTCGTTAACACCAAGCTGAGAAGAGGGGAGGCGGCGAGTCTGCGAAATGAGGAAGTTCTGGCTGTGAATGGGAGGGACAGAAGAGACGTGTACATGCTGTCTTCAATCCACAATGACAACTACGTGGAAGTCCGAAGAAGGAATGGCCCAATCCGAAAGCCAACGTGTGTACATGAGTACAACTTGTTCATGGGTGGAGTGGATTTCAACGACCAAATGATGGAAACCTATCTACCCAAAAGACGTACATATCATTGGTACAAAAAAGTAGCAATTTATCTTTTTCATTTAGCCACATACAATTCGTACATAATATACCGCAAGTCCACCGAAAGCCCCCAACCCTTCCTTTATTACCTGGAGGAAATCTTCACTGCCCTTATATTTCCAAACGGCCCACCAGAAAACATTCGATCTGACGTAATCAGTAGACTTCCTGAATGCCATTTTCCCAGTAAAATCCCTCACACACAAACAGACAGAAGACGGCAGAAAAAATGTAGGGTGTGTACCAAGGCAGGAGTTAGAAAAGACACCCGTTATTATTGTCCCCAGTGTCCTTCCCAACCAGGCCTCTGTGTAGAAGACTGTTTCCGCCCTTACCATACTTGTCTAAATTATTAGTGAAGTATGGTAAAGGTAGTCCTCCACCTTCACCCCTTATGCCACTGTATGCTCCTGAAATGACCCTGGCCTGTTATTCAACGACGCCTTTACCTGCTGATTTTGTACATATGTCTGCCTGCTCCGGAACTGACCATGGCCTGTTTTTTGACCATGCTTCTGCCTGCTGATTCTGTACATACCTCTGCCTGATCTGGAACTGACTCCGGACTGTTATTTGACCACGCCTTTGCCTGCTGATTTTGTACATACCTCTGCCTGCTCTGGAACTGACCCTGGACTGTTTGACCACGATTTTTGTCTGCCTCTTGAAGTAGTGGGATTCATACCACAGGGGTCTCGCATATGTGAGGGGACCAGAATTGTTTTTCTGGATGAAGAAAACAATTTTTTTTGTTTTTCTTCTTCTCAGATTAGGGTCTGGATCCCGGAGGCTTCAAAGCGATTTGGGTGGGAGAAGCCTCTACCCCTGTCCCCATTCTATCCCGACAGAGACCCTACTTCTGCCTGCAGGACTTACTACCATCATGCCTCTGCCTGCCACATGAACTGACCACACCAGCACTGCTCACAATATCTCGGCCTGCACTGACACTGGACTGGTATCCTTGCCTGGAGAATTGCATGCAATGTTGCTGACCAAGTCCCTGCCTTCTGCCTGGACTCAACTCCTGTGAACAACTGTACTTCTAAAACTACAGGTAAGCTTTTGTTTACCCTTTGCTCAGCAGAATGTATTTTGGGGTGTAATTCATGGTAATTCATGGTATGTGCATGCTATGTGTCCCTAGAACACCTGATGGTGTTCTTTGCATGTTGGGCCTCTGTATGTGACCTGACTGCGTAAAAGTCTCACACATGTGGTATCGCCATACTCAGGAGGAGTAGCAGAATGTATTTTGGGGTGTCATTTTTGCTATGTACATGCTATGTGTTGGAAATATCTTATAAATGGACAACTTTGTGTAAACAAAATGCGTTTTCATTTTTTTTCCACATTTTCCGAAAGATTCTGGAAAAAAATGACATGTTCAAAAGACTCATTATGCCTCATAGATTATACGTTGGGGTGTTTGCTTTCCAAAATGGGGTCATTTAGTGGGCTTTTCCATTGTGCTGGTGCTCCAGGGCCTTCAAAAGTGTAATAGGTGGTTGAGAAATGAAAAGTGTATTTTATGCTCCGAGAACGCCTGGAGGTGCTACTTCAATGTTGGACCTCTGTATGTGGCCTGGCTATAAAAAAGTCTCAAACATGTGGTATCGCCATACTCAGGAGGAGTAGCAGAATGTATTTTGGGGTGCCA
Organism: Pelophylax lessonae; assembly: GCF_965119305.1. Lineage (NCBI taxonomy): Eukaryota > Metazoa > Chordata > Amphibia > Anura > Ranidae > Pelophylax > Pelophylax lessonae. The sequence goes on along the minus strand of NC_138777.1, from coordinate 86,942,335 downwards.
TTTTTGCTATGTACATGCTATGTGTTGGAAATATCTTATAAATGGAAAACATTGTGTAAAAAAAATGAGTTTTCATTTTTTTCCCACATTTTCCAAAAACTTCTGCAAAAAAATGACATGTTCAAAAGAGTCATTATGCCTCATAGATTATACGTTGGGGTGTGTGCTTTCCAAAATGGGGTCATTTAGTGGGCGTTTCCATTGTCCTGGTGCTCCAGGGCCATCAAAAGTGTAATAGGTGGTCAACAAGTAAGATGTGTAGTTTATGCTCCTAGAATGCCTGATGGTGCTCCTTGCATGTTGGGCCTCTCTATATGAGTAGACTGTAAAAAAGTCTCACACATGTGGTATCGCCATACTCAGGAGGAGTAGCAGAATGTGTTTTGGGGTGTAGTTGTAAGTATGCATATGCCATGTGAGAGAAATAACCTGTTGAATATGACAATTTTGTAAAAAAAAAAAAAATGTAATTTTGCAAAGATCTGTGGGAAAAAATGACAACTTCAAAAAACTCACTATGCCTCTTATTAAATACCTTGGAATGTCTACTTTCCAAAAAAGGGTCATTTGGGGGTCATTTGTACTTTCCTGGCTTGTTAGGGTCTCAAAAAATGAGATAGGCTGTCAGTACATTAAGTGTGATAAATTTTTAATGATTAGCATAATAGCTTGTAGACTCTCTAACTTTCACACAGACCAAATAATATACACTTATTTGGGTTATTTTTACCAAAGATATGTAGAAGTATAAATTTTGGCCAAAATTTATGAAGAAAAATTACTAATTTGCAAAATTTTATAACAGAAACTAAAAAAAAAACGTTTTTTTTTAAAATTTGCGATCTTTTTTCATTTATAGCGCACAAAATAAAAAGCCCAGCGGTGAATAAATACCATCAAAAGAAAGCTCCATTTCTATGAAAAAAAGGACGAAAAATGTATATGGGTTCAGTGTTGCATGACCGCGCAATTGTCATTCAAAGTGTGAGAGCACTGAAAGCTAAAAATTGGTCTGGATGGGAAGGGGGTTTAAGTGCACAGTAGGCAAGTGGTTAATTGACTTGATGCTATACTCTGATAAAAAAAAGTGTTTCTTTAATTTTTTTTAACAGTGTATATATTTGAAATCAAATGTTTATTCTTTTTTGGCAATACCATGGTATGGGTGGATTTCTGACAGTCACAGGCTGTGTCATGACCCTCCAGCCTGTGTCTTAGAATAACATGGGAAGGGAAGCCTCCATCAATCAAGATGATATATCCCACCCCCACTGTGTTTAACCGGTAGGTCGGCATAGAGAAGGAGGAGGGAGGGAGTGGGCTGTCATTTACCACTGTTTATATCCCTACATGTGTGGCTCTATGGTCACATGGGCTGCTCGGATGTGATAGGGAGAAAAAGTTCAGCACTGAAACTCTGAAAACTGAGCATATGCACTAGCTGCCAACACTGCTCTGCAAAATCCCCAACTGCATTTGGGACATGAACAAAATGGGGAGATAGAGAACAGCAGGATCAACCAGTTTTTGTTCCAATCTTGCTTGCTCAGTACTTCACCCACTGTTAGTTTGTTTCATCCTCACTAACCTGAATAGATTGCAGCAAAAGGTTTCCAGACTCCAATTTAATCCATCTGACTGTGAGAGGATCCATACTGTTTGCTGTCTCCCCCTGGGGTTCCTAAATGCAGCATGCAGATGTATTTTTCAGAGACAATAGTTCTCTATAGTGGACATGAATGTTGGCACTCATTGACACTGGGCTTAGTGCAGGGCACACTTAAGAGGCTGCATGCAAAATCCAAGTTGCACTTAGCACTGAGTCTAGTGTCAGGATAGGGTCACACTATTGTAGGTGCAGTAATACATGTAAATTGCAGGCATTCCCACATCCACAGACAAAATACGCTGTTGTTTAGCAGACATGGAGGGCACCACCACACATTGGAAAACGTGGCGGGGTGTTGGGGACCTTTTCTCTGCATTTCCCACAGGTACAGCAGCCCATTTAAATGAATTGGTTGCTGTGCCTGCACAAACTAGCTCAACAGCAAATGCACAGATGTAAATGTAGACTTAAGCCTCGTACACACGCAACGATTGTTGGCCGTGAATTTTCGGCCAACGTCCGATTGTCGGCTTGTTAGTATGATGCTTCCGACAACCGACTGCGACTTTTCGGCCGAACAAAATCTGGTGTGCATGCTATAAAATTTTTGTTGGCCGTCAACAGAACGGCCGATTTTCCATCAGTCAGTACAGATTTCGGCAGACAAAAATCAGATGAGCAAGACTGGGCATGCTCAGAGAAGAAAAAGCACACGGAAATTAAACCAGCACATGACATCACTTCTGAAGTTGGTTGTTGTTGGCCGACAAAATTGGTGTGCAGTCTAGAGCACATTTCAACCAACACAACAACACTGGACAAAAGACGGCCGATCGGGCGGCCAACAATCGTTGCGTGTGTACGAAGCATTAGTGTGTAATGACATCTCTATCCACCATAAATAATTCCAGTTACTCAGAAGTACACAGTCAAACACTGTGCCTAGTAGCATTGAAAGAAGTCACATCACTATACACTTATTGGGATTGTTTTTTACCACAAATATGTAGCAGAATACAAATTCGCCTAAACTGACAAAGAATTGCGATTTTTGAAAATTTATAAAAATCACATTTCTTTATCAGTTTAGGCCAATTTGTATTCTGCTACATATTTTTGTTAAAGAAAAACCCAAAAAGCGTATATTGATTAATTTGCGCAAAAACTATGGCGTTTAAAAACTATGGGATAGATTTATGGACTTTTTAAAAAAAATGTATTGTTTTAATTAGTAATGGTGGTGATCAGCGATTTTTAGCAGGGCGCGACATTGCAGCGGACAGATCTGACACTGACGCTTTTGGGGGGACCAGTGACACCAATACAGTAATCAGTGCTAAAAATATGCACTGTTACTGTATAAATGACACTGGCAGGGAAGGGGTTAACATCAGGGGCGATCAAAGGGTTAAATGTGCTCCTAGGGAGTGCTTTCTAACTTTAGGGGGAATGGACTGACTGCAGGAAGAGAGAGATCTGTGTTCCTTGTTAGTAGAAAATTTAAAGGAAAGTGTAAAAATAAAAAGTAAAATAAATAAGGAAAAAACTGTGAAACACTGAAACAGTGTTCAAGCCACACATGTGAGCTATTGCTGCGATCGTTAGAGTGAGAGCAATAATTTTACACCAGGACCTCCTCTGTAACTCTAAACAGGTAACCTGAAAAACATTTTTAAAATGTCAGCTATGGAGATTTTTAAGTACCGCAGTTTGTTGCCATTCCACGAGTGTGCGCATTTTTAAAGCATGACATGTTTCTGTTTTAAAGCATGACAGGTATATATTTACTCGGCGCAACATCATTTTTCACATTGTACTAAAAAAAATGGGGCTAACTTTACTGTTTTAGTTTTTAATTAATTGGAGTGAATTTTTTCCTTTAAAAAAAATTGCATTTAAAAGGACCACTGCGCAAATACAGCATGACATAAAATATTGCAACAACCGCCATTTTATACTCTAGGGCAGGGATTCCCAAACTACGGCCCTCCAGTTGTTCAGGAACTACAATACCCATCATGCCTAGTCATGTCTGTGAATGTCAGAGTTTTACAATGCCTCATAGGATGTGTAGTTCTGCAACAGCTGCAGGGCCATAGTTTAGGAATCCCTGCTCTAGGGTCTCTGCTAAAAAATATATAATGTTTGGAGGTTCTAAGTAATTTTCTAGCAAAAAATACTGATTTTAACATGTAAGCAACAAATGTCAGAAAAAGTCTTGGTCTTCAAGTGGTTAATAACAGGACACTTACCTTTCCAGGGATCCAGCGCCATCCTCACTAGCTTTCGGAATCCCAGTGCTGGCATCATAACTGTGGGAAGCCGGCTGTGCTGCTTGCGGCTTCACAGCTGGATGCCCACTGCTCATGTTGGAGCTGTGCTGCGCTGCGATTTGTGTATGGTCCCACAGTCTTTAGGGACCTGTGACGTGTCCCAGAAGACTGCAGGGAGGGAGGGGGGAGAAGAACTTCCACTTGGATCAGGTATCTGCCAAAACTAGGTACCTACTCCCCCTAAAATAATGATATGGGAGGGGGAGAAAATGACAATGCAGGTTACACTGAGCATGTTTTTTCTAGACAACATGGATGTAATCACCATATCAAAAAGCTTATTTCAAAGCGCAGAGCTCTTCCGTATTCTATGATTGAATAGAAAGACATTGTGGTTGATTTACTAATATTGGAGAGTGCAAAATCTGGTGCAGCTGTGCATGGTAGTCAATCAGCTTTTATGGAGAAATAAAGACTTTTTTATCCGCTGACACTGAAGTGCTGTCAACCATTTTCTATACAATAGTTACTTCTATGGTCCACGGACTAGAAGTGCACCCAGTGTAGATTGGATACTCATTTCCCACCTGGAGCGGCATCAATCCCCTTGTGATAGAACCAATCAGTTTCTAACGTCAGCATGTTCAAGTAAAGGCCCGTACACACGTACCGATCGTCGGCATACAAACGTCGGTGGACGAAGGATCTGCCGATTGTACGCGTGTTAGTATGGTGCCTCCGACAGATGTCTGCGCACAATCCGCGGACAAAAGTCTTTCGTGCAAACATGAAAATATTTGTATGCCGACACCAGAACGGACGATTGTTCGCCTGTCAGTACACAATTCGGCCGACAGACCGCAGATTTGCAAGACTGGGCATGCTCAGAAAATAGAAAACACAGGGAAAGTTAACCATTACATGACATCACTTCTGCAGTCGGCGGACAAAATTCTTGTGCTGTCCTTGTGCTGTCTTTGCACTTTTCAGCAGACACCGACATCCCGGGGAGAAAAGAGGAACATTTGTATGCCGACCATCGGTACGTGTGTACGGGGCTAAGCTTTGACAAAAAAAACTAAAAGCTGATTGGTTTCGAGAGCTGCACCAGATTTTGCACCCTGCAGCTTTAGTAAATAAACCCCATAGTTTCAGGACCATTTAGAGTCCCTTCATCAGGTATGTGATAGATATATAGCAAACATATAAAGAGAACATCCAACAATAGGAACATAGACCTTATGAAAGGTCCCGGCATGGTCCTGAAACATTAGGGTGGATTTACGAAAGGCAAACACACTGTGCACTGAAAGTTTTACTTTGTAAGGCTTCATATACACAGGACGTTTATAAACCTCTCCTGAATCCTGGAGCCTGACAGCTAGTAACCGACAGTTAAAAACATCAGTTTTGCCACATTTAGCGGTGTTTGCGTTTAGAAGCGTTTTTACGTTGTAAAATGGTCAAAAATGTATCCCCATTGAAAACACCTATAAAAAAAAATGCCTATAAATGCGAGTAAGGCCCCTTTCACACGAACAATCCGATCAGATCCGCCTGCCAGTTTTTTAGTCGGACATGATAGGATCCTCCATGCATCCCTATGGGGCAGCGGATGTCAGCGGAGACATGTCCGCTGACACCTGCTGCTATCCAGTTCCGATCCTATACATTAAATCCGGACGGATGGAAACCCTATTTTCCATCCATCCAGGGGATCGGATCGGATGAGAGCAGACAGGTCGGTCCACTCTAATCCGATTCCCCTATAGAGTACAGCAGGGCTCTGACACCTCCCTCTCCGCACACAGAACGGAGAGGGAGTTGTCACCTACCTGCTCAGCGGGGATCGGCGTATCAATTCCCCGCTGAGCAGCACGGAGTCCGGCAACGGAGGTGGACCGCGTGAAAGGAGCCCTACTGCGTTTAGACGCGTTTATACGCTGTTACAAGCATTTGGTGTTTCAAATGCCAATAAACTTCCGTCTGAACGCATTTTTTGCTTTAAAAAAAAAATGCCACTAAAGCTCTAAGAGACCACATGTGAGGAAAGGAGAACTGACCTGTGGAGGCACAGTGAGTACAGCATTTACACTGATAATCAGGGCACTGATCATCCGTGCCCTGATTATCAGTGCAACCTCATTGGTGCCAATCAGTGCCGCCTATCAGTGTCACCTCATTACTGCCCATCAGTGTAGCCTCATCAGCGCTCATCAATGAAGAAGAAAAATTAGTAATTTCTAAATGTTATAACAGAAACCAACAAAAATCTTTTATTTTATTTTTTATTTTAAAATTTTTGGTTTATTTACCAAAAAAAATTAAACTCGGTGATTAAATACAACCAAAGGAAAGCTCTATTTGTCTCAAAAAAAAAAAAAATGTAATTTAGGTACAGTGTTGCATGATTGCGTAATTGTCATTCAAAGTGTGACTGCACTGAAAGGTGAAAATTGGCCTGGGCAGGAAGGGGATGAAAGTGCCCGGGATTGAAGTGGTTAAAACAGGAGCCAGCAGCACATCTCATTGATAGTAAAGCCGGCCATACATGGTCCCTGCTGAACCAGACGAATTTCGATCCATATATGGGCAGGCTGGGTGTACAGCAGTCGATCTACCAATTAACTTCTGTACAACCGACCTGTGGGATTTTTGCCACTCGATCAGTGCTGCAGGCTATGGGCAGCAATGCTGATCAGTGTATTCTGATGGCTTGGAAGTCTCCCCACTGTAAGAATAGAAAGGCTCAGCGGGAAGCTTCCCCCATCCACCTCAAATTATCAATGGGCTGCCTAAGTAATGTCCCTTTTGACTAAAATGAGGCTTTAGCCATAGGCTTGATTCCAGTTTTGTGTAAGAAAGAAATGTATCCATGTTTCCAAGATAAAAAAGTTAGGTGGAACATTGGGAAATAATGAATAAGAAATGCATGGGAATGCGTGAAGTTTTTCTTTAAAGTGTAACCAAACCCAAATACAAAACTTTTATGCCGAAATAAAGGCACAAATCCTTACTTTAGTTCCAACAGCCCTCAACAGCAACAGCACCTTCGGCCTGGCTACTTTCAGCTGCTGGTCTTTGGTTGTCTTGGTTGGCCGGCATAGAATCATGTCACTTCCACGCATGTGCAGGAGTGCAGTCATCCCAGTACTCAGGTATTGTGCTGGAATGTAAGCAGAGCTGTACATCCCCGGAAGTAAGTACAGTGGGGATGAGAAGGAGGGAGGTGTACGGTGGTACAGTGGATATAAAAAGTCTACACCCCCCTGATAAAATGACAGGTTTCTGGTATGTAAAAAGATGAGACAAAGATAAATCATTTCAGAACTTTTTCCACCTTTAGTGTGACCTATAAACCGTACAACTCAGTTGAACAACAAACTGAAATCTTTTAGGTGGAGGGAAGTAAAAATGAAAAACTAAAATAATATATCTGCATAATTGTGCACACCCTTAAACTAATACTTTGTTGAAGCACCTTGATTTTATTACAGCACTCAGTCTTTTTGGGTATGAGTCAATCAGCATGGCACATCTTGACTTGGCAATATTTGCCCACTCTTCTTTGCAAAAACACTCCAAATCTGTCAGACTGCGAGGACATCTCCTGTGCACAGCCCTCTTCCGGTCACCGCACATATTTTCAATCAGATTGAGGTCTGGGCTCTGGCTGGGCCATTCCAATACTTTAATCTTCTTCCGGTGAAGCCATTCCTTTGTTGATTTGGATGTATGCTTTGAGTCGTTGTCATGCTGAAATATGAAGTTCCTCTTCATGTTCAGCTTTCTAGCAGAAGCCTGAAGGTTTTGTGCCAATATTGACTGGTATTTGGAACTGTTCGTAAGAAAAGGCTTCCGTCTTGCCACTCTACCCCATAGCCCAGACATATGAAGAATACGGGAGATTGTGGTCACATGTACCACAGCCATTACATGCCAGATATTCCTGCAGATCCTTTCATGTTGCTGTAGGCCTCTTGGCAGCCTCCCTGACCAGTTTTCTTCTCGTCTTTTCATCAATTTTGGAGGGACGTCCAGTTCTTGGTAATATCACTGTTGTGCCATATTTTCTCCACTTGATGATGACTATCTTCACTGTGTTCCATGGTTTATCTAATGCCTTGGAAAATCTTTTGTACCCTTCTTCTGACTGATACCTTTTAACAATGAGATCCCTCTGGAAGTGCTCTGCGGACCATGGCTTTTGCTTTAGAATGTGACTAAGAAAATGTCAGGAAAGACCTACTAGAACAGCTGAACTTTATTTGGGGTTAATCAGGGGCACTTTAAATGATGGCAGGTGTGTACTGACTGATTTAACATAAGTTTTAAAGTGATTGCTTGATTCTGAACACTGCTACATCTTCAGTTATAACCGGGTGTGTACACTTATGCAACCCCCCCAAAAAAAAAAAAAGGATTTAAATTTGTTTTTCAACTGAGTTTATAGGTCACATTAAAGGTAAAAAAGTTTGGAAATGATTTATCGTTGTCTCATTTTTTTATATCGCAGAAACCTGACATTTTAACAGGGATGTGTAGACTTTTTAAATCCACTGTAGTTCACATTTTCATTTTTTTCTCAAAAAGGTGAAGTAGCACTTTAAAAGCAGCGGAAAAAAATCAGGTCTCCTGCCCTGCCAGACAGGACTGTGCTGTGTAACAGGGCTGTGTAAATTCCAGGACTGCATGGACAGAAATACAAATCCTTAGTTTTCTCTCAGCGCTGGCTGCTGGATTTCCTATAACAGGCTGATCATGGACAGTCATCAATGTGTTCCGTAATACAGAAATTCCTTCATTCACCCACACGGGTAAGAAGTAAAACATACAATGGCAGGACACTGATACTACACTCATACACGAATGCCCCATACACACGTGCAGATTATCTGCAGACTTTTGTCTGCAGACTTACCAAAACCATATAATATGAGGTCAAACCTAAACACTTTCAATTTGTATGCAATCTGGCAGGCCCTTGCACTACATAGAAAAGGTAAGTCTGCAGACAAAAGTCTGCAGATAATCTGCACGTGTGTACGGGGCATAAGACTACACTGATATTACACTGACACTAATACACTGATACTCCTATACTACACTAATGTTATACTGATACTAATACACTGATACTCCTATACTACACTGATATTACACTGACACTCTTATACTACACTGATATTACACTGACACTAATACACTGACACTCTTATACTACACTGATATTACTAGGGATGCACCGAAATTTCGGCCACCGAAATTATCGGCCGAAAATGAGCCTATCTCATTTCGGCCGATAATGGGTTAACAGTGCCGAAAATAAATATGGCTGCCGTGGGGAAGGAGGAGGGCGCAGCGCAGGGCAGGGCAGGTTTTAAAAGTCCAGCCTCTGGCCGGCAGCACCGCCTCTTAATGACGTCCCTACTACGATCTGTGCATTATGAATGGACATACCAGGCGGGGCGAGCGGCCGCTATAGATAGAACTATGTGAATTATCCCTGTCAGCTCAGCGCGACTTGTGTGAATGAGAACAGAACTGAGCTGACACCTTCGGAGCGGCCGCTATTAGCTGTAACTATGTGAGCGCTTCACTTCACTGTCAGGCATGTATCTCCTCTCAGAGGGAAGTGAAGCTCTCACATAGTTACAGCTAATAGCGGCTGCTCCGCCCGCCCCCCCGCCCGGTGTCAGCTCAGTTCTGTTCTCATTCACACATAGACGTGCTGAGCTGACAGTGAATGATCACATTAGTTCTATCTATAGCGGCCGCTCGCCCCGCCCCCCCCCCCGCCTGGTATGTCCATTCATAATGCACAGATCGTAGTAGGGACGTCATTGAGAGGCAGTGCCGCCGGCCAGAGGCGGGACTTTTGAATGCAGGACACCCGAGGAGGGGGACGCTGAGGCAGTGGGGGTGGGGGGGGAGATGGGGGGGGAGCTGAGGCAGCTTACCAATGGTATTTGTATTATGAAGCATGAGGGGTTAATGTATTGTCACTGCTGGTCACTCATCTATTAGTGATCGACCAGTGGCAGGTAATTAACCCCTTTGTGCTGCATTAGTGCGACCAGTATCAGTGTTAATTAACACTGGTTGCACTGACACTGGTTGCACTAATGCAGCACAAATTTTTTGGGGGGAAAAAGTAATTTTCGGTTTCGGTTTTCGGCCAAGGGCATCCTGCATTTTCGGTTTCGGTTTCGGCCCAAAATTTTCATTTCGGTGCATCCCTAGATATTACACTGACACTAATACACTGACACTCCTATACTACACTGATATTACACTGACACTAATACACTGACACTAATACACTGACACTAATACACTGATACTCTTATACTACACTGATTTTACACTGATACTAATACACTGATATTACACTAACACTAATACTCTTATACTACACTGATATTACACTGACACTAATACACAGATACTCTTATGCTACACTAATAAAACACTGACACTCTTATACTACACTGATATTACTGACAATAATACACTGATAATACACGGATACTCTAGAACTACATTGACACTCTTATACTACACTAATACTACAGTAAACAAACACTAACATGTTTATACTACACTGACACATTGAATAAATAGACTTGATAGTACACTGATACTACATTGATACACTGATAGTACACTGTAACTATACTAATATTACACTGATACTCTCATACTACACTGATACACTGTAACTACACTGACATTACCCAAAGGCCATTTTCACATGTGCAATCCGATCAGGTCCATCTGTTGGTTTTTTTGGTGGACCGGATTTAAAGTTCCATGAATCCCTATGGACCGGCTGGTGTTTAATGGACTACTGTACTGTTCGTTTACACCCACCTACCTCTAATCTGACCCAGACTGCTAAAATAAAACTAAAAAAACGGAAGGGGATCTGTCCCTTTCAGTTTACACTCATCAGATTGGAAGTAGTTGAGTGTAAACCACAGGTGTCAAACACAAGGCCCGCGGGCCGAATCTGGCCCTCAAGGCCATTTCATGTGGCCCATGCACCTCTCTTGCAGCTGCAGGAGAGCTCCAGCCCTCTTTTGGTCCTCCTCCAGAACCTGTACGTTTTGCTTTACAGCAATGCCTACAGCTTCTTCCCAGCAACAGCACAAGATAAGGAAATGCACTGTGATGTAAGGGAGGGTGGGGGACTCAATTTCTGATGGTGGGGAGGCTCTTGACATCTTATGTAAGAGTAGGGGATGCTCTGGACATCTAGTCTTACAGATACAACCGGCCCTTTTGAGGGCAATAATAATGCTGATGCGGCCCGCGATTACATTGAGTATGACACCCCTGGTGTAAACAGACAGCCGAGTCTGTTTACACCCGACTGCCCATAGAACAAAGTGGGCTCTGTCTGTGGCCTTTCTGTGAGTGGACACAGACCTGTCATCCTCCGCTCTGCTCCAATCAGTGGACAGATCCCATGCTGAGCAAAGTGGATTCCACCTCATGTGAAAGGGGCCTGACACTGGTACTCCTATACTGGCCACAGATGGATAGAACTTTGTATGAATAGTCCTAGGGAAATTAGTAGAAAAATACTCAGAACATTTAAATGTTGTTTGAAAGATTTTGTTTGCTTTTAACATTTTATCTTGGAAGGAATGGACTTTACTGAATGAAAAATACATACACTGAGAAATGTGTTCATTGAAGAAAATTCTCCACCCGCTACTTACAATTTTCTCCTCACTTTGGTCGAAAAACAAACATCAATTGGACACCCCTTATGGTTAGAAAAACCAAAGAACTTTTCCCAAGAAGTTTCCTTCTACTATCTATGGGCAGACAGTGACCGGGGCAGATCCAGAGTCTAGTCTCAGGAGGGGCACTGCCAGAAAATAAGGTGATGCGCACAGAACTGTATTTAACATATTATTTTTGATTTTTTTTTTGCTTTTAGGTATAAATGTGAGATTTGAGGACCTTTTGACCCCAGATCTCACATTAACTACTTCAATATGTATATTTAATCACCACTGGGTTTTTTATTTCTTACAAAAAAAAAGACAGAAAATTTTGAAAAAAAAATTGTTTTTCTTATTTTCTGTGAGTAAATTTTGAAAATAAGTAGTTTTTCTCCTTCACTGATGTGCACTGATGAGGCAGCACTGATAGGCTGCACTGATGAGGTGGTACTGATGAGGAGGTACTAATATGATAATATGACAGTGATAGGTGGCACTGATGAGTACTGAAAGGCCCTGAGAGGCGGCACTGACGGCGGCACTAATGGACACTGATGGGCGGCACTGACGGGCACTGACAGGTGGCACTGATGGGCAGCACAAATGAGCAGGCACTAACTGGCAACACTATGGGCACTGATTGTGGGCACTAATGGTGGGCATTGTTTTTGAGCTTTTCTGTAATCAGGGCACTAATGATCAGTGCCCTGATTACCTTTTCTAGGTTCCCCTTTGAGGAGGAGCCGCTGATTGGCTCTCCTCGCCACACACTCTCACAGTGTGAGGCGAGGAGAGTCGAATAACAGCACTTCCTCATTTACATGTGACCGGATGTGATCGGACACAGCCGATCACATGGGTAAAGAGCCAAGTCATTGACTCTTTACCAAGATCGGGGTCGCGCTGTGTCCTAGCAACACGGCGCGGCCACAATCCCTGCACTGCGCGCGACTAAGGCTGTTACGGTGCGCCGTCATATGACGGCATCCCAGAACAATAGCTGCACCGCTCCGCCATCATTTGACGGTGGGTGGACGGGAAGTGGTTAAAGAAAGACAGAATAAAAATTATCAAAATTTTTTTTTTTAAAAGGGACAGTGTAAAAATCAAAATAAAATAAATAAGAAAAAAAAATGTAAAGCACCCCATCCCTCTGAGCTTGCGCGCAGAAGCGAACACATAAGCAAGTCGCGCCCACATATGTAAATGGTGTTCAAACCACACATGTGAGATATTGCCGCGATCGTTAGAGTGAGAGCAATAATTCCAGCACTAGACCTTCTCTGTAACTCTAAAACCTGTAGAAATAATTAAAGTGACGCCTATAAATATTTTTAGGTATCAAAGCTTGTTGCCATTCCAAGAGCCTGCACAATTTTGAAGCATGACATGTTAGGTATCAATTTATGCAGCGTAACATTATCTTTCACATTAGAGAAGAAAAATTGGCTAACTTTACTGTTTTCTTGTTTTTGTTATTCACACAAGTGTATTTTTTCCCAAAAAATTGCGTTTGTAAGACCGCTGCTGAAATACAGTGTGACAAAGAATTGAAACAATCTCCATTTTATTCTCTAGGGTCCCTGCTAAAACAAAAATTGTATATTGTTTTGGGGGTTCTAAGTAATTTTCTAGCAAAAAAAAAAACGTATTTTAACTTCTAAACAAGTGTCAGAAATAGACCTGGCCCTTAAGTGGTTAGGATTCAACTAGACAATAATGTAAATACTAAAGGGCAGCACTTTTTTTTTCAGAAAATAATGGCATCCAAATCTGACCGTTTTCTGTGATTTATACATTTATCATTGTACTCATTTTTATAGGCAATACTGGTGCTTTGGTGGGGGTAGGAGCTCCCATGGAAGAGCATTAGAGATGAGGAGGCAGCTAGCATCACACAGCAAGGCGAAGGGGGTTTGTGCTCTTATCTTTCACCGTGCTGCCTGCCTGGAGAAGCTGGAGGGAGGAAGTGGGTGGAGCCAACACTGACTAGGTGCGCTGCGGCGGAGGAAGAAGGCTCCGCTCTGAATGCTGGGGCCTCGCTCTCCTCCTTCTCGGCTGTCTTGATGTCACTGGTTGCTAGACGCCAGGCGGTGATAGCAACCAGTGCAGGGGAAGTATAGGCCAGCGTCATAACGGTACTAGAACAGAGGCTCTCTCGGCGGTGCAGCCGCTGCTGGCCTGCTGCAGATTCTGGGACTCTGTACTGGGAGTAGGTGATATTTTCGGGGGGGGGGGGGCAATTGTCCCCCCTGGATCCGCCCCTGACAGTGACGCACTGATACTCCCGAACTACACTGATATTAAACTGATATTATACTAATATACTCTGATATTATACTAAAATTAAACTGATATAGTAGATGTGTACAGAGTATATATATATATATATATATATATATATATATATATATATATATATATATATATATATATATATATAGTAGATGTGTATAGAGCATATAAACCAATCAGTCATAACATTATGACCACCCACCTAATATTGAGTATGGCCCCCTTTTGCTAAAACAGCCCCAACCCATTGAGGCATGGACACCAAAGTAACATCCACATGAATGGCAGGACCCAAGACTTCCCAGCAGAACATTGCCCAAAGCATCACACTGCCTCTGCTGAAGTGGTGCACACGCACCCAGGCATCCACATGATGTAAAAGAAAATGTGATTCATTAGAGCAGGCCACCTTCTTCCATTGCTCTGTAGTCCCATTCCGATGTTCATGTGACTATTGTAGAAGCTTTTGGCTGTGGACACGGGTCACCGTGGGCTTCACAGCCCCATACACAAAAACTGCGATGCACATTTTTTTTCTGCTTTCACCACATCAACTTCATGGACAACATGTTCACTTGCTGCCTAATATATCTCACCAATTTTCAGATGCCATAATAAATATTCCCTTTACCTGTCAGTGGTCATAATGTTATGGCTGATCGGTGTGTTTATAGTAGATGTGTATATAATAGATGAGTATATAGTAGATGTGTATAGAGTACATTAGTATATAGTAGATGTGTAAATAGTAGATGAGTACAGAGTAGATGGGTATAGAGTATATATATATTAGATAAGTATATAGTAGAGGAGTACTATATATTATATATATATATATATATATATATATATATATATATATATATATATACACATACAGTGCCTTGCGAAAGTATTCGCCCCCCTTGAACTTTGCGACCTTTTGCCACATTTCAGGCTTCAAACATAAAGATATAAAACTGTAATTTAAAGTGGGACACAATCATTAAGTGGAACGAAATTTATTTGATATTTCAAACTTTGTTAACAAATAAAAAAACTGAAAAATTGGGCGTGCAAAATTATTCAGCCCCTTTACTTTCAGTGCAGCAAACTCTCTCCAGAAGTTCAGTGAGGATCTCTGAATGATCCAATGTTGACCGAAATGACTAATGATGATAAATAGAATCCACCTGTGTGTAATCCAGTCTCCGTATAAATGCACCTGCACTGTGATAGTCTCAGAGGTCCGTTTAAAGCACAGAGAGCATTATGAAGAACAAGGAACACACCAGGCAGGTCCGAGATACTGTTGTGGAGAAGTTTAAACCCGGATTTGGATACAAAAAGATTCCCCAAGCTTTAAACATCCCAAGGAGCACTGTGCAAGCGATAATATTGAAATGGAAGGAGTATCAGACCACTGCAAATCTACAAAGACCTGGCCGTCCCTCTAAACTTTCAGCTCATACAAGGAGAAGACTGATCAGAGATGCAGCCAAGAGGCCCATGATCACTCTGGATGAACTGAGGTGGGAGACTATGTCCATAGGACAACAATCAGTCGTATACTGCACAAATCTGGCCTTTATGGAAGAGTGGCAAGAAGAAAGCCATTTCTTAAAGATATCCATAAAAAGTGTTGTTTAAAGTTTGCCACAAGCCACCTGGGAGACACACCAAACATGTGGAAGAAGGTGCTCTGGTCAGATGAAACCAAAATTAAACTTTTTGGCAACAATGCAAAACGTTATGTTTGGCCTAAAAGCAACACAGCTCATCACCCTGAACACACCATCCCCACTGTCAAACATGGTGGGGGCAGCATCATAGTTTGGGCCTGCTTTTCTTCAGCAGAGACAGGGAAGATGGTTAAAATTGATGTGAAGATGGATGGAGCCAAATACAGGACCATTCTGGAAGAAAACCTGATGGAGTCTGCAAAAGACCTGAGACTGGGATGGAGATTTGTCTTCCAACAAAACAATGATCCAAAACATAAAGCAAAATCTACAATGGAATGGTTCACAAATAAACATATCCAGGTGTTAGAATGGCCAAGTCAAAGTCCAGACCTGAATCCAATCGAGAATCTGTGGAAAGAACTGAAAACTGCTGTTCACAAACGCTCTCCATCCAACCTCACTGAGCTCGAGCTGTTTTGCAAGGAGGAATGGGCAAAAATTTCAGTCTCTTGATGTGCAAAACTGATAGAGACATACCCCAAGCGACTTACAGCTGTAATTGCAGCAAAATGTGGCGCTACAAAGTATTAACTTAAGGGGGCTGAATAATTTTGCACGCCCAATTTTCCAGTTTTTTATTTGTTAAAAAAGTTTGAAATATCCAATAAATTTCGTTCCACTTCATGATTGTGTCCCAATTGTTGTTGATTCTTCACAAAAAATTACAGTTTTATATCTTTATGTTCGAAGCCTGAAAAGTGGCAAAAGGTCACAAAGTTCAAGGTGGCCGAATACTTTCGCAAGGCACTGTATATATACACAAAAGTGAGTACACCCCTCACATTTTTGTAAATATTTTATTATATCTTTTCATGTGACAACACTGAAGAAATGACACTTTGCTACAATGTAAAGTAGTGAGTGTAAATTTGCTGTCCCCTCAAAATAACTCAACACACAGCCATTAATGTCTAAACCGCTGGCAACAAAAGTGAGTACACCCCTAAGTGAAAATGTCCAAATTGGCCCCAAAGTGTCAATATTTTGTGTGGCCACCATTATTTTCCAGGACTGCCTTAACCCTCTTGGGCATGGAGTTCACCAGAGCTTCACAGGTTGCCACTGGAGTCCTCTTCCACTCCTTCATGACGACATCACGGGGGCTGGTGAATATTAGAGACCTTGTGCTCCTCCTTCCATTTGAGGATGCCCCACAGCATAGGCGTGCGCAGCCTATTGCATTAGGGTGTGCACCCCAAAGTTCAAACACACATGCGTGTGTATATATATATATATAGAGCAGTGATGGCGAACCTTGGCATAAGACGGTCAGAGACTGCAGACATGATACAGGAGATGATCAGAGACTGCAGACATGATACAATAGATGGTCAGAGACTGCAGACATGATACAGTAGATGGTCAGAGACTGCAGACATGATACAATAAATGGTCAGAGACTGCAGACGTGATACAATAGATGGTCAGAGACTGCAGACATGATACAGGAGATGGTCAGAGACTGCAGACATGATACAATAAATGGTCAGAGACTGCAGACATGATACAATAAATGGTCAGAGACTGCAGACATGATACAATAGATGGTCAGAGACTGCAGACATGATACAGGAGATGGTCAGAGACTGCAGACATGATACAGTAGATGGTCAGAGACTGCAGACATGATACAATAAATGGTCAGAGACTGCAGACATGATACAGGAGATTGTCAGAGACTGCAGACATGATACAATAAATGGTCAGAGACTGCAGACATGATACAGTAGATGGTCAGAGACTGCAGACATGATACAATAAATGGTCAGAGACTGCAGACATGATACAATAGATGGTCAGAGACTGCAGACGTGATACAATAGATGGTCAGAGACTGCAGACGTGATACAATAGATGGTCAGAGACTGCAGACATGATACAGGAGATGGTCAGAGACTGCAGACATGATACAATAAATGGTCAGAGACTGCAGACGTGATACAATAGATGGTCAGAGACTGCAGACATGATACAGGAGATGGTCAGAGACTGCAGACATGATACAGTAGATGGTCAGAGACTGCAGACATGATACAATAGATGGTCAGAGACTGCAGACGTGATACAATAGATGGTCAGAGACTGCAGACATGATACAGGAGATGGTCAGAGACTGCAGACATGATACAGAAGATGCTCAGAGACTGAGGACATGATAGAAGATAGAAGAGCACTAGGGGGGCCGGAGAGCACAGGGGAAGCAGAGAGCACTGGAGGAGGTGAAGGGCACGGTGGGGGGGGGGGGGGACAGGAGAGAATTAAGAGGGGGTTTGCAAAGCATTGTAGGGGGGTTGGAAGGTGCAGGGGGTGGAGAGCACTGGGGGGGCGAGCAGGGAAAACCAGGGGGGTGGAGAGCACTGGGGGGGGACAGGGAGCATTTGGGGGGCGGGCAGGGAAAACCAGGGGGGTGGAGAGCACTGGGGGGGGACAGGGAGCATAGGGGGGAGGGAGATAAAAAGCACTGTGGGGAGCTGAAGAGCATGGGGGGGGGCTAAAGAACAGGGGGTCTAGTGCACTGGGGGGGGGGTTAAGAGCACTGAGGGGGGGATAAGATCACTGGAGGGGGGGTTAAGAGAGCACTGGGGGGCCAGCAAAGGAAGTTGTATAGGAGGGGGATGGGGCAGCTGCATATAGAGGAATTGATCTTTCACCATTCTTCCTGCAGGAGGGAGAGGAGGACAATCAGTTATTCAGCAGCTGCAGGAAGGATAGGGAAGGATGAATTCCTCTATATGCAGGTTCCCCATCCTCCTCCTATTCAACACAGAGCACACACACTTCGGCAATGGGCACTCACCTTCTTCCCGCCGAGGCTCCGCCCCTTCTTCCCGCCGCAGCTCCACCCCTTCATCCCGCCGCGTCTCCGCCCCCCGCTTGCAGCACGGATTGAAGGAGCTGCCACTGCAGCTGCCTTCACACTGCCATACAGGATCTCTCAGAGGACGCTGGCCAATACCCCCCAGTGCGCCCCCCTATTGGTACCCCACTGTGTGTGTGACACTGTCACTGTCATGTAGCTGCTTGCAGGGAGAAAGCCCAGCTGTCAAAACTTAGCGGTGATGTCGGGGGTGGGCGGGATCAAGCAGCTGTCAAACACCAGCCAATGATTGGGCTGCTTAAGAAAGGGGCGGAGCCACATAAATGAAGCAGCCGCCCAGACCCCATCCCATTGGCTGGTGTTTGACAGCTGTTCGGTCCCGCCCATCCCCGACATCACAGCTGAGTTTTGACAGCTTGTCTTTCTCCCTGCAAGCAGTAACATTACCTGACAGTGTCACACACATGGCAAGCCTCACTGTCTGCTGGAGCCAACAGCACAGCCGCCTCTCCACCGAGTATCTCACTACCCTCAGTGCCAAAGATGGAGGTCTCGGGAGGCAGCCGGCCCTACACTAACAGACACAGGGTGATTAGGGTGTGCCCAGGCACACCCGGCACACCCCGTGCGCACGCCTATGCCCCACAGCAAGGCAGTGGTCGTCTTAGAGGTGTGGTTGGGGTTGTTATCATGTTGGAATACTGCCCTGCGGCCCAGTCTCTGAAGGGAGGGGATCATGCTCTGCTTCAGTATGTCACAGTACATGTTGGCATTCATGGTTCCCTCAATGAATTGTAGTTCCCCAGTGCCAACAGCACTCATGCAGCCCCAGACCATGACACTCCCACCACCATGTTTGACTGTAGGCAAGACACACTTGTCTTTGTACTCCTCACCTGGTTGCCACCACACACACTTGACACCATCTGAACCAAATAAGTGTATCTTGGTCTCATCAGAACACAGGACATGGTTCCAGTAATCCATTTCCTTAGTCTGCTTGTCTTCTGCAAACTGTTTGTGGACTTTCTTGGGCATCATCTTTAGAAGAGGCTTCCTTCTGGGATGACAGCCATGCAGACCAATTTTGATGCAGTGTGTGGCGTATGGTCTGAGCACTAACAGGCTGACCCCCCACCCCTTCAGCCTCTCCAGCAATGCTGACAGCACTCATACGTCTATTTTCCAAAGACAACCTCTGGATATGACGCTGAGCACGTGCACTTAAAGAGGTTGTAAACCCACGTTTTTGACATTTACCTATAGGTAAGCCTATATTAAGGCTTACCTATAGGTGCTATAAATATCTCCTAAACTTGCACCGTTTAGGAGATATTTATTTACAGTACATGCAGCCGATGACGTCATCGGCGCATGCGCTCTGAAGGAATGGCCACCCGCGCCGTTCCTTCAGAGCCCTATGCCGTGAACGGCGGCTCCCGCGCGCATGCGCGGTTGTGATGTTATCGCGCCTCCGGCCAATCAGTTGGCCGGATGACGCGAACAAGGAAGCAGGGCGGCCTGACATGTCAGCCGCCCTGTTGCTGAGCGGGCGACATTGCGGGGGCTTCGTTTTTAGGTAAGTATTTCATAATAAGCTAATATGCGATGCATACTAGCTTATTATGCCTTTGTCTTTACAGGTTTTTTTTTCTCGTTTTTGTGCGTTTACTTCCTCTTTAACTCCTTTGGTCGACCATAGCAAAGCCTGTTCTGAGTGGAATATGTCCTGTTAAACCGCTGTATGGTCTTTGCCCCCATGCTGCAGCTCAGTTTCAGGGTCTTGCCAATTTTCTTATAGCCTAGGCCACGGGTGGCAAACACAAGGCCCGCGGGCCGAATTACGGCCCGACAGGCCTTTTCACGCGGCCCGCGTAGTGGCCGCTGCCTGCCACCTCTTTATTACTTTCTCACACACAAATACATTCTCCGGCGCCACCTGTGTTTGTGCGCATACGCAGCCGGCTGTCTGGTCTCCAAGGAGACATCTCACGCTCTCTCTGTCCTTCTAGCGGCACCGGCTGATTTAGCTGAGTGCATGCCCGGCTGGCCAGTCTCCTGCTCTCTCTCCTCAGTCCCTCTAGCGGTGCCAGCTATTAGTGTCAGTGTTTTTTTTTTCCTGTCAGCGAGCTGCACCCTGAGATCGGGCTTTTTGCCTAATACACAGGCAGTGGTTGTACCAGAGCTGGGACAGAAAGGAAGGTAAGAGAAAGTACAGATGTGAGTTTTTTGGGGGGGGGGCCAGGGTGGGGTGGTGAGGGCTGTGGAGGCAGGTGGGAGGATGGGAGCAGAGCGCACTCCTGAGCCCCGCACTCCATACCCAACGCACGGAAAAACTCTGCACGCAACTCCGCACACAACCCCGCACTCTGCACGCAACTCCACACTCCGTACGCCACCCCGCACTCCTGAACTCCACACGCCATACGCAACCCCGCACTCCTGAACTCCACACGCCATACGCAACCCCGCACTCCTGAACTCCACACGCCATACGCAACCCCGCACTCCTGAACTCCACACCCCGTATGCAACCCCGCAATCCTGAACTCTGCACTCTGTACCCAGCGCACTCATGAACCCTGCACTCAGTACAACTGGCCCTTTGAGGGCAACTATATTACTGATGTGACCCCCAATGAATTTGAGTTTGACTCGCCTAGGCCGTCTTTATGTAGAGCAAAAAAAAGTTTTTTTACAGATCCTCAGAGAGTTCTTTACCATGAAGTGCCATGTTGAACTTCCATTGACCAGTATGAGAGAGTGAGAGTGATAACACCAAATTTAACACACCTGCTCCCCTTTCACACCTGAGACCTTGTAACACTAACGAGTCACATGACACAGAGTAGGGAAAATGGCTAATTGGGCCCAATTTTGACACCTTCACTTAGGGGTGTACTCACTTTTGTTGCCAGCAGTTTAGACATTAATAGCTGTGTGTTGAGTTATTTTGAGGGAAAAACAAACACTGTTATACAAGCTGTACACTCACTACTTTACATTGTAACAAAGTGTCATTTCTTCAGTGTTGTCACATGAAAAGATATAATAAAATATTTACAAAAATGTGAGGGGTGTACTCATTTTTGTGAGATACTGTAGATAGTAGATGAGTATATAGGATATATATATATATATATAGTAAATGAGCATATAGTTTATATATACATATATTTTTTTTAGACGAGTATAAAGTAGATGAGTATATATAGAGTAGATGAGTATATATATATATAGTAGATGAGTATATAGTATGTATAGAGTATATAGTAGATGAGTATATAGTATGTATAGAGTATATTGTATATGAGTATATATTAGATGAGTATATAGTATGTATAGAGTATATAGAAGATGAGTATATAGTATGTATAGAGTATATTGTATATGAGTATATAGTAGATGAGTATATAGTATGTATAGAGTATATAGAAGATGAGTATATAGTATGTATAGAGTAGATGAGTATATAGTATGTATAGAGTATATAGTAGATGAGTATACAGTATGTATAGAGTATATAGAAGATGAGTATATAGTATGTATAGAGTATATAGAAGATGAGTATATAGTATGTATAGAGTATATAGAAGATGAGTATATAGTATGTATAGAGTATATAGAAGATGAGTATATAGTAGATGAGTATATAGTATGTGTAGAGTATATTGTAGATGAGTATATAGTATGTATAGAGTATATAGAAGATGAGTATATAGTATGTATAGAGTATATAGTAGATGAGTATATAGTGTGTATAGAGTATATAGTAGATGAGTATATAGTGTGTATAGAGTATATAGTAGATGAGTATATAGTATGTATAGAGTATATAGTAGATGAGTATATAGTATGTATAGAGTATATTGTATATGAGTATATAGTGTGTATAGAGTATATAGTAGATGAGTATATAGTGTGTATAGAGTATATAGTAGATGAGTATATAGTGTGTATAGAGTATATAGTAGATGAGTATATAGTGTGTATAGAGTATATAGTAGATGAGTATATAGTGTGTATAGAGTATATAGTAGATGAGTATATAGTGTGTATAGAGTATATAGTAGATGAGTATATAGTATGTATAGAGTATATAGTAGATGAGTATATAGTGTGTATAGAGTATATAGTAGATGAGTATATAGTATGTATAGAGTATATAGTAGATGAGTATATAGTGTGTATAGAGTATATAGTAGATGAGTATATAGTGTGTATAGAGTATATAGTAGATGAGTATATAGTGTGTATAGAGTATATAGTAGATGAGTATATAGTGTGTATAGAGTATATTGTATATGAGTATATAGTGTGTATAGAGTATATTGTATATGAGTATATAGTGTGTATAGAGTATATAGTAGATGACAGAGGCGTAACTAGAACCTTCAGGGCCCCGATGCAAGAAACCATGAAGGGCCCCCCAGACCCCTGGCCGGGGCCCTTCCCTTCAAGCCCGGGGCTCTTCCCACTAATCCTGGGGCTCTTTACTCTCATTGCATGGCCTTTTATTATGGTCCCGCATCAGGATCCTTTCACAAGTTCTGCAGTGGGCCCCCTTCCTGCAATCTTGGGGCCTCCCCACAGTGGTGAAATGCCAGGGTCCGGTCGCAAGTGTGACCTTTGAGATCCTAGAAGTTCACCCACTGGTTTGCTACCGGGCCCCCTGGAGCATGGGGCCCGGTAGCGATTGCAACCCCTGCAACCCCTGTAGTTACGCCCCTGGTAGATGAGTATATAGTGTGTATAGAGTATATAGTAGATGAGTATATAGTGTGTATAGAGTATATTGTATATGAGTATATAGTATGTATAGAGTATATAGTAGATGAGTATATAGTATGTATATGAGTATATAGTAGATGAGTATATAGTCGGTGTAGAGTGCGCTATGTTGGGTACGGTGATGTGAGGAGAGCTCTGTCTCGCTCTCTCTGTGTGAACTTGTTGATTGGTGTAGGATAGGACAGACATATGAGACACAGCACAGACAGGACACAGAGACAACACAGACATGATACAGAGAGGACATAGAGATGACAGGACAGCGGAGGAGAGGTTGGTGTGGACGGAGAAGAGTACCTGGCAACAGCTGTCCGTCTCCTCACTCCCTGCGCTTCTCTGTTCATCCCTCACAGCTGCCCTCGCTGTCTCGGCTCTCTTCCCCTCCCGGCAGACAGAGGGCGCTAGACTATGCGCCGACACCCGCAGTACCTGAGAGAAGGAGGACCGCGCGGACACCGGCTTCTAGGAGGGGCGGAGAGAAAAGAGATCACGTGGTGAGGAAAAGCCGCTTCCGAATAACGTGAGCTGGAACACCGGAGTCACCGGAGAGAGGTGAGGACCGGGTGCGAGAAGGATTTATTAGTAGTGACCTGTGGCGGCTGTGTGTGTGTGCGCGCGCGCAGTGCAGACTAAGAGCCGGAGAGGAGCGGCGGGGAGTCGTAGGGAGCTGATAAGACGTACAGCGTGCTATACATTGCCAGCACCAGGCTCCTCTGTAGGCTGTCAGCACCATGCTCCTCTGTACACTGTGAACATGAAGGGTGTGTGTGCTCAAAACTTAAAAAAAAAAAAAAATTGGAGAGGGTTAGAGTGTCACTTCTTAATTTCCCTCAGTCTTTGGTCCTTGGGCTCCCCTGGGATGACATTGTTCAGTCTTTGGCCCTCGGGGTCCCCTGGGATGACATTGTTCAGTCTTTGGCCCTCGGGGTCCCCTGGGATGACATTGTTCAGTCTTTAGTCCTCTGGGTCCAATGGGATGACATTGTTCAGTCTTTGGCCCTCGGGGTCCCCTGGGATGACATTGTTCAGTCTTTGGCCCTCGGGGTCCCCTGGGATGACATTGTTCAGTCTTTGGCCCTCGGGGTCCCCTGGTATGACATTGTTCAGTCTTTGGCCCTCGGGGTCCCCTGGGATGACATTGTTCAGTCTTTGGCCCTCGGGGTCCAATGGGATGACATTGTTCAGTCTTTGGCCCTCGGGGTCCAATGGGATGACATTGTTCAGTCTTTGGCCCTCGGGGTCCAATGGGATGACATTGTTCAGTCTTTGGCCCTCGGGCTCCAATGGGATGACATTGTTCAGTCTTTGGCCCTCGGGCTCCAATGGGATGACATTGTTCAGTCTTTGGCCCTCGGGGTCTAATGGGATGACATTGTTCAGTCTTTGGCCCTCGGGGTCCAATGGGATGACATTGTTCAGTCTTTGGCCCTCGGGGTCCAATGGGATGACATTGTTCAGTCTTTGGCCCTCGGGGTCCAATGGGATGACATTGTTCAGTCTTTGGCCCTCGGGGTCCAATGGGATGACATTGTTCAGTCTTTGGCCCTCGGGGTCCAATGGGATGACATTGTTCAGTCTTTGGCCCTCGGGGTCCAATGGGATGACATTGTTCAGTCTTTGGCCCTCGGGGTCCAATGGGATGACATTGTTCAGTCTTTGGTCCTCGGGTTCCAATGGGATGACATTGTTCAGTCTTTGGTCCTCGGGGTCCAATGGGATGACATTGTTCAGTCTTTGGTCCTCGGGGTCCAATGGGATGACATTGTTCAGTCTTTGTAAAGATTGGGGGGTGATATGTCATATGTGCGCTGTCACTTGGGTATTCAAATAGGAGGAATTCCTAGAATGTTTTGCAGCTGATGATGATAATGAGATTAGGATAAAATCCTTTCCCACCTGCAGCCAGCCCTGGTAAATTCACTAAATACCAATCAATATCAAATTGCAAAAGTGAGTCGGCACTGGTGTGAAACAATCTCAGAAGGGGCTCAAAAGTGAGTTCCCTATTCGCATACGTGTAGTACAATCTTCTTCTGATAAAATATGGTGGGAATTATCATTTACACAATTCTGTAAAAATTGTGAGAATATATAAAAACTGCTAAAATGACCAAGTAAATCCGACTGTGAAAAAGTCTAGTAAATTCCGAATCATAAAGGCTTAGTATCCGGATAGTAAAAGTTGACACATATTTTAGGATTCAGAATTTTATCTGTATATTTATATTGAAGATAAATACACCATTTGTTTAGGATCCGGATACTAAACCTTTATGATTCGGAATTTACTAGACTTTTTCACAGTCGGATTTACTTGGTCATTTTAGCAGTTTTTATATATTCTCACAATTTTTACAGAATTGTGTAAATAATTCCCACCATATTTTATCAGAAGAAGATTGTACTACACGTATGCGAATAGGGAACTCACTTTTGAGCCCTTTCTGAGATTTTTTCACACCAGTGCCGACTCACTTTTGCGATTTTATATTGTTCAGTCTTTGGTCCCCTGGGATGACATTGTTCAGTCTTTGGTCCTCGGTGTCCCCTGGGATGACGTTGTTCAGTCTTTGGTCCTCGGTGTCCCCTGGGATGACGTTGTTCAGTCTTTGGTCCTCGGTGTCCCCTGGGATGACGTTGTTCAGTCTTTGGTCCTCGGGGTCCCCTGGGATGACAACATTCAGTCTGGTCGTCTGTGCACACGTTCTCTCTATTCTACAAAGTAGATGTGTTGGCATCCTCGGATGCTTCTTTTGGCCGCAAGGTTTTGCAGGCTGTTTAACCACTTAAGCCCCGGAGGATTTGGCTGCTAAACGACCAGAGGGTATTTTGCGATTCGGCACTGCGTGACTTTAACGGACAATTGCGCGGTCGTGCGACGCTGTACCTAAACGAATTTGGCGTCCTTTTTTTCCCACAAACAGAGCTTTCTTTTGGCGGTATTTGATCACCTGTGCGATTTTTTGATCACGCGCTATAAACAAAAAAAGAGCGTAAATTTTGCAAAAATAGCAATATTTTTCCCTTTTTTTTTATATGAAATTCCCCCAAAAAAATGTAAAAATCAAAATTTTTTAATATTTTCGGCCAATTTGTTTTATGCTACCTATGTTTGGTAAAAAAAATCGCAAAAAGCGTATTTTGATTGGTTTGCGCAAAAGTTATTGCGTTTACTAACAAAGGGAAAGATTTTTGTCATTTTTGTTGTTTTTTTTTTTTTAACGCGTAATGGCGGCGATCTGCGATTTTTTTTTTTTTGCGGTACTGCGACATTGCGGCGGAAAGATCGGACCCTTGACTGACATTTTTGACACTTTTGGGGTTACCAGTGACATTTCTACAGTAATCAGTGCTATATATATGCACTGTTACTGTAAAAATACACTGGTAGTGAAGGGGTTAACTTTATTTGAGAGGGAGGGGCTGTGTGTGTCCCTAGGGGCGTGATTCTAACTGTGATTGGCTGTGGCTTCAACTGTATGCAGAGTGATCAATGGATCTACATAGTAGATCCATGTGATCAGCTCTCATACAGCGAGGAGAATGACAGGCAGCTTGTTTACACAAGCTGCCTGACTTTCTCCCTCTCCCCCGCCGATCGCAGAGTGGCCGGCGGCGATCGGGTCCGCCGGTCACACGCGCGGGGGGGTCCGTGACCACGCGGGAGCGCGCCTCCGGCGGCGCGCGCTCGCTCCCTAAACCCTCACAGGCGAGCGACGTAGACCTACGTCACTTTGCCTGTGAGGGGCTGACCGCCGCCGTAGATAGTCGTGCGGCGGTCGGCAAGTGGTTAAAAGAGCAATTTTTTTCTCTTTGAGGGTGTATGTTGTTTCTAGATGAGCTCCAGTTGTTCCTGGTTGAGCTCCATGTTACCTGGTTGGCTAAGTTTAGCCTTTGGGGGTATTACGTTCTTTCTCTGCGTTGTTTTCCCACCCCTCGTACAAATAATGCTTTGGGACATCCCAATGGTTAAGAAGAATATGGAGCTGTGTCTGTCAATGAACGATAGAGAAAACTGGATTTTTTACTTGCTGTATAATCCTTTTCTCCTGAGGTTCACTGACAGACACAGCACCCGCCCCTCTATTTCTTTGTGGAATGGGTTTTTTTTTTTACTTCTGACACTGCTTGCAACACAACTGATTCCTATAGCAGAGTGAGTGGGTGTATGCCTTCAGGGACTGCCCCATAGGCATCTTTTTTTCCTGCCTAGTGTCCTACTCCTGTAGGGGGCAGCATAACCCAATGGTTAAGAAGAATATGAATATAAGGTGAGGGTAAGGAGCATATGGTTATAAATTGCTGTTATAGGTCCCTGTATTTAAATAATACTTGTCTGACCTAACCAGAGCAAGCATACATGAAAGGTGTTCTGTTCAGGTGTCAGAACTAAGGGTGGGTTAGATGGTCAGTACAAAAATATAGGGATTCAAAAGTAAAAAGTAAACATAGCAATTTATTGTGAAATAGTATTATCTTGAGTACATTTCAGTACAGATATAGGCTCAGCCTTTTATATATGACCAGTATAAACACAAAAAACATACATAAAAAACAAGACATACAACGTGAAACATTAAACATTTAACAGGGTACCGGCCGGTGCATAATATGACATCATTAGGGTATTTATAATCAAAATTAAATCATTCTGGCGGTGTACACCGTTTTTATATTCTCCTATGATGCGTGTCTGTGGACTTGTGGGGGAAGTTATTAATCAATAGTTTTTTGCTTGAAAAAGCAGGGTGGGTGGGGGTCCGGGGTGTTGGGTAGCTGGAGTAGTTCCTTCTCCACTTAGGGTATTTACACAATCCGGGGTTTTGGCAGTATTTTTTTCTCCTTTACTCCGAGTCTATTCTATGACTCGTGGTTGGATTGGCAATTGCCTAGATTTCTAACTGCTTCCCTCTCAAGGTGTAAATGGAACGTCAGGTTTCAGCGGGTCATTGATTTGGGGATAGCTCGTATTTATGTAGGGTATGTCCTTATTGAGCTTATTGTTTTAGGAGGTTTTGCTGAGTGTATCTCCTTTTTATGTTTGCGGCATTGGTGGAGGGGTGTCAGGTGGTTTGAATGTCCCGCCGTTTCTCGGGGACTATGCAGAGTGTGTGTCTGTGTGGCTGTATTGCGGGATGCCTCAGTATTTGTCCCCGCCTCATCAGAGACACTCTGTCAGCCGAACGGCTGATTCTTCACCCCTCTTCCTGGACGGTTTTGTGTTTTCACTTACCTGACCTCCGACTCCTTGCCGCACTGCTCTGTCTTCTGTCCTCCGCTGAGATGCCGCTGAAGTGCCTGGTCCGTGCGTTGCTTCCGATCCTCCGGCTCCGAGTAGCTCCCCTGTTGTCCACGTCTGTGACACTCGTTTGTTGCACTGGTCGGGAGTGATGACGTCAACGCGTTTCGCTTCTCCGATTGGCGTAGCTTCGTCTGGACGTCGTATGTTTTTTGTGTTTATACTGGTCATATATAAAAGGCTGAGCCTATATCTGTACTGAAATGTACTCAAGATAATACTATTTCACAATAAATTGCTATGTTTACTTTTTACTTTTGAATCCCTATATTTTTGTACTGACCATCTAACCCACCCTTAGTTCTGACACCTGAACAGAACACCTTTCATGTAAGAAGAATATGAAGTTGCATCTGTCAATGAACTTCAGAGAAAAGAAGTCAGTCAAACATCCAGTTTTTACAATGTATCTTTTCGTTCTTTTAGATCAGGGATATGCAAACTGTGGCCCTCCAGCTGTTGGAGAACTACACGTCTCTCATGAGGTATAGCAAGACTCTTGACAGCCACAAGCATAACACCCAGAAGCATGATGGGATTTGTAGTTTTGCAACAGCTGGAGGGCCACGGTTTGCATATCCCTGTTTTAGATGAAATGAATGAACTTCCG
This sequence comes from Pelophylax lessonae, assembly GCF_965119305.1. Taxonomy (NCBI): domain Eukaryota; kingdom Metazoa; phylum Chordata; class Amphibia; order Anura; family Ranidae; genus Pelophylax; species Pelophylax lessonae. The sequence goes on along the minus strand of NC_138777.1, from coordinate 86,913,180 downwards.
TCTGTAAGTGAGGGCAGTTTAACCTTTTAAAGACTGCCTTTTTCTGACACTTGTTGCTTACAAGTTAAAATCAGTATTTTTTTTTTCTAGAACCCCCCCAAAACATTATATATACAGTGTCAATTTGCTGTCCCCTCAAAATAACTCAACACATAGCCATTAATGTCTAAAGCACTGGCAACAAAAGTGAGTACACCCCCTAAGTGGAAATGTCCAAATTGGGCCAAACTAGCCATTTTCCTTACCCGGTGTCATGTGACTAGTTAGTGTTAGAAGGTCTCGGGTGTGAATGGGGAGCAGGTGTGTTAAATTTGGTGTTATTGCTCTCTCATACTGGTCACTGGAAGTACCTCATGGCAAAAAACTCCCTGAGGATCTGAAAAAAAAATTGTTTCTCTACATAATGATGGCCTAGGCTATAAGAAGTTTGCCAAGACCCTGAAACTGAGCTGCAGCAGGGTGGCCAAGACCATACAGCGGTTTACCAGGAAAGGTTCCACTCAGAACAGGCCTCGCCATGGTCAACCAAAGAAGTTGAGTGCACGTGCTCAGCTTCATATCCAGAGGTTGTCTTTGGGAAATAGACGTATGAGTGCTGCCAGCATTGGTACAAAGGTTAAAGGGGTGGGGGTACAGCCTGTCACTGCTCAGACAATACACTGCATCTAATTGTTCTGCATGGCTGTTGTCCCAGAAGGAAGCCTTTTCTAAAGATGATGCACAAGAAAGCCCGCAAACAGTTTGCTGAAGACGCAGACCACAGGACATAGATTACTGGAACCATGTCCTGTGGGCTGATAAGACCAAGATAAACTTATTTGGTTCAGATGGTGTCAAGCGTGTGTGGCGGAAACCAGGTGAGGAGTACAAAGACAAGTGTGTCTTGCCTACAGTCAAGCATGGTGGTGGGAGTGTCATTGTCTGGGGCTGAATGAGTGCTGCCGACACTGGGGAGCTACAGTTCATTGAGGGAACCATGAATGCCAAAATGTACTGTGACATACTGAAGCAGAGCATGATAGCCCCCCTCCTTTTTGGACACTGGGCCGCAGGGCAATATTCCAACATAACGACCCCAAACACACCTCCAAGACGACCACTGCCTTGCTAAAGAAGCCGAGGGTAAAGGTGATGGACTGGCCAAGCATGACTCCAGACCTAAACCCTATTGAGCATCTGTGGGGCATCCTCAAACGGAAAGGTGGAGGAGCCCAAGGTCTCTAACATCCACCAGCTCCGTGATGTCATCATGGAGGAGTGGAAGAGGAATTCAGTGGCAACCTGTGAAGCTTTGGTGAACTCCATACCCAAGAGGGTTAGGGGAGTGCTGGAAAATAATGGCTCCCTAACACTTGTCCATCAATGAGGTCAAATCTCATGTACATCAGGCTCTAATTAATGAGAAACTTTTCGCTAGGCTTCTGGGCAATATTTCAAAATTCTGCCAAATTTAGGAGCCATGGGTTTCTACCAATTTTAGCAACACCCACCATAACATAATGTGACTGGGCCCTCCCGGTCTCCGCTCTCACTACTTCGTATCCTCTTCTCTTCCTCACTCACTCCTTTCTGCTGGTTCTCTTTAGTTTCATATAACATGCAAAGCCTCCACAGAATCACATGACATTCACATTTTAATTCCTATTACCTTTTGTGATTTTAGGGCTAGTACATTTTACTACAAAGCATCATTTAAACCTATGTACTTCTTCTCATGCCAACAACTGTCATGTAACCGAAAGCCTTTAATATGTATTTTTGCTTATGCGTCTGTCAAACTTTCTGAAAAATCCAATAAAAACGTGTTGAACAAGCAACAAAAAGGGGGGGGGGGGGGAATGAGGAAAGCTGCCAGAATCGGTGGGGGGGGGGGGGCTGTAGGAAGGAATCATGGAGGCCGCCTACATAAATCCACAGGGAAATTTCAGTACAGGGAGGGAGTAGTCTAGCCGTGGTTGCCAGATTGAGAGACATTTGTCATGGTTGTATTTTAATTATTTCTAGCCTACTCCTATTAAAGCAGAATTTTACTCTCTCAATCAACATTGACTAGTTTTAATCCTTATGCTGTTAGCCTTGTAAAATAGATAGGAAAGTATATCACATTTTATCGGTTTTAAAGTTTTTTTTTTTTTTTCTCTTAAAGCGGAGTTCCACCCTGGATTTTTTTTTTTTTTTTAATACCCCCGGGACAGTCAGGGCTAGTGCATTCCACAATGGCTAGCCTCTGATCTGTCCCGGGTTGCACTTACCTGTTAGGACAAATACTTACCTTGCAAACGTCTTGTCCAGCGCTGCCATCTCAGATGTGGGCAGCTTGAAGCCAGCGAGATCCCCTTCGGCGTCTTCTTCCGCCTTCTTTGGTCCCACGATGCTCTGCGCCGGCCCCGACGTCAGTTCCGGGTCGCGCGCGTCATCCCTCTACAGCTTCTGGGCATGCCCAGAAGCTGTTTAGAAGGGGATGACGCGCGCGACCCGGAACTGACGTCGGGGCCGGTGCAGGCGCAATGATTCCTGGGAGCTATGACGTTCAGCTCCCAGGAATCATTGCAGAGCCAGGAAGTGACGACGGGCCGCGGCCGAGGAAGAAGGAAGTAAGGTAAGTATTTTTTCTTCGCTACGAGGTAAGTAAAAAAAAAAAAAATATGCGATTATCCATTTCTTTTTCAGGTGACCCGGAGCGAGAAGATGGAGGTAAGTATAAAAATAGGGTGGAACTCCACTTTAAATTACTTTCTGGTTTCCAGGCCTAGGCAAATGTCATACATCCCAGGAGTCTTTGTGAGAGGAGCAGTTTTATCAGCTAAGCACACCCCCTGCCTGCATGCCTGAGCACATGGATTCCACAAAATAAATGCTACTCTTGCTCAAGATGGACCTGGCCAGAAATGCTAGGGGGGGGTGGTTTTCAAAGTGACTTTCAGCAAAATGAGGCATTGAGGACATGAATGGGGGTAGTTTGCTTTGAATATTAAAAATGAATACTATCGCATTTTTGGTTTGTGGTGCTCAGATGCACTTTCGTTCCGTTTTAGGGTCAGTTCACACTATATGCGATGACCAACGTTTTTATCGCGGTAAATCGCTCCTGCCGCTCTGCCTTGCAGTGTCATATAGTTACATAGTTACATAGTTGGTGAGGTTGAATAAAGACAAAAGTCCATCCAGTTCAACCTGTGTAGATGTGTGTGGCTGTAATCATCTTGCATACCCCTGAATGTTCTGATCCTTGAGATGTACGTCTAAGAGTCTTTTGAAAGCCACCATACTACCCGCAGAAACCACCTCATGTGGTAGAGAATTCCACAATCTTGTAGCCCTAACAGTAAAGAACCCCCCACGTTGCCTGAGGTTAAAACGCTTCTCCTCTAATCGCATTGTATGCCCCCGAGTTCTCATGCAATCCCTTCGACTGAACAGCTTTTTTTCTAAGCCTAGATCCCCATTTAGATATTTAAAAATTGCTATCATGTCCCCCCTCAGGCGTCTCTTCTCCAGGGAGAATAAATCAAGCGATTGCAGACGCTCCTCATAATCAAGGTCCTCCAATCCCCTAATTAGTTTAGTTGCCCTTCTCTGGACTCTCTCCAGCTCCAACACATCCCTTCTGAGGACTGGTGACCAGAACTGGACCGAATACTCCAGATGAGGTCGGACCAGAGTTTTATAAAGTGGAAGGATTATAGTCTTATCTCTGGAATACATCCCTTTCTTTATGCATGCTAATATTCTGCTAGCCTTGGCAGCTGCCGCTTGACATTGCATGCTGTTGCCTAGTCTATCATCAACCAAGACTCCCAGATCCTTCTCCATTTTTGATTCTCCCAAGGGTTCCCCTCCTAACGTGTATTGTGCTTTTATGTTTCTAGTCCCCAAGTGTAAAACCTTACATTTCTCCACGTTAAACCTCATTTGCCATGTCTTTGCCCACTCAATTCAATTGACCCTTAGGCCCCTTTCACACTAGTGCGACTTGTCCCGCGATTTTGAACCGCAAAATCGCATGACAAGTCGTTTTCCATTATTTTCAATGAGCCCCATTCATATCAGTGCGTTTTGAAGTCGCACCGACTTCAAAGTAGTTCCAGCACTACTTTGCCACGATTTTATTGCGGTTTGAGCCATAGCCATTGCTTTCAAAATCGCGGTAAAATTGCGTCGCATAAGTGTGAAAGGGGCTTTAATCTCAATGAGACAAAAAAGGGTAAAGAGAAGCAGTTGCAAAGTATGGCTACAACGAAGGTGAGGTAAATTAAATCACATAAAGCTTTATTGAATGAAAAAATATGGAATAAAAATTAAAACAACAGCATCAACATTGCACAGAATGTTATAAGAGAATAACCTATCGGCATAAAGATGAAACACTGCAAAAGGTCCTGTCTAGTGAAAAATGGCACCACTACGCTACAGACTCCACCCACCACCCCAATAGCACATTTTGAGAAGTCCAGCAATCACTTGAAAAATCAAAAAATATTCAAAAAATGTTCATGACAAGAATGAAATTAATTGTAGTGCTCTTGGAGTGTGAACATAATATGTATGGAGTGAGCCACCTCCAGTAGAAACATCCAGTTGGGGGTATTTGTACAAATTTTGATATAAGAGTTTTAGTTGGTGGTTATCAAAGGTCTCCGTATATGACCGTTAGGTGCAGGATCCTCACACCCATATGGTATACAAGGGTAATTGATGGCTCTACCACAACTTCCTCTGGTAAATGGACATGTATTGAATGGCTGCACTTTCCAGGTGAATCTTTAAACACAGAACACAGCAGTAGACACCATGTAAAGCGGCACGGACATAAGACTAAAACGGACAGATAGGCAAGCGAAGCAGGCAGACAAACATATGGCTTTAAACATTGATTTGCATACCCGGTCTGATATTCAACCAGTGTATGTGTCTGAGCAGTCGGGGCGCTCTGCAGCTAAATGTCCTCTGGTCTGTGGATATTGCAGTCCGGTGTATAAGGTTATGCTTACTGATAGACACACTTTGTATGTCTCCGACCGTTCAGTCAGCCTTCCATCTCTATAGATTTCACCAGGACAGGCATGTAAGCAAATATGTAGACACAGGAACAGAGCCGTTTACTGACCGTGTGGATGGTCTGAGTCCGTGTGATGTCCGCTTAGTGCCGTCCGTCAGAAGTTAGTCCGATTGTGTGTCCGGCCATGGTGAGTCCGTTGGGGGGGCAAGCCTTAGTGTCCGCCAGAGAGCGTGGGAGCTTATCCGTCTACCAATCAGGGCTTGGGCATCGAGCATCGAGCATTCGAGCTGTGTACGCGGTCAAAGTTTCCAATAGGGTGGAGGGTGGAGTCCGCAGGCGTAGTGGTGTATGACGTCGACGCGTTTCGCGTGACGCAGCACGCTTCTTCAGGACGTAATTAGCGTCCATTACGTCAGTCTTTAAATATTAGGAGCTCAGCGATCATTGGTTAAAGACAGTCAGGCTCCCTGCTGACGTATTATCACCTAAATAGTGACCCCTAGTGGACTCGGGAGAGATCAACACTAAAAAGAAGCACATAGATTGTTACAAGCAGAATATATGACAACGTAATCAATACTATCATATGTGATTGTAAATAAGCAACATTCAAGGTGATTAGGGGTTAATCTGTGGATGAAGGGAGCAGAGGAATCCAGTTATCATTTTTACAAATAGATAAAGAGCATTTAAGAAACCAGGGATTCAAATATGATCTAGGGAGGCATTTCTTATCACCTTTATTGCCTAAACAATAATCAAGGGATATTTACAGAGCCCTGATACTCTTATACCATATCCAAACCACCATACATGGAGTATATATAATATGGACATATACAACCCATATAGTATATAGCAATATATGTTATATTGGTGATCTATTAAATAAGAGAACATAACAGGGTTGGTCCATATGTCCAAGTATAACTACTCCAGAATTGTTGTTACTGATTCAAAAATATTTTCAGACTACACTCGGTGTTAAGGCCTTTAGGTACAAGAGTTCCGAGACGAAAAATCCAGGCTTTCTCCCTTTGAAGGAGAATCCTGTCATAGTCACCTCGTCTGGGTGAGAGATCAAGAGAGAAAAAACCTTTTACTTTTAGGCCTTTAGGGTCACTATTATGTAGTTCTTTAAAATGAATGGCAAGGGGGGTGTCTTCATTGAGTCTAATGCTTTTGATGTGTTCGTTGATTCTTATGCGGAGCTGACGCTTTGTTTTCCCCACATAGAATTTATTGCATGGGCATTGAATAGAGTAGAGGACCTTGCTAGTTCCACAATTGATGAACCGCTGGATGAGGAAGGTTCTGGTACCTTCTGAGTTTGTGAAGACATTAGTTTTCTCCACAAACCTACAAATGCCGCAATGGCCACAGGGAAACATTCCCTTAAGAGGAGGAAGATCTGTAAGCCAGGAATGTTTAGTGTTTTTTTGGAATTCTGAGTGAACTAAATGGTCGCCTAGATTATTTGCTCGTTTTGCCACCAACAAGGGCCTGGGTCCTACTATCTCTCCTATTTTCCCCGCTCTTCTAAGAATGTGCCAATGATTTTCAAGAATGGTTTTTACTTCATTCCATTGCCCACCAAATTTGGTGATCAATCTAGGGCAATTATCCTGTTTTGGTTTTTGTTTCTTACTGGGGTTAAGGATTTCTTGGCGTGAACGTTTACCTGCCAGTTTTTTCGCACGTCTAAGGGTTCTGTGAGAGTATCCTCTTTCACGGAACCTGGAGTAGAGCTTTGCTGCTTCCCGGTGGTATTCAGCAGGGTCAGAGCAAATCCGTTTGACCCTGATGAATTGTCCTACCGGAATTCCGCGAATCAGGGATCCAGGATGGTAACTGTCTGCACGTAATAACGTGTTTGCAGCAGTTTCCTTTCGAAATGTGGAAGTAGAGAGACAACCTTGGTTTATCTTGATTTTGAGATCAAGGAAAGAAATTTCAAGGGGATCTGCTATATATGTAAGTTTTATATTCCTAGGGTTAGAGTTGAGCTCAATCATGAACTCATCCAATTCACCCCTAGAGCCAGTCCATAAAACCAATACATCATCAATGTACCTCAGCCATGTTTTTACATGGCTGAGGTACATCAAGGAAGTGTATATGGTTTCCTCCTCCCATAGGCCTAGGTGGAGGCATGCGTATGATGGGGCCCACGGGGCTCCCATCGCAGTCCCTTGTATTTGCTGGAAATTACTTCCGAGGAATTGAAAAAAGTTGTTAGTTAAAGCAAAGTCTAAGATTTCAATCAGGAATTCATTTTGGGCCCCAAATTTATAATGTTTTTGTTCAAGGAAGTGATAAACGGCTAATATTCCCCATTCATTGGGAATAGATGTATATAATGATTCAACATCTATTCCCACCAGTAGAGCTCCATTTGGGACCTCAATATCACTAATTTTCTGTAGAACATCACCAGTGTCCCTGACGTATGAGGGCAGATCCATCACCAAGTCTTTAATGAATGAATCAAGATATCTACCGAGTTTTTCAAGGGGTCCCCCGATTGCCGAAACAATAGGGCGGCCCGGGGGGTTCAAGAGATTTTTATGAAGTTTCGGAAGAATATAAAAAGTCGGTATATTGTAATTGGGAATTTCAAGATATTCCTTCTCGGACTTGGTGATTAGGTTGGCCTCATACGCCAGGGACAATTTGATGTGGATTTCAGCCGCCAATTGTGGGAAGGGGTTGAAAGTCAACTTCCTATAGGTACTGCTGTCCGAGAGCAGCCTGGAGACCTCGGCCTCATAGCTGGTCTCAGACATCAGCACCACATTGCCTCCTTTGTCACTCCTTTTTATGACAATGCCCTCTGCTTTCTTCAGCTCTTCCAGAGCTTGTCTCTCATCAGCAGTGAGATTATCAGAAACTGGGAGACTCCAATCAATCTTGGTTAAGTCCTCTTCCACAAGCATAAGAAAGGTGTTAAGCCATTTGTTGGTAGTGAATTTAGGCATAATAGTAGACCTGATTAGGAGCTTACATTTCCTCCGATATGCACCAGAAATCAATTCCTCATCCAGCGGTTCATCAATATTCTCATCAAGTAGGGACTCAAGAATCTCCAATGCTTCTTTGTCACTGGGATCACTCGACTCCTGGGCATCAGCCACTGTGTCTTTATCTTGGGAAAATAATGAGGAAAGATAGACTTTTCTTAAGAATAGACATATATCTTTATATACATCAAAATGGTCCATTTTTGCAGTTGGTGAAAACGATAAACCTTTCTGTAGGAGCAGGATGTGTGATTTTATTTAGCGGAAAATTAGATAGATTAACCACTTTACAGTCATCATGAGTGGGAACTTCTATTTCTAGGGGCTGAACAGACACATGATTATTTACCTCTAGTTTCTTTTGGTCCGTGCCCTGGTTTCCCGTTGTGATCCTGCTTCTACGTTTCCTCCTCCTTTTACGCCTTTTTTTGGGGGGGGAGGGTTGTTTGTTTTCAATATCCCTCTTGATGGAGGGGGTGATTCGTCTTCTTCCAGGGTTCCCTGTCCTAAAAAACGGACCGATCTATCTTCTTCATCATCACTTCCCAGGGCTCCTGATCTATTATTGGACCTACTTCTATTGGTATTCCTTCTACGTCTTGAGCGACTTCTCCTGTTGTGTCCACTTAGGTCAAAAATTTCCCTCTTTGCCCAGTCTGATAAATCTCTTTGGAATTTGGATTGCTTTGTACTTTTAAGATTTTTTTGGGATTTTTCGATCTCTTTTTTAAGTTGGTCATTGAACTTATCAAACTCATCTAGGGATTTAAGGTGTTCCAGTTTTTCTTTTGTTTCACTAATTTCCTCCTCCAGGTTTTTAAGTTGGAGTTTTTCCTCTTCTACGATGAGTTTCATAACTTCAATGCCGTGTGAAATACATTGGATTTTCCACTTCTCTAAGAATCTATCGGTGTGCAGATGTATAGCAGGGATAACTCTCTCCCTAAGACCTCGTGGGATGATTCCCTGACTGATATACGATTCCAGGGATAATATATCCCACTTTCTGTTTAGTGAGCGTAAGATGAGTTTTTTATGTTCCCTAAATAGGGATTTTAATGTATCATCTGAACTTGCCTCTATGCTAGTATCTTTATTAAATACTGCCCTGATCTCCTCATCCAGAGAATCTCCTAATATAAATGCCATGATTAAGATCAAGTCTTAAAATCTGTTATCACCCAGGATGTTTTAAGAACGTTGCCCAGAGAGGCAAAATAATCAACCATATAAATATATCCCGATATACCACTTACAGATAAATCATCTCCATATCGATGGAAAGCCACATATAATGGCAATTTTCTGTGCATATATACATAAGTATTTATATATACATGTATAATTATATTTTTAGAAATGAAGATGCTGTTGTTTGTGAAGTCAAATATGGTTTCAATAAAGCTGTATTACTCTATGGTCCAGTAAAGAAATGATTCCTATATGAATCAGTTATATAAACATGTATTCCAAGGGGATGGGGGGGAGGGATACCGGACCTTGGAAGCCCACTCAACCCACAATGGGGTATGGGGGTGTGATGTATGTATATAAAATATATTACCTCAAACCCAACGGCATATAGCCTGTGTGCCAAGCAACTAAGAATTATAAGACAAAAAAGGGTAAAGAGAAGCAGTTGCAAAGTATGGCTACAACGAAGGTGAGGTAAATTAAATCACATAAAGCTTTATTGAATGAAAAAATATGGAATAAAAATTAAAACAACAGCATCAACATTGCACAGAATGTTATAAGAGAATAACCTATCGGCATAAAGATGCTCCTCTTTATCTATTTGTAAAAATGATAACTGGATTCCTCTGCTCCCTTCATCCACAGATTAACCCCTAATCACCTTGAATGTTGCTTATTTACAATCACATATGATAGTATTGATTACGTTGTCATATATTCTGCTTGTAACAATCTATGTGCTTCTTTTTAGTGTTGATCTCTCCCGAGTCCACTAGGGGTCACTATTTAGGTGATAATACGTCAGCAGGGAGCCTGACTGTCTTTAACCAATGATCGCTGAGCTCCTAATATTTAAAGACTGACGTAATGGACGCTAATTACGTCCTGAAGAAGCGTGCTGCGTCACGCGAAACGCGTCGACGTCATACACCACTACGCCTGCGGACTCCACCCTCCACCCTATTGGAAACTTTGACCGCGTACACAGCTCGAATGCTCGATGCTCGATGCCCAAGCCCTGATTGGTAGACGGATAAGCTCCCACGCTCTCTGGCGGACACTAAGGCTTGCCCCCCCAACGGACTCACCATGGCCGGACACACAATCGGACTAACTTCTGACGGACGGCACTAAGCGGACATCACACGGACTCAGACCATCCACACGGTCAGTAAACGGCTCTGTTCCTGTGTCTACATATTTGCTTACATGCCTGTCCTGGTGAAATCTATAGAGATGGAAGGCTGACTGAACGGTCGGAGACATACAAAGTGTGTCTATCAGTAAGCATAACCTTATACACCGGACTGCAATATCCACAGACCAGAGGACATTTAGCTGCAGAGCGCCCCAACTGCTCAGACACATACACTGGTTGAATATCAGACCGGGTATGCAAATCAATGTTTAAAGCCATATGTTTGTCTGCCTGCTTCGCTTGCCTATCTGTCCGTTTTAGTCTTATGTCCGTGCCGCTTTACATGGTGTCTACTGCTGTGTTCTGTGTTTAAAGATTCACCTGGAAAGTGCAGCCATTCAATACATGTCCATTTACCAGAGGAAGTTGTGGTAGAGCCATCAATTACCCTTGTATACCATATGGGTGTGAGGATCCTGCACCTAACGGTCATATACGGAGACCTTTGATAACCACCAACTAAAACTCTTATATCAAAATTTGTACAAATACCCCCAACTGGATGTTTCTACTGGAGGTGGCTCACTCCATACATATTATGTTCACACTCCAAGAGCACTACAATTAATTTCATTCTTGTCATGAACATTTTTTGAATATTTTTTGATTTTTCAAGTGATTGCTGGACTTCTCAAAATGTGCTATTGGGGTGGTGGGTGGAGTCTGTAGCGTAGTGGTGCCATTTTTCACTAGACAGGACCTTTTGCAGTGTTTCATCTTTATGCCGATAGGTTATTCTCTTATAACATTCTGTGCAATGTTGATGCTGTTGTTTTAATTTTTATTCCATATTTTTTCATTCAATAAAGCTTTATGTGATTTAATTTACCTCACCTTCGTTGTAGCCATACTTTGCAACTGCTTCTCTTTACCCTTTTTTGTCTTATAATTCTTAGTTGCTTGGCACACAGGCTATATGCCGTTGGGTTTGAGGTAATATATTTTATATACATACATCACACCCCCATACCCCATTGTGGGTTGAGTGGGCTTCCAAGGTCCGGTATCCCTCCCCCCCCATCCCCTTGGAATACATGTTTAATCTCAATGATCTTGTTGTTTATAAACTTACTTTGTGAAGCTCCCCTCACATTTTACTTTCTTGAATTCTGTGACACATCACTGTGCTCTCTGAGTGGGCACTGCTGTGTTACACATTTCACAGAAAAACAAAATATAGACCCACGCTAATATAGCTAACAGTGGGAAAGGATGATGTGCATAAATACATAAACCTATATGCTGGGGTAACTTCTGGAAAAGCGTTAAGCACTCTATAGGATGTGTGAATGTATACAGTCTTTAATGTATAGTCTTTGGATGGATGGGTGGCCGCCGGCTCAACCAGAGCTAGAAAAGAGCAGCGCCACCTCAGTGCAGATTAAAAACATGTCATTTATTGCACATAGGTAATGATGCACTCGCTTATTATTATATAGTATTTAAGCGCTGACAGTTTACACAGCGCTTTACAACTTGAGGGTATACAGTACAAATACAATACACTTTAATTCAGTAAGAATCAGAGGGCCCTGCTCGTTAGCATATGGATGTGATAAGCCAGCATGCATACGGAGGTTCGCCCATTCCGCTGAAGCTGGAGACTGGCAGGAGAGGGAAAGACAGACACTGGTCCAGGCTGTGTCGGTGGCTTCCAGCACTTCCTGGTGTCCTGGCGCTGACTCTGCAGTTCCTACGTCAGATCCGGGGAAGCGGGAGGGTGCTCGCGTTCCGAGCATGCGTGCTCCTTCATTAAGCAACGCTGCTGAATACTGCTGAACTCCAGCCAAACAATATGAACCGGATCTCTCCTTGATGGGATTGTCATATTTATGCTGATTTGATATTGTAGTGTAGTTATTATATTCTGGTAAGAGTCCATTGCTTGTGGTTGATGAAGGCTCACATGGTGATTATCAAAGTGGATTGAACACTCCCTTTCTGCAAATTGTCACTGCAGTGTTTTGGAGGACCTGACTTGTACTTTTTTTTTCACTTGTTTGTGTGTGTGTGTATATATATATATATATATATATATATATATATATATATATATATATATATATATATATATATATATATATATATATATATATGGGATTGTCAAATATGCCTACTATTGGTATTGCTATTTTAAGTGTATTTTTTAAAGTAGCTGTGAAGCTTATACAGAACTGCTCTGCCAGAATTTCACAACTCCAGTTCAGAAATTCATAGAACACAATAAATAGACCACAGCCCATCCATGGGAATAGCTTGTGGAGGAACTTTCAACTTTTTTTTTTTTTTATTATTGAAAATGACATTCTACCTTAATAGTGAAGCTGCCTGCATATTTTTTTCCTAAGCTTTATTACACTGCTTGTAATGTGCAACCAACCAACCAAACCTATAATATTCCCTACAGATTGGAACGATTTCCACAGCAAAACTCACTTTTTCTAATCAGGCCAGTGCTGACAACCACCTCCTAGAAAGCACAGAATCCACACAGATAGTTCCACAAGCAGATTTATACACTGGCCTATTATAATTTAAACAGACATATCTCCTGAGGGCTGTATTGCCCAGAGCAGGAGCATAGCAAAGTCTTGGAGGAGCAGTTGTTCTTATTTAGCTCCATCTTATCATGGCTTGTGACCCAATTTCTTTTCTGTTTCCCCCTTAAGGACTTCAGCAAAATGATTATCCCAGTCAGATGCTTCACATGTGGAAAGATTGTTGGAAATAAGTGGGAGGCTTATCTTGGACTACTGCAGGCAGAATACACTGAAGGGTATGTATGATTTATTCCCTGCAGTATTTGTCTATCTTGGCAAGAATTGATAACCATCAGGGCTGTAGGGGGGTCCGAACCAGGTAGCATACCAGACACCCCCCTCCCCCCTGATTTTTTTTTTTTTGGATTACATTTGTGCATTTTATACTAAATATTTATCTGTGCTTAATAAAAAAGCAAGAGTGCACCAAAATATATATTTTTTTTTCTTAGGGTTCTTGGGGCTCTGGTGCACTGGGCCACCCAAACAGTCCTCCGCTGCCTATTCCTAGATACTGGAGGGCAAAACAACCAGCAAAGAGGCAATTATTACTCACTAATGCTCAACTGAGCATGAAATGGAACTCAAAGTGCACATTGGTATATACAGTTCTGAGCTAAATTTTGGCAAAAGCTTTAATAGCAAAAAAACAAAGCAGCACTCACACAGCCATTAGACTGTAGCTATGTCTGATATTCAGGACGTCACTTGCACTGAATTCCCCTTCATAGAGAGTCGGGACATCATGCGTTTAATGAGTTCCTACCCCCAAAACCCTCATAAGCCCCCTTGTTTTGACCCAGACCATTAGCATGATACACAGAACACTATTACCATTCCCAGAAGTGGAAGCCACTAGAATGGAAGTCAGAAAGAATACAATCATTCCAGTGTTGAAAGAAATGTGTAATTTATGGTATAAAGCAGGCATGTCCAGCCTGCGGCCCGGGGGCCACATGCGGCTCGGAACCCCAGGCAATGCGGCCCACTGCCCCTGACAATTATTTTTTTGCTGGGGAGGAAGGAAGTCGGGTCTGGGGCATAGCCACAACAGCTTCCAACTAACAGTAGGCCTCGGAGGGGAGGGGGGAGGGGAGGCGAGCATGTGTAGTGTTTCTGACTCATACCACCATGACCACTTCTTCAAATCTCTGAAGTGGTCATGGTGCTTAGAGTGTTCCTTTAATATCTCTCAGAAGAAGTAAATCTCTGTATACTGATTCCATTTCATTTGATCATCC